>NC_090802.1:49644374-49966874 GCF_036512215.1 Solanum lycopersicum | reverse complement strand
AGTGAAAATGTCAATATGTCAATATTTTATCGAATAAAATATATCCTAATATAATTAATTTTCTTTCCTTTTATTTCTCAAATCAGGCCCTACAAAACACTAATTTTACTCCCCAAGAGAGAACAATTATCCAAGTCTTAAAAAAAGTACCGTCAAATTGTGACCTTTTATCATTTGATAACAATTATAGTGATTCAGTGTAAATTGAGACAAACAGAGTAATACATTAGATTATGTTTATGGATGATCAAAAAGTGAGATGTGAATTAATTATTATAACGACTTCCCTTTGTATTTCTAGTAGTGTTAATAGGCAAAACAAAGTTTGTGGGAAGTTTATGAATTGGTATATTGATTTTGAGCTTGACACAAACATGGATGACTCATAATAGTGAATAAGGACAAGTGCAATTTAGGGTAAAAATATAAGCACTTTCGTCAGCAATTTGGCTTACCAAACTATATTTTATAAACTAGATATAGTATTATTCTATCTAAAGAAGTGTACATATTTTATGCAAATATATATTACTAATTATTGTTGGGCTAGAAAAATCATTTATCTAAATTCTAAACGAAGCAAGCTCCAGATAAGCTGCTTACGTACTTGTCTTTTCGTGTGATCACACTATATAAAGTATACAAACGTACGGATGGATATATAAAAGAAATGAGTAATGAAAACGTCATCAATTTAAGGTTGTGATGGAGTGATAAGTAATCATTGATTCTTAACCAAGAGGCGTCGGATCCGAGCCCCCGTGGTATAGAGTCCCTTTTGTTAGGGAATGCTTTTACCCTCGGGACTTTTCGGTGTGAATTTGTATTTAATCGGGCTTTAATGTGGTTATCAAACACTGAATGAAAAATAAAAAAATAATGAAAACATCTCTGAATTTAAATATACCTCAATCTGTCATATGACTTAGCAAGTGATCTCAAACTCTTGTATGAGCGTGAGACTCCTAATAAAAAGCTCAAACAAGTGTTGAAATATCCCTAACTTCGGGGAAAATATAGAGATATATTTTACTCATGATAACGAGATCATAGGTGAAACTAAATTTAATTAGTCAAATAGAAGAGCGTTTTTAAGGTTGTCAATAATTTAGGGGTAAAACTAAATTTGCGCCCAATTTTTTTTCAATACTTTTCTCATATATAAACTTTACCAGTTGTCATGTTCAATAATTTGCAAAGCTTTTAACTCGTATATTTTGAAATTAAATTTGAAATTTGAGTTTTTAAAGTTTGATTTTGGAAGTTGGATTGTGTTTGATGAACACGCAATTTACCTGAGAAAAACTTCAAAAGTGAGTAAAAGATGAAATTTATCCCAAAAAGCTGGCTCAATGAAAATACTTTTAAACTGAAATTTTAAAATCTAATTATATTTTACGATCAAATAAATATTTTATTTATAAAAAGAAAAATATGACCAAATGCTAGTAAAATATTTGCAATCCCTAATTATATTAGTGCTATTATTGGGGTTCTATTATATTGCAAAAAATAAAAAAAATAAGAAGGTTTTGGTCCAACCTATCATCACTGTCAATCTTAAAATTATAAATTCGAGTCAACAAAAAATATACTAAAGCAAATACTCTCTATTTAGGTTGTCAACATTAACCACTCACGTAATAAGGTAGGGTACTCTCTCTATCTCAAACTATATGTCGTGATTTTAATAATTTATACCGCGTTGAATCCTAAGAGTAGACCCATTATCCCCCACTTGAGTTCAACCCCCAAGCACAACATGTTACTGTAGACAAACTTGATTTGGAAATTTAGCAAAACAGTACTACTGTCACATTCAAAAACACAACTCCTAGTCATTACCTTCTTAGAGGGAGGAAGGGGACCAGGGTACAACAATCCTCCATCGTCAATGTTTTAAATCCGAAACTTCTGATTAATATATTATATCAATTTCACCATCACATTATAACTCAAGTTGATAGTCTATTTTACTTGTTCATACATTTTGATTAAACGCTTTTAGTGACAATAGTAAGGGTATAAAAGGCATAAATTACACATTAATATCAACAAACACAGGGGAATTTTTTTAAGAAAATAAAAATTAAACAAATAAAAATGAATTAAACAAATAAAAATGAATGAAGAAAATATATATATTTTAAGGAAATATAATGTAACTTATTATATCATCTTATAATATATTTTATTTTAAGATATCATTTTACAAAATGATTAAATCGAAACTGAAATTAATGAACTATAACTACACGTAACAACTGAAATTTCAAGGAAAGATCGCAATTTTTGTTTTCAATTACTGAAAATGAAGATTGTACCTAATTTGTACCTTATCATCTTCAACTAAAAATTATTCTTTTTATCTTTCATATAAAATAAAATAATTTAAAAATTATTATTTCAATTTAATCTAGTCACACGATTCTAAGTATACTATAAATCACTTAAAATTTTGGGTCAGATCTATTCTGAGTATTATATAATCAGAGGCGGAGTCAGAATTTTCAATAAAGAGATCCAAAATCTATAGAAATACATAGTTGAAAAGGATTCGATATTTACTATGTATACATATAAACTTAATTTAATCATATACATATAATATAATTTTTCATCGAAAAAAATTCATTCATACAAAATAGCTCTGATTCTGACTCTATTATCTTACTTTAAATATATCTTTAACTTATATGATAAGATACTTTAAATATATTTTTATTTTTAACTCAGTATAATTTTGTGACAGAGACATAAATTTGCATATGAAGTTTGACGAGTCTCTAATTTTATATTGTAATAATTTGTTGCCACTCCCAGACAACTCAAATTATTGAAGTATGTGTCAAATTTAATGTAGAAGAAACATTTATGGATCCAATATTATATGCAAATGCCTCTAAAATCTCTTTTTTTGCCTTTTTCTTTTTTACCACCACCCAAAAATATTTTATGAATTATTTGAAATCGCTTGTTTATCCTCCGTTAATTATAATGTTGATTTAAAAATGTTTTCTCATCATGTTTTTCGTGTAAAAATATCCCTTTTATTAGTCGAATTGCTTCAAAATATTCTCTGTACCAATTATCACTGCAAAAATTTAAATAAATAACTTTTTATACTATTATTTATTATATTACATAGATGTTATTACTTAATTAAGGATAAAATTAAAAAAATACTTTTTATTTTTGAAAAGTAATTAATCTTTTTAAAGAAAAATATGCCCAAACTAAAAAACATCATATAACAAAGGGAGTACTGTATACTTTGTCCTATTGTATACGATTATATTATTATTTGAAATGTGAAACAATAATATAATATACTAACTTATTTTTAAAGCCTTTCAATTTTAAACACTACAAAAACAAAACAGTATCAATTACATGAGCATCTTTCTGAGTATTAATATAAAAATTTAAAAATTTTATTTTTCTGTAAATTTTCATTATTAATTTTCAAGAAAATTCTCATCAGATTTACAATTTTTATTGTAGTAAAAATTATTAAAATTATACTTTCTATGTAATTTATGTTACCTTGTCAAATTTTATTTCAGAAAGAGTAGAAGAATGAATATTCAAATGTTTAACCAAATTTGACTCTTGGCCTTTCATTTTCTTAGGACGGTGGGGTATTTTTATCGACTCTAGGAGCATACATACTGCATGTACCAATCCACTATTTTATTATATTATATTGATTCAATTAATTTAAATTGATGAGGTATATACTATTCATACATGTGTTTGCTATTAAAATTTCACGATTTTCTCGATAAATAGAGTATTTCATTACGATAGAGAAGATAAAAACAAGGCCATTAGTTAAGAAATAAATAATTATGTTTCTCACTTATACTGTGTAACGATCTGTTTAGTCGTTTTGAGCAACAGATTTTATTTCTGGAAAAACAGGCTGAGACGACGGAACCCACGACGGACCGTCATAGGCACGACGGACCGTCATGGGCACGACGGACCGTCGAGGGTGTCTCGTTCCAAAATACTTAGAATTCTGAAAATTGGGTACTGAAATCGACTCTCTGAACTTCGTAACGGAATGGCAGGACGGACCGTCGTGGGCACGACGGACCGTGACAGACCGTCGTGGGCACGACGGACCGTGACAGACCCTTTAATTAAATAGAGTCTCTGAACTTTGTGACGGAGCAGCAGGACGGACCGTCGCAGGCACGACGGCCCATCACAGGCTGCGTAATCCCAGGCGGGGTCGGATTTCTTTAAATGTTTTAAGGGACGTTTTGGACTATTCCTGCTATAATTATAAATTTAGTGGGTTAATGTTAATAATTTAACTACTTAAGGGTTAAAAGAGATAACCTTGAATTAATTAATGGGTTAATTCACCATCTTTTATACTTAATTATATGCTAATTAGGGTAAAAGAAAAAGGGTTTGAATAAGAAAAAGAAAAGAACAGAAAGAGAGGGAGAAACGATCAAAGAAGAGGGAAACGAAGAGGAAACAAAGCTTTGGAAAATTTCTTGCTTGATCACGAATCTTCGGTGGAGGTAGGTTATGATTTTTATGCTTTTCATAGTAAACTCTTAATAGCGAATGATATGTATTGGGTAGTATTGTAAACCCTTCTATGTGCTTAATTGTATGCTTGCATGAATGTGATGATATAATTGTGATGAAATAAGCATGATTAAGCTATTGAAAACTCCAATCTTGAAAATCCCTTGTTAATGATGATGCCTTGATATAAAAGAAGGCTTGATGAACTAAAGTAATGAGATGATGATGCCTTGGTATAAAAGAAGGCTTGATGAACTAAAGTAATGAGATGATGATGCCTTGGTATAAGAGAAGACTTGATGAATTAATAGAATGATATTAGGGGAGCGGGTGTCACGAACCGACACGTAGAATTAGGGGATCGGGTGTCACGAACCGACACGTAGAATTAGGGGATCGGGTGTCACGAACCGACACGTAGAATTAGGGGATCGGGTGTCACGAACCGACACGTAGAATTAGGGGATCGGAGTGTCACGTTCCGGCACATAGTATGATGGGGATCGGAGTGTCACGTACCGACACGAGAGGAATAAAGATAATGAATCTTGAAAGATGCTAATATACTCAATTTAATGAACCTAATTCCCAAATGAGTATGATATGGAGGCTTGAGTCCTCATGAGTGTACTTGACGTTATTTATCAAAGATTCTGGTACATGTTGTTGCTACAGATTGAGTATTGTAGTTGATTTATGATATGATCTGATATATACTGTTTTCTATTTTGAGTTGGCCGATGATATCTACTCAGTACCCGTGTTTTGTACTGACCCCTACTTGTATGTTTCTTTCTTCGTTATATGTGGAGTGCAGCAAACATACCGTCGTCTTCAACCCAACCGCAACTCTAGCCAGTCTTCATTACACCGGATTTCAGGGTGAGCTAACGCTTCTAGCTTGGACTGGATCTTCTTCATGTCTTGATGCCTTGAAGTTCCGGCATGGACTAGCTTTTACTTGTTTTAGCTTCTTAGAATACTCTTAGTTTAGTAAACTGATCATAGATGTTCTTGTGGTGATGACTTTAAGATTTTGGGGATAATAATAGTCGTTGAGTTTTTAGAAGTTATTGAATTGGTTTTTATTAATGCGTTTAAGTCTCCGCATTACCTTCTGTTGATATTATATTGAAATGTTAAGGTTTAGATTGGTTGGTTCGCTCACATAGGAGGGTAAGTGTGGGTGCCAGTCGCAACCCGATTTGGGTCGTGACATACTGTTTTTGATATAACTGATAAGGTATATCTAATTGTTAATCCATTCGTCTCAAAATAGTTATTGAATTTTTTATTTAATAATTTCTTACGATGGGAATAATAAAGCAAGAATTTTGACTATTTAATCCTTTTCCAAAATTGCATCATGTTATTAGTACTACAAATTAAGGGTAAAATGCATGGAAGAAAGCTACTTAATATTATCTTAGAATGAGAGATATTCCGAGGCAAATAATTTTCGTAAAGACGATAAATATAATAAAACAAGAAAAGTACTATAAATTGGAGAGATATTTTCCTAATTATATTCGTGAATCCAACTAAACATTTGTGAATTTTAAGGCTAGACACGACTACATGTTTAAGAAATCAACGTAAGTCATTCTCAATCAATTTAAACATGAACATGTTTAGGAAAACGATTGCTTGAAATAAGAGAGGACAACTCACTATGTCAAATACAAATAATTGAAATATATAATAAGCGTTTTTATTTTTTTTATTTGGTATTTAAAATTCGTATTATACTCTGATTAATTCAAATCTATACATTACATATAATCTCTTTCGAAAAATATCAACGAAAAAAAATTAATACATAGTTTAAAATCAAAATGTATAATTAAGAGACGAACAATCTCATTCACTCGAATAAACTTAATCATTAGTCATTGAAAGATATATATATCTATGGTTTATTCCAAAATTATATTAAAGACCTTTGGCAAGTTTTTTCTTGAAGATTATGTTTTTCAACAAACGTGGAAAATATAGCTTCCATCAATTTTTATTCTTTTAACTTATCCATGCTGCAACTTGCAAAATTATCATATTATCTAGAAACAAAAGAGAATAAATCAAAATAAGGCTGTATTATATTTATAGTATGTAAGCAATAAATATATAGACAGACAAAAAAGTGATTATTCCATTTTGATCAAACAAGAGAATCAGAATATATTCAATCCAGAATAATGTGCTTTAATTTATGGTATGGTAAAGGCAAAGCTAAAGAGCTTGGAAAGTCAATTTTAACTTAATCAAATTTCCCTTAGTTGTAACTTACTTAATAGACATTTTAACATTGTAATGATTAATGAGTAAAAAATTCACATTCCCATTACCTAACCCAATAGGGGCAGTAAGAGAGTGAAGTCATCACTAACACAAACGAATCCCCTCAAAAACTTAGGTATGTAAAACAAAAATAGGGTGTCTTTCGCTCAAACGCAAGATCAAAGCTATATTTAAGTCCAGTTAATTAAGATTGTCACTAATTTAAAGATGATACTAATTATCTACGTCAATTTTAGAGATGTTTTCTCTTTTCAAATAAGTAGATTTTAAAGAGATTTTTTTACTCTACATAACACTTCGATTCAAATGGTTAATAATGCGCGCGTATATATATATATATATATCCCTCGCCTTGAAACTTTACTCATTCTGATTTAATGACTGAATTCACACATAGAATTTTTATATGATATTTAATTTTATAAACTTTATGTAAAAAATGACTGAATTCACACTATGATAAATTAATTACGATTCTCGTAGTCTGAATCAAAGCTCATATAAATCGAAACATATAAGATAATTAACTTTTGTGTCTCTGATTGTGAATATATGAAATGAGTAGTTATTTGACTAGCAAGTTATTGTGGAAAAATGAAGAGGAAAAAAACGATCATCGAATTCTATAAGTCAGTAAGGTTGGTAATGATTAATGATGTAAACAAAAATTATACTCCACCAAACAACACTTTTCCGTTGATTAACTAACTTAAACATGGAATTAAGATCATTATCTGTTTGAATATAATATGATGCATCAAATAATCTAAACATTTCGAAAGTGACGAAATGAATTTGGTGAAATTGTGATAAAAGTAAACTAACCAACCATTCATGTGATTGGCTTTCATAATGTCCCTACCACTATTATTTAATTGTGTGACATTCCCTATTTTGATTTGTAGCTTACACTAACATTTTTCATGAGTGCATTAATTTATTTTTGGTATTTATGTTACGCAATCTTAGCTAAGCCTCAGATCAGCTGTACTGATCATGCTCCTTTATTTGTTATAAAAAATAAAAATATAACATTAGTTTAATTTTGCTCTAAGAAAGCACTTCACTGAGTAGTGGGTTCTTTCTTGGAAAATTTAGCAAAAAATAGAGAATGGACCTTTAAAAACTTTAAATGGAAACTGGACGAATATATTCAAATTATCATAAATAATATATAGAAATCATTGGATATTGGTGGCACTGTCGTTTAAAAACTAGAGCATATATACTCTTCATTCTAATAGGAGACTAAATAGGGACACATGACGCAATGTTATCTGTCAGTCTGATATTTAATAAATATCGAGTCGATGGATAAGATTATGACACGTGTATGTCCGTTAGTATAAGATATATATGCTCTAGTTTTTGGACGGCAAAAGCACCAATATCCCAAAAATATGATGAAGAATATTTGCATACCATTTACAATAGTTTGGAGGTATATTTATCCTTTTCCCAAACTTTAAAATACAGCACGGTTACACACAGAGAGAGTCACACAAACATATATACACACAATTGCCACAAACAGCAAGGGGGTGCTTTACTTTCGACAAGTTCATCTGAATCCCTTTGATATTATTATATTTGTTAAAAATTATTTTTATATATATATACATTAATATTAAGTCTCCTTTTAACTTTTTTTTTGTGTGTTTGTTTATTCATATTTTAAATCTATTGGTAAAACATTTTGACTCCATCATTCGTAAATTTAAAGTGAAGTGACCACGTCCAAAAAGGCACCTAGCTATCTACGTAACAACATCTGAATTATGCAAGAGGTTGGGTAAAGTATGGAAAATCATATGCTTAATTAAAGTTTGGGATCAAAAGATCATAAGGAATCTCATGCTTCCTACCCCACCCACTTCCATGAAATGCATATTGTATGAAGGACAAACAAAGCACAAGAAAATTAATGCATTATATTGTCCTAATATACAAGTGTTTTAGTTTTGATTTAGCTGGTACTTGACACACTTCGATAAAAATAGTATACATATTTGTGAAATTGGGTTTTAGTTCTAACTCACACTCCAAAGGAGTCCACCCATCTCATTAATAAACCCCACCCCACCTCACGCCCAGTGTTAACATACGCTCAGTGCTTAACATCTGGTGCATGGACAATTTTAATTTTAGGCACCCTAACATCGGGTGAGACGGATCCTGCTCTGATACATGTAAAATTAGATCTTAGGCCTAACTCATACCCAAAAAGCTAGCTCAAAGGAGGAGGATTGCCTAAGCCTTATAAGGAGTCCACCCATCTCATTAATCACCGATATGGATCTTTTATCATTCTTTAATTAATGTTAAAAAATTTACTGCTACTGCTATCGAATCTATTAAAACCATATTTAACCATAAATAATTTATTGCCATTAAATTAAATGGTGTGGTGATATATATATATATATATATATATATATATATATATATACATATATAATTAGAAAAATCAACGGTATCAGAATCTAAAAAAAGAGAGGCTTAAAAGGAATCTAAAAGATAACTACTTCGAACAATGAATACCACTAAAGTACTTCGTCCGGTCTTTATCCGTGGTGATTTTTAAAAATAATTAATTTAAAATTATTATTTTAAAATTTTATAATATAATTAATCCTATTAATTTTTCTTTTGATCTTAATAAATATGAATACAAATTAATATAATATTTTTTAAAAAGGTAGTATTAAATTAAAAACCAAAAATATTAAAATGTAATCAAATTATTCTTAATTTCAACAACTTGCGAGAGAAAAATATGAAAAATAAAATGAATCAGGGTAAGAGTATTCTCCCTCTTTCTCTAACGAGCTACGAATTTCAAAGTGTTTAAATTTTAGTTTGATTCAAATATTTATTTCTAATTTCTCATAGAAATAAAATGTACTACAATAAAAGTGTGGTAGGAGTATGTTTTTTGATACATTAGAAATAGCACTAAAGTGATAATTTCTATAAAACTAAAAACATTATGGAAATTACAGGTAAATTATTTAATTTTTTTTATTTTTTCTTACTCAAACAATTGTTACTATGTCATAGTAAAGAGCAATAAGAATGTCAACTCCTTGAAGGCTTGAATACTGAACTTGCCCTTCTATAGGGAAAAAACAAAAATGTTGTACTTCTTTTGTTCGGAATTGTTTGTCATGTTCCGTTTATTAAAAGTCAATTTGACAAATTTTTAAAGGTAAATTAGATCACATTAATTTGATATTTTCCATTAAAAAAAATAAATATTCTAAAACTAAAGGGATAATGCACAAGTATCCCCTCAACCTATGCCCAAAATCTCAGAGACACACTTATACTATACAAAGGTCCTATTACCCCCTGAACTTATTTTATTAATAATATTCTACCCCTTTTCGACTTACGTGACACTATCTTGCGAGCCCAACACTGTTTGACTTTTTCTTTCAAACTAGTGCCACGTAGGACTAAAAGGGGTAGAAAATTACTTATAAAATAAGTTTAGGAGGTAATAGGACCTTAATATAGTATAAGTGTGTTTCTGGGATTTCGGGCATAGGTTGAGGGGGTATTTGTGTATTTTTCCCAAAACTATATGAAAAGTACTATAAATTACAATTTTTGCATATTAATATGATGAAAAAATACATCTTAAAATGTTAATCAAAGTTTTTATAGTTTAATTCTAAAAATAGAAATCATAATAAACAAAATCGATCGGAGAAAGTATATCGTTCGAGTAATTCGATTAATTACTCATTGTACTTTGTCAAGTACATTCTATATATTGATACTCTTTTTACTTCGCATCGAACATATACTAAATATGTGAAACTTCTTTTATCGTATTAAATAATAATTTTAAATCTTTCGTTTTGAATTTAGAAATTTTATCTTTTTTGTTAACAGCTAGCGTAAGTTATGTGGATCACATAGTAATAAATTATTTCTTGTTGCTCTTACTTTTAATAGCCTTTTTAAAAAAATCATTTCTTGAGATAAGTAGGCATGGGTATTACATAATAATAGTATATACATACAAAAAGTAATACAATCTCAACTGTATTTGGTCCCACTTCTCCATTCTCAAAAGTCAGTAATAATCTAGTCACTAAAAGTTCATTACCAATAATTATACTTTCTAAATGTCATTTTTCCTTTTAACTTTGAAACCTAATTTTATTTAACTCTATACAAACCACTAGGTACCCGTTTAGATGGATTATTTTAGGTGTTTTAAAGTTAAAATAGTTTATAAACAATTTTGAAGTATTTGGTAAAATTAAAAATGCTCATAAATATTTATTTTAAAATCAAAATAACAAAAATAAACCAAAAATCAATCCAAACAAGCCCTAAATCAACCTAATCTTACAGGCTGAAGATTTATAATACACATAAATTATATTAGCCAAAAATTTAAAAATTACTATATTTATTTATCAAAGCGGTTTAGATAAATATCTCACGACCTTTAAGATCGGTCTTTATAAGTCCAATAAAGACAAAGTAAAAAAAGAAAAGAGCGAGTAGTATTAAAATATGGGGATTAGTTAATTTCTAATGAAGTAACTGAACTCCACTAGAAATATTCTTCGTAAGAAAAAGCAATAAAGTATACTACAATTCGGTATTCGTCACCCTTAGCACTAAGGTAATCTGGACAAAGAAAATAGCTTGCTTACGATTTTCTGTCTTCAAACTTATAAAAAATTAAATTTTTTTCGATATTAATTAAGAATAAAGAAATCACAATCACATGCGAACTTGTTAGAGGCGAAAATTTACTCTTTTCACTAATTAATCACTATATATATATATAGTCGAAGCCAGCTAATTCTCTTCTCCTTTAAGACATCGACTTCGCACCAACCACTAAAATTCTATTTTCTTAATTAGCAATACTCACCGCCCAATATATACTCACATAATTTCTCCATTCTTCATCACACTCTTTCACTCACTAACTTCCATTTTTGTTCACATTTTCTGTATTCATAAAAATGGGCTATGGCCGTTTAGGAAAACCGGACCCCGGAGAAACCTCCGGCAGGGTGATAATTCCCAATCCCCGGAGTAGTAAGATTAAAATCATGTTGATTTCAGCCACTGTACTTTTAATTGCTTCGGCGATTTCTGTTGCGGTTTTGATCGGAGTTCGGCATAAGGCCGGAAATAGAATTGATAAACCAAGTCAAGCAATGGCGCGTACCTGTAGTCGTACTCTGTATCCATCTCTCTGTCTCAATTCGCTGATTAATTATCCTGGAGCTAACTCTGCTTCTGACAGTGACCTCGTTCACATTTCCGTCAATTTAACTCTGCAGCGATTTGGTAAAGGACTTTACAAAGCTTCCGATATCAACAACCTACAAATGAATACGCAAGTTAGATCGGCGTACGACGATTGCCTTGAACTGTTGGAAGAATCAGTTGATCTTCTCTCACACTCGTTAGACTCTGTTTTCTCCGGAGATGGAGATTCGCCGACGGGATCTACACAGGACGTCATGACGTGGCTAAGCGCAGCTCTGACGAATCAGGACACGTGTACCGACGGATTCGCCGACGTCACCGGGAATGTGAAGGATCATATGTCGGAGAACCTAAAGGACTTATCTGAATTGGTGAGTAATGCTCTCGCTATTTACACCGCCGCGAATGGCGACGATGACTTCTCTGGGATTCCGATACAGAATCGCCGGCGTAGATTGATGGAATTCGAAACATATCATGATGAATTTCCGAAATGGATGTCACGGAGGGATAGAAAATTGATGAATAAATCAGTGTCGACAATTCAAGCAGATATAATAGTGGCGAAGGACGGTAGCGGGACAGTGAAGACAATAGCTGAAGCGATAAAAAAGGTGCCGGAAAAGAGTAATCACCGGACCATAATTTACGTGAAGGCGGGAAGGTAAAATGCAAATTATCTTTTTTGGGAAAAAGTAGTTGGAAAAGTGAAAAACTTTTTGATTCACTTTTTGGTAACGTATCTGATCCCCTTTTCAATCATTTTTTTAAAAAAATTTTATTTTCACTTACGTGGCATAGTAAACTTTTTCTTCATTTTTTTTTGTCGTAGTCATTAGATAATTTGACTTCATATTGTTTTTAATCATTTTATTATTATTATTATAAATAATAAATGATAGGTATGAAGAAAATAATTTGAAAGTAGGGAGGAAAAAAATGAACGTGATGTTCATAGGAGATGGAAAGGGGAAGACGGTAATTACGGGAGGAAAAAGTGTATCTCAACACCTAACAACATTCCATACTGCCTCCTTTGGTAAAATTCTCACTCCTCGATGTTTCGTTTATTTTATTTGTCATGCTTATGGTAACACCCCGTGAGTAAATTTTCACGACAGTGAGATATATATTCATGATTCAAAATATTTTTGTTACAGAGAATAAATGGAGAATAAATAGTATTAACCGTGAACATTGTACATCAAATATTAATCAGGCTCCATAACCTAAAACTTATCGCGGCGGCTACTAAATCCTAATGAAGTCCTCTATAGTTTAGCATGTTCCATCTAATTTATTGCATTCAACCTTTCAAAGCCTATTAAGGATAGCGATATGACCTAACTAAATTTGGTGGCCACAATTTAAAGAGGGAATATTGCTATTGTAGTAGGAGCAAGTGGAGTCATCACTATTTTCCATGTCTTTTGATTTATCTCTTATGCTCACCTTTGTGTTTAACTTAGTTATTTTGTACACTTCTAACATCTCCAATAGAGATAGAATATATGTTTAGTGACTAACATGGGGTCGAAAAAAGAAGAGAGAGGGATGGAGTTTCTCTTGATTTTGGTATAGTGGGCCCATGGTTAGAGGGCTCTCGCACAATGACATATTAGCTCAATGATACAACACGCCCTTGATAATTGTGTTGTTCTGCCCCTTGGGTTTATCCTGTACCGGAAAATAAATAGAAAATGGAATAAATATGAGTTGTTTATATTGTATTTTGATTATTGCACTATTTTATTGGTTCATCGTGGTAGTTGCTATTTTTTCTAGATTTTTTTTTTTTTTGTATTTGGATTTGTTGTACTTGAACTGTGGGTCTTTCGAAAACAGTCTTTCTATCTTCACTAGGTAATGACTTTATCCTCTCCAGACTCACTTGTCGAATTTTACTGGTATGTTGTTGTAGTAATTTTGTTAATGAACATGCAGCTGCAACTGGAGCTGGTTTTATAGCAAGGGATATGACATTTGAGAACTATGCTGGACCAAACAATCATCAAGCAGTAGCCCTCCGTATCGGAGGTGATCACGCCGTGGTCTTCCGCTGCAATGTTATTGGATACCAAGACACCCTCTACGTGCATTCACAGCGTCAATTCTATCGCGAGTGTGATATCTATGGTACAGTAGATTTCATTTTTGGAAATGCAGCAGTGGTCCTCCAAAACTGTAACATCTATGCTCGAAAGCCGATGGCTAATCAAAAGAACACCATCACAGCCCAAAACAGGAAGGACCCTAACCAAAACACTGGCATTTCAATCCATGCTTGCAAAATCATGGCAACACCTGATCTTCAGGCGTCTAAAGGAAGCTTCTCTACATATCTAGGTCGACCATGGAAGATGTATTCGCGAACAGTATACATGTTATCTAACATGGGTGATCATATACACCCACATGGTTGGCTTGAGTGGAATGGTGATTTTGCGCTGAACACATTGTATTATGGTGAATACATGAACTTTGGGCCAGGAGCAGCAGTAGGGCAACGCGTCACTTGGCCAGGGTATCGGGTGATTAAGTCTGTCGAAGAGGCCAGCAAGTTCACTGTATCAAAGTTTATTTATGGATCATCTTGGTTGCCTTCAACTGGGGTGTCTTTCTTGGCAGGGCTAAGTACTTAAAAGAAAGGTATAAATATCAGATTTATGTCTTTTTGCAGTCGGTATATATAAATAATAAGTATGTACCATTGTTATTTAATTCTTAAGTGTAATAATTTATAAGCTGTAAGTTGCAATTTTGCTTTATTGGTGAACTGACTAAAGAGCAAGTTTGCAACATTCTAGAGATACCTCTTCATTAAATGATAAATGTTGTAATTTCTTTTTTTGTTGTAATTAGAACATACTAGCAAAAAGTTATTGGTTTAATTGAAAAGTGCCAGTTTCACATTACATTCAATTGACTTTTGTGGATGTGTATCTCCTTTAATAACCAGGTACAGAATCGTCTTTGATATGGAGTGTTTTACTCAAAGTGAGACTTTTCGATAGTCAGGCCCAAAGCAAGCACAGGAAGAAGGGTGGAAAAACAGAAAAATCATACGCACTTGGACTTGTGCAGAAGTCAGAAGCTTAGCAAAATGGTTTCCTATTAATATAATTTTGATCAAATCCTTTCTTTTCCATTGAAATTGTAGTAGATAAGGAATGTGATGCTGACAGAAGAACAAAACCAACTTACATGGTGGTTAGCTTTACTGAAATTTAAAGTAAACACGTAAGAATGTCAAGGGTCCCCCCCAAGGCATAGAATAAAGGTAGAGTTATGGAGATTGATTCGTTTGGTAACTTAGGCAACTAAGGATCATTTGAATTCAGACAACAAAAAAACATTCCTACAAGTGAAATCTGGAGAGATTTAAGATATACGCATACCTTAAGAAATTGTTCTAATGACTCTCTCAAGTAACTGATCAATACTAGTTGAAGCCCTTCTATAGTTTCCTGGTCCTTAAATTAGCTTCAAAGCTGAAGCGGACCAGTCATCTGGCTCGGCAATTAGGAGCGTTGGTGCGTTACAATAACTTCCAACCCATGATGTCAAATGAGTGGTGGAGGGGCCTCCAAGTTCAATTCCCTATGTGGATAGTCATGAGGCCAACAAAGCTATTAACAGGTAGGATATATTTATCAAGTCATACTTTTTTCCACAATAACAAAAAGCTAAATATTTCAAGTTAAAAGAGCCCCCCTACAAACACCACATTAACATCCCACCCTTTCCCAGAATTTAGTTTCAACCAGGTAACTATTAATATATGCACAAAATTTACATCTTCATACATACATATTTACTTAATCAGGTCACCAAGGCGTCGATCCATGATGACCGAAACAGACTGCAAGAATGCTGCCTCACTTGTTCCTGGGAGCACACTCTCTTCAGCTTCTTCAACAATCTGCTCAATCATAGACTCCTTCTTCAGTGCTTCCCTGCACATGATTCCTCCAATTGCACAAGGGGTGAGACCTCTCTCTGCACCTTTCTTCAGAAGCATAGTAGAGATACGAAATACACGTGCACAAGCAAGGGACATGGTCCAACCATGAAACTTCAGAAGCTCAATATCTTTCTCAGCATCAAGAGAGTTTATGTATGCAATTGTCTCAGCAGAGTAAGGTTGTTGTGCTTGAGGCCAGTAGAGCCAATCAAAAGTACAATCTTCAAACTGTATTAGAAATAGGATGGGGTAAAAAATGAGTGGAGAACCATATCTGGAAAAGAAAAATCAGGGCATGGAGAAGTTGCCTTGATTAATGCAATCACATTCCACAAATTAGCAGGTAAGACACGATCAACACCTAGTGTACTATGATCTAAGGTGAATGAGCAAAAAATGATGCATACCAGGGAATACTCTCTTAACCTATGTCATACGCCTCATAAAACATATATTCTTCTAAAACCGATCATAGAAAATATATACATCACCATAGAAGTCATAAAAAAGCCTGAAATAGACCCAGTAAAGGGAATCAGAAGAGAAGTTAATTAATACCCATATCATCTTAGGATATGCCATCTAAGATTACTACATGCTTCTATAGTTCTATTTGGTAAATATTGGATGCCGAGTTGAGACACTTACATTTTCAGGGAAGCAGTAGCCATGATCAATTGGTATAAGCACAACCTGACCATCCATATCATCCTTCTGAACCAAAATGTTTCCAGCATGCCTATCTGCATTAGCCAACCTTATGTCCAGCACAGAAATCCTGTGTACAGCATCAACAGGAAAAGCACGAGGACCAAAATCCTCGCAACTTCCACTGTTCTTCCTGAACTTCTGCAGCGACCCAATCTTAAGACTCTTGGATGAACATTCAGAGCCTTCAGCATGATTGAAACCAGTATGGAAACACTTGACCATAACTGTGGGAGGAACCCCAGCAAATCCCTTCTCATCAGAACAAGCTGAGCGAGGTCCCGACTTGGGATGATCCAAAATATACGCAGCAACCTCCCTAAATGCCCCCTCTCCTACACGTGTGCCCTTCTTCAACCCCTCACCATCTACAGACAATGGAAGCCCCCGGGGATTATTCACAGCCATAGGCTCCTCATCTGTTGGTTTAAAAACAGAGACATAATTCTGAGCATATGAATCTAGCATGAAATAAGTACCCCCTGATCCCTCAGAGGACCTAATTGGTTGGTGACCCCTTGCCATACCATCGAAAGTGCTGCCAATCAGCTGCTTAACAACTGGCGATGGTGTGATCTTAGGATTGACAATCAATGGTTCCAAAATAAAACTTCTTGGCACAGTATTGAATCCAACAGCCTGAAACCTCTCTTGGAGCTTCTCTACTGCATCAGACCCTTTCTCATTTGATGCCGATGCTACAACTGAAACTTCAAAATCTGTTTTCACGGCTTGAGCCTGTACTTTAGCTGATTTACGCACCAACAAGTGAATTACTGCATCGTTGCTTTTACAAATATCATTTATCAGCCTCTTATCTTCTAGTTCCACACCATCATGTACTAGTTCCTGTTCCCTAAGATCACGAAAGTCTCTTCCCTTCTTTGCAATCTGCTCTTTAACATAACCAACATTTCTATTTCTATCGACATGGAACTCAAACTCCTGACCACACACTGTCCTAACAGTAATTGCTTGTATATCAGACAGACGAAGAACCAAATGCAACATGTTACCATCAGCAACCCCATAGTCCCCTACACGGGAATTGTTCCGAGCCAACTCCTTTCCATCAAAGACAAGCTTCTGCTTCTTCACAAAGAAACCTTTGAATGTTTGGATTTTAGATTTCACATAGGCAATAGAATCGGACTCCTTAACACGCAAGGGAATTACAGACCCACCCACGGTCAAAAAAATCAAGATTGAATCATTGGACCGGAACCGGTATTGGCCTGCCAAACAGCTTGCTAAGTTCAAATGATCTTCATAGACTGGACTAAGCGCAACAGTAGCAATAGACATTGTTCTCTAAAGGTAAGGACTTCTTTCCCTACAAATCAAATTTACTCATTAGAGTTAGTATATGATAGATAATAATTGTGATGTGTCATACTTGTTTAACCCATCAACAATTACAAAAGCCACAAATTGATATAGCTTAAAATGCTAAGACCTTGGAAACTCACAAGTTGTGGCTAAAATCAACACTACACTCATTTATATTTTCTGTTTTCTGATATGGATGCTGTATTCTATGGTTTTCAGTTTCCCAGTAATGAGTTGTGTTTATGAGAAACTCATTTGGATCAATCAGAAGGATTTCCTTTTCTTCTTCCTTTTTAAAAAATTTATTACAAAGGGTTTAGGGTTTCAGTTTTAGGCGTAAACTTGAAGGTTAAAATGGTGAAAGAAGGTCTAGTTGGTACCCTAGAACCATGAAGTTTCTATCAGTTCATCTATCAGATTGTTGCAATTTCAACTTATTTATTGAGAAATGTCATTCTCTAACAATTCAACCGTTTGGTATAGAGTTCACTTTGTAGTCAACAAAATCAAATCTAAAGCTCTGCATTCCCGTATAGGATGGATGTCGAGATACTGATTTTATTCGCCTATGGTTCTTTTCTTTCATGATCCACTTGGCTACTATTTGGCTTACATTACTCATTGTTACTGGACATTTGCTACATTTCTTTTATATTCAGAAGAACTAGTTAGTATGTTACCACAAATCAAATTTTACTCATCAGATTAAGCACAGGATTAAATATCTCAAACAATCATGTTGATAATCAGTCAACAAAACCACAATAATACATCATTTTGGAGAACCAAAACTTTAGTATAAAAATTGTTACTAAAATCAATAGCAGCAACTATAGATTTCAAACAAATACCATGAATAGCCAAGAATTAGTCACAGCAGTGCAGAGACATGGAACTACAGGTAAATTTTTGGCAAAACCCCAAGTGTAAAGTAGTAAACCAGCAAAATAATTAAGGTTTAATCGAGACAGAATTCGGTCGCCATCAGCTCACAAACTCTTAAAGAGATTTCAGAAACCCCACCAAGATAACATCAACTACTCAATTATTACATTTGGTAGCAAAAATCAATTCAATAGATATACCAATATAGACATCAACAAACGTTCTCAACAAACCTATTAATCAAATCAACAACAATAATTCAATCTTATCATTTCAAACATTCAAACATAGAGATGCTTGTATAAACAAATACTTAACATAGAACAATCATTACATATAAGCCAGTAATTGCGTATAACCATATAATCACAAGAAATAATAATACACACTTACACTCAAAAGGAAAAAACTCAGTATCTTGGAAAGATTTTAATGATAATTCATACATACATCAAATTCAATAACTTGGAAATTTTTCTGAATGAATATTTTTGTGTCATTGTTCAATTAATATATTTTCTATTAATTTGAACAGTCAAAGAAATCATTACTTCAAAACATTAATAACCAATCATATTAAGCCACTAAAAGAATTGAAATCTAGGCTTAAAGTTGTCCAGGAATCTTCAAAAGGAAAAAAGAAAGAAGCATAAAGTCACTACAATAAGTAGCATTGAATAATTACTGAAGATAAGCATAATCTTAATTTCCTCATAAATGACAAAATACAAAAGTAGGAAAAACAAGCATGGATATAAAATAGGTACTTCCATGGGTTGGATTTGGGCACTTTCATGGGTTGAAATGGGCTATGTCCAATTAGCCCATCAGAAAATTGTATCGTTGCCCAAACCGTAAGTTAATGGGCGGGTTAGATGGGCTTGGGACATTTTTGACACCCCTAGTTCCAGCAAAGAGGACCAAAGAAAATAAGAGTTTCAGGGGTTTAAGCAAGAAACAAAGATACACTAACTATGGGAACATGTAAGCGAAAAATTTAAATTTCTTGTCAAAGAAATAATTAACTCTTTAATCAACAAAATGTTAAGAATCTATAAAAACATTGGGCCTTATGGTTGTTCATTTATATATGTTGTTTTCTGATAAGTAAGGGGGTGCACGTTCCTAAGTGGTGTCATCCAACACGGCTTTGCTAGAAAGTTAAACTAAATGTGTATGATCGATAGAGTGAGAAAACAAATATCACAAGATATAAGAGAAAGTAACACCGCTTAACACATTCCAACTCTTAGTTCACTGGTCCAGCGTTGAGTTTTCTTAATGAATGGCTCGGATCGATTCCCCCAAAATTCACGAATTAGTCTTTGTTTTTTAGCATTTTTATGTTTCTTTAAAAAGAGTTTCTCAAAGGATTCGATACGCCGACCTCCCCTTCAATAAACATCAAACAAACCAACAGACCACTGGCTCTTTGAAACTAATGTTTGTTATTGTTTTCCTTTTGAAGTGATAGTGTATGGACAGTGGAACAACATACTCCCTCCAATCATTTTTACTAGTCCAGTTTGGACTTTCACACCCTTTAAAATAACAATGACTAATATGACCTTGATCCCTTAATTGATGTTAAGTCTTAGGTCTTGAGAAGATTTGGGAATAAGTAACTAATGCTAAGGATTAAATATGAAAAAGCAAAAACTCTCTCTATACACTAAAAGTAACAAGTAAAAGTGAAAATATATTTTTAGTACATAGGACAAGTAAAAGCAAAAGGAGGGAGTAGATCAACCGTGAAACTTCTTTGAAACGTTTACTTCCCTCAGTTAGTACCACGACGATTAACATTTATGCTAGTGTCTATTTTTGAGAACATTTACGATAGTGTTTATTTTGACAAAATCTTACGTACGGGCTACGCCACTGCTTATAAGGATGTGATTATTATGCATTATTCATTTCCCCAAGCTATAAGTTGTGCTTATAAGAAACTCACTTGGATCCATGATAAGGATTTCCTCTTTCTTTTTCTTTTTAACTTAAGAAATAGAGTTTAGGGTCTCAGTTTTAGGTCTAGAATTAGAAGTTCAAATGGTGAAAGTACAATCATGAACTTTGTATCAGTTTGTCAATGACATTGCTGCTATTTCAACTTTTACGTTGAAAAAGCATCATTTTCTAATCAAATCAACTGTTTGTATAGAGTTCACCTTGTAGTCAACAAAAGCAGGCATCAGTTTCAATTCTTCACATTTCATTAACTTATACTTCTTACAATTTACTTCCCATTACTCTTTATTACACTATACATTGGCTACGTTTCTTCTATTTTCAGGAAAACTAGCTACCAGATAGCCACAAATCAAAAATTGCTCACAGATCAAGCTCATGACTAATCATCCCAAACAATTATGTTGTTAATCAGTCAACAAAACCAGAATTATACATAATTTTTCAAAACCATCACACTGTACTACTAAAACTAACAGCAGCAACTACAGATTTCAAACAAATATTCCCTGAATAGACACATCGGCGTAAACCTACACCACGAGCTTAGGTTCAATTAAGACCCGATTCAGTCACCATCAGCTCACCAAACCTAACAATTTTTGCAGAAAAAAGGGGATTTGGGGTTTTTAAGCAACAAATACTAACAATACCAAACAAAAAATAGCGAAAAATGTGAATTTCTTACCAGAAAGCGAAGAGAAATCAAAGCAGCACTTGAATCTTTTCGCATACAACAATAATCACTGTGAATTTGCCCTCATTAGGTTTGCTTCAGCCTACAATAGTGATGATCCCTTTCTCCTTTTCACTTAATAGAGAGGATTTTAGCTTAAACAAAGGAGTAATGATAATTAGCAAACCCTCCATGCATATATAGAAATGGAACTTTTTACACTTTTTCACCGCAAACAACGCCCTTTTTTTTAAAAAAAAAAAAAAACTTTTTACCATATTCGAATGTTCTAGAACTTAATTAGTGTTCCTTTCTTTTTCGTAATTGATAAATATGTTTTTTAACTTGATCTCAGTTAAATTTATGCTTTCGTTATTGACATTATAAATAAATATTTGCATAATACAAACAAAAACTAAAAAAATATAAATACAATTGATTTAACGAGTATATTTGTGTTTTATTTATTTATTTTGCACCTTTTTATTGAGGTGCTTGTATACTCCTTAGTTAGAAATAGATCACATTTCAAAAAGTTGTAATGCAAACAAAAACTAAGATTCATTAACATTTACTAATATACCAAAAAATAGATGAATGCAAAATATCTATAATTTTTATAATAAATTATAACGAAATGATTCTGTATATTACTACTTTAATGGTGATATGTATACACTTAATGTGGATAATTACTTAAACAAAACTTACTACATGTCATTAAATTTTATTTTGAAAAGAAACAAAAAATATTTATGAGCAAGGACAGGAGATTTGTATTTTATTTTTTTTACTTTGGATATTCATCAAAATTTATATTTTTTTTAACTTCTTGTTTTTGTTCATAAAATTTAACCTTAAATAATTGTTGCTTTTGGAATTATAATTAAAGTACAATATTCTTAGACTAATATCCTTGACACTAAAGAAGGATAAATTAAAATACTATCATTTGTATTTATTATATTATTTTAATTGACATAAAAAAGATTGTAACTTTATTTTACCCTTTTAACTTGGGTAACAAGGACTGTTAAATAAAAGGAAGGTAAAAACAACAGCACTTGTCCACCAAGATATATCTGACATGGCAAGTACTAATGATAGCCAATCGTATTTAGCCAAGTCAGCAAACTTTACCTGTCTCTTTCTATTAAGATTGATTAAAGTCAACACATCAATGATCTAATGGACTTATGTATCGCATTTGGTTCGATTTATCGATTTTCAATTTGTAAATATATTAAATTAATAATGAAATTAAAAAGATATTTAAAACAAGTTTCGATTGAATATTTTATGATTTTTAACAATTCAATTTTTAATGTAACATAAAATTGATTTCCTTCTGGTTAAATAGCAAACTTGAATACAATAATAATGGCAGGATAATGTCACGATCCAACTCATCGGATCGCGCGGGCATCCACTGTACAACCTAAGTAGGAGAATTCTTGTAACCTCAAAGGCTTAAACATGCGAAAATTAACGAAATACAGATATAATTGGGATAAAATCTTTACAAACAAAACTCTTTTTCACGAACTAATTAAGATTTGTAAAGTAATTAACAACCCTGAGGATTTAGTCTAACATGTAGAAAAGCTAGCAAGAGTAAGAGTTCGACAAATTAATATAAAAAAAACATTGCTCCTACCATGTAGGAAGAAGAATGAAGTTGCTGGTTATAAAACATCACCGGTCATGCATTCAGACTATGTCAAAAAGACATATATAGCAAGAGTAGTATTAGTACAACCACATGTATTGGTAGGCATCATTGGTCAACCCGACACTCACCTTATAATATAAGGAATCAATAATAAGATCATGAATTAAACAACTCGTTTCTCCACCTTTGCACTTTCTTAGTACACCTGTGATTTACCCAATACTGCAAATACCAATCACCTTCTCAACAACTAACACTCCCGATTTTATTAGATCATAGCCTAAACATGCTAACCTCATTAAATATTCTCAAGTACCACCACCTTCCTTTCCTACTAGTCGCTCGTATCATACCCTTAATTTCTCGTCGCCATGCCTAATCAAGGCCATATAATTTTGTTGCCTCAAGCTCCAACCCTAACCTGCTCTCTTTTGCAACTTACACAATGAGCAGCCCTCTTATTCACTACTCGCCCCTTGAACACCTTGACCTTTCACTATGCCAAACAAGTACTACATCATAGAAAAATCAATTCCACCACATATTCTCATACATACGCATAGATCAACATACACCATATCATCAAGCTTACACACGCGCACAATATTGAATATCGCATGTTTCACAATACATATTGATCGCAAGTAGTTATTTCCTCTCGCGGAACTCAAATCAAATAATTAGCTTGTCGAAACGTGGCAATTCGATCTCAAAGTTATGTCATGGCGTGATAATTTGATACAATATTGTGTCGGAACGTGGCAATTCAATCCAAAGTTATGCCAAAACGTGATAATCTATCCCATTTAGCTTGTCACAACGTATCAATTCTATCCTCATTCACATACCAAAATCACAATTACAAATATATCATTTAGATTATACATATTCATCTAACTAATTTGCAACAAGTGATCAATATTGCAACAGTTATACACGTACAAGTATCACAATGAAGTAAGTACATGCATACATAATACAATCATATAATCACAACCATCACCTATCACCGGTTATTCCTTGCACCTTGTGCAACCCTAATTTGACCATACTCATTCTAATTTAACGTCTAAGGCTTCTCTCTAAGGTGTAAAATATAAATCAATCGGTGTATAGTCTACACATGCATCTTACCATCAATTTGCATGTATCACACAATAGGCACAAATTTAAACTACTCAATTAATATAACTTAACTTACTTGAGCGCCAAACGGTTGCACGGAGTTATTGACTTCAATTCATATTTTTTGGGTCCATGACGATAGATTTGTCAAAGAATTTGCAAGATTTTGCCATTCATATGCTAAAAATCTCTTTCTCCTTCCTTCCCGGGCTTAGAGAAACTTTTTGAGGTTTTTAGGATGTTCTACGACTTAATTGAGTATTTAAGGAAGATAGAGAAAATAAATTTTCTCATGATTTCTGTGCTGCCTCGCCTATCCTGCTCTGGCGCCAACTTGTCCCGCCCTAGCGGCACCCATCCCGCTCTAGCGGGACAAGGCCCAAAATTTTTCTCGGATTATTGTCTATCTTAACTAACAACTCTCCGAGTCGTTACATTTAAAAATTAAAGTTTAATATTTAGGAAAAATGTATAAGTACCCCCAATCTATGTCCAAAATTCAAAGACATACTTATACTATACTAAGATCCTATTACCCCTGAACTTATTTTATAAATAATTTTCTATCCATTTTCAGCCTACGTGTTCTCAGCATGCATTAGGCCTAAAAGATAGTGTCACATAAACCGAAAAGGGTAGAAATTTATTTATAAAATAAGTTCAGGGGGTAATAAGACCTTAGTTAGAGATATGTTGGGGGAGGGTACTTATGCATTTTCCCCGATATTTATATAATTATGGATAAAAATATAATTTGAATATATTCTCTGCTTATATTTACTTGTTCACTAAATTATATTAAGATATCTAAGAATACTTGTCTAGTTGATAAGGGGGATTTGGTAAAATTACCATTATCATTTGTTGTTTTTTAATTCTTATAACAAATCAATAGTGGACAACTATTATTACAGAGAGAGGTAGGGATGGACATGATCGATATTGATAAACATACCAAAATATACTGAATGTCATATCGATTATATAGTTACATTAACAACATATTCATTATTACAATACTAACAAATATGCAACCTAATATTAGTATAATCTAAACGCTTAGAAGCTAAAACTCTGATCACATATTTTGATTAAAATGCATTCGAATTGTAATTGATAAACAAAAGGGTTTTTTGTACTTTATTTTGCATACATACGTACGTGCATGCATGTGTGTATATATATATATGAAAAAATTTACCTAACTACACAATCTTTATATATATAATAAAATCTCTATAAATGAATATAGGCGGGACCATTAAAATATTATTATTTTATAGAGGTATTATTTATAAATTAATATTTATTAATTTAAAGTGTGTTTTGTGTAAACGTTATTCATGAACTTGAAGTCATGATTAATGATATTTTGATTACAATAAAATGTTGACGTCAATATCCTTTTAGATTATCCGAATGAAAGTGCTACATGTTCAGAGGTTCATTATTTAGAATAAATTGTGGATATCATAAGAAAAAACAATGTTGATGATGAAGTTGAAGATGATGCAATATTATTACAACAAGTTACACTTAAGAAAATATTTATCGCATCTAGAACTCTTCATAATTTTATGGTACAATTCAAAAATGCAACACCAAGACTTTTCGATGCTATTAGAAAAGCTAGAGATGAGTTTCAACTAGATTCAAATTTTAACCAAAAAAACACACAATAGAATCATATTTCACTTGTCTTAGATATATTTGTATTTTAAAGAAATTATTAATTTATAATATTAATGGGACCATATATTTATATACGGGTCTTTTGAAAACATATTATCTTATTATTTTATTGAAGTTGGTGATTTTTCCCACTAACCCAAATTGAAATCGAAAGAAAGTATTATCTTAGAGAGATTATTAATTGTGAGATTTTACTCTATGTGTCTGTGCGCGCGCGCGTGAGTGCGTGAGTGAGTGTGTGCGTGCGTGTGTATGTGTGTGTGAGATACAATTGGGACCTTTTTTAATTATCGAAGTCATAATACTCTATTATATGAGTATATATTAATCGAAATTGAACAAATTATGATTATCAATTTAGCATATTATAAAATATCAAAACCGAACTTCAAGATACCGAACCATACAAAATTGAAAATCGAATATCAAAATTACGGTATCAAAACTTTCAAATATTGTATTTAACCATACTATGCCACCCCTACCAATGAAGAATATCAGTTGGATTTGTGCAACATACCTATGTTTTGGTACTTGTTCTTCCTCAGCTATAGGCTGGATAATATAACCTTAATTAATTAAGGCGTGTCTTTAGAATTTTTGTCATAATCTTGGAATACTTCTGTCGTTATCCCTTAAAATTATTAAGATTATTGTTCCACCAATAACTAATACTGCTCTGATGTTTGTCCTTAGTAGTATTATAAAATATATCTATGAAATTAACTAGATATATGTTGATTTAACTTGAAGTTTGCAAGTTGCAAGATTTTGTAATTGAAATAGAAAATATTGAAAAAAATAGGCAAGATTAATTTAAATTCAATAATTTCCTAATAGTTTTGTATATTTGTATGTGAGTTAAAAAAGATATTGAGGTTTACGAAAATGAATCATAGTTCCAAAGTAATTCAATAAATTCTTATTTTTACAGCTAATACACCAATTCCTTTCTCTCATTTATTCTTTTTGTCCTATCATTAATTTTTTTTTCTTTCTTATTTTATTATTTTTATATTGTCTTTTATACTTTTCTCATTTATTATTTTTATTTTCTCATTCATTTTTTATTATATCTCTTATAAGAGATACCATATACCAATGTTATTGTTTCTATCATTTTTGTTAGTTAATCTTAGGTTGATTTTTTCTCTCTCAATGCATATTTTTACTTTTCTATGGAAAATAAAATAAATAGGTTTTGTTCTTTCTCATTAATTATTTTTATTTTCTCTTCTATTCCTATTTTAATTGATTTTTTTCTTCATATTATTATTTATTAGAGATGCTATTTGGTAATATATTTTTTTCCTTCTATTCTAATTAGTTCATCTCTTTTTATTTTTGTCTCCCCTTCTATATTTTTACCTTTTTAAGAAAAATAAATAAATTACTTTTATTCTTTTTTTTATTTTTGTTTTTTCTCATTTATTTTTTTCATTTTATTATTATTATTATTATTATTATTATTATTATTATTATTATCATATTATCTTTTGATAGAGATACCATTTGGTGATATATACTCTTACAATATACGAGTATATATTAGTCGAAGTATAACAAATTATGGTTATGATTTACCAAATCGTAAAATATCAAAACTGAACTTCAAGATACCGAACAATATCGAATTAACTTGGTGTGGTTATGGTATAATGTTTTAAAAATCGAATAAAAAATCATAGTATCGAAACATTCAAATATCGTATTGTATCATACTATGCTCACCCTTACCAATGAAGAATATAGGTTGGATTTGTGCAACACACGTAGGTTTCGGAACTGGCTCTTCCTCAACTATAGGCTGGATAGTAGGACTTTAATTTAGTTAACGTGTGTTTTTAGGATTTTTGGCATAGTCTGGGGATACTTGTGTCTTATCCCTTAAAATTATTAAGTTTGAAGTTGTCACGATCCAAAACCATCGTGATTGGCACTCACACTAACCATCCGGTGGGAGAACCATTACTACAACCAAAATAAGCAACTAAACCAAAACTAAAGCAATAAACTTACAAAAACAAGTTTAATTAACTAAACAAATACAAAATTAAATAGCTAGAACTGAAATTCAATGCACCAAAACTCTACAAAAGACAAATCTAAGAACATAACAACTTAACCAACAGTCTGAGTCCGAAAAGAGTGGACCTAAACAAAGAGAACTTAAGGCAGCCGAAAGAACTAGCTCACCCTTGAATTCAAACAACCACTGATCTTCTAAACTAGGTCTGTCAATAGCCACCGGAAGATACCTATACTCAACAAAAATAAGAGCGAGTTCGGTATCTAACACAACCACATTGTACTGGTAGGACCACACGGCTATCCCACCAAGTGAAACACATGTAAATAACCATAATATTATAAAATAAACATATACCAAACATATACAATATCATCATCCTTCACATCAACGAACAATTTCACAATTTTCAACAACATACAATTAAATTATTTAGAGCAACGAATAGTCTTTCAATATCAATCATCATTAGACATTTATATACACATCAGAATTCAATGACCATTTTCATGGATCTCAATTCAATGGTCCTCTCATGGAACCGAAATCCAAATTGTTAGCTTGTCGAAACGTGGCAATTCAATCTCATAATTATATTGAAATGTGATAATCGGTCTCATAATTATGCTGGAACGTGACAATCCGATCTAATAGTTATGTCGAAACGTGGCAATCCGATCCAAGTTAGCTTGCTGAAATGTTGCAATTTGATCCCCATCACACATCACAATCACAATCACAATCACAAATACATCATCAAGATCATACAATAAAAAGTGATTCATGGCATACAATTATTCAATTAACCTCAATTATGATTAAGGTGATCAATAATGCAACATTCACATATATACATTATAACGAAGCAATTACAAATATATGTTTAACCAACATGAAATTACAACCATCACCTACCTCAAATCCAAGCTTGAATCCCCTACGACACTTGAATCTTTCCTTTTAGGATTCTTTCCGCTTGTTTTAGGTCTACAACAACTAATACACAAGGATCAACAATCAAAGGTCTAATTATTCAGATTATAACAAACCAACAATTCTAGACCAAACTCACAATCCTATTTCCCAAACTAGGGCTTTTTCCATCATAATTCTAAAATAAAAACCTTTCTTCATAGATTATAAACCAAGAAATTAGGTTGTACAAATCAAAAAACAGATTCTGGTGTTAAAATCTTAACTTTAGCCTCAAGAATGATGAAAAATTAGCAAGAATTCGTCTAGGATCACCTTTTTAGCCCCAAAAGTCAAAAAATATCAAATATGATCGTTTAGGAGTATATTAGCGACTTGAAAATCCAAAACAACATAGGACAACACGATATGCATGGGTGACTATGACTGACTCTTCAACTAAGGTAGAATCATGGTTGGAGGCATCAAGTATATCGCAAATCTCATTAAATCCCAAGTCAATTGAACTGACATGCACGATAAGTAGAATCTGGATCAAACAACTTATTAACCATTCAGTCTTTATAATATATTATAGTACTTGTGATCACTATATCCGACACCTCAGCCTCGATCTTGCCCGAGAAAACATAAAAATGAGCCTTGTCAACTTAACGGGCAATCTCTTCATATGCCCAAGTTGCAATTTCTGAAAACTTAGATCGCGGAGATTAGTTCCTGTATGATTCGAGTCCAAATTATGACAAGAAAACGGGAGAGATAGGGCTAAGATTCTGCTGCGCCCTATCCTGCTCTGGCAGGATAAATCCCATTATAAAGGCACCGCTTTGGCGGGATAAATTTTGCCTAGCAACTCCAACGAGACTAGAACCCATGCCAAAATTTCTGGGTTCTTTTTCACTCTTTTATGATTTTCGACGGCTCCATTTACCATTCAATTGAATTTTTACATTTTTTCAAGGTAGAATATATAATACTCGATTCATATTGTTGTAAACAACTCAACATCACAACAACACCTCCCCTATCCTATACATCTCAAGATTAATAGCTATAATTTGTCACAACAGATTTCACAATATTGAGGGAATTACTCTTGCATAACTTTAATGACCACACAAACATATTGTACATATCAAAGTCCAGGCACACATTTATTGTGCACATAATCACCTCATTACTTTCAAGCAATTATAATTTCACATTAGCAGTTAATTTAGACAACCGCAGTACGCATTCGAAGACGAGAATGTGTGTGGTTAAGGTCCATTATACACCTTATTCGAGAAAAATGGGGTTTGAAATGCGACAAAGTACCCACAACCTTATATGAAGATAATGAAGGATGCATAACACAACTTAGGGGAGGATTCATAAAAGGCGATAGAACGAAACACATTTCACCAAAGTTTTTCTACACACATGAGTTAGAATGGTGAATCAACGTACATCAAGTTCGTTCGAGTGATAATGTGGCTGATTTATTCATCAAGTCTTTGACAACCATAACTTTCGAGAAGAGGCAGCTAAATCATGGTTTTCATCAGGGGTTGTAAAATACGAGTTATACTCTTTTTCCTTAATCAAGGTTTTATCCCACGGGATTTTTCTGATAAGATTTTTAGTGAGGCAGCAAGTAATGCGTATTAGGATCAACTATTTACATTTGTTACTTTAATAAAAATTTATTTTAAATGGATATCCAAGGGGGGCTGTTATAAATAACAATTAGTGAATGTCCATTATACCCTATTATGCCTATAAAAGACATTGTAATCTCTATGAAAAATACACCAAAATAAGAAAGATTCAAGTTTCTTATTTTATCTCTCTACTACATTCTTCTCTTCTTAATTGTCATTAATTTACTTTTAGTACTTAATCCTTATTTTATAACACTTCTCATTTTATTATTTTTATTTTCTCTTTTATTCTTTTCTCATTTATTATTTTTATTTTCTTATTTATTTTTTAATTCTATTTTTATTATTTCATTTATTAGAGATACCATATAACAATTTTATTTTTTCTACTTTTTGTTAGTTTATTTTGTGTTAGATTTTTTTTTCTCTCAATCTATATTTTCACCTTTTAAAGAAAAATAAAATAAATTAGTTTTATTCTTTTTCATTTATTATTTTTATTTTCTCTTTTATACTTTTTTCTCAATTATTATTTTTCCATATTATCATTAATTAGTGTTATTATTTGTTTTTTTTTTGGTTAGCATCTTCTTTTTATTTTTTTTCTCCCCTTCTATAGTTTTACATTTTTATGAAAATAAAAGGGATAATGCCCAAGTACCCCCTCAACCTATGCTCGAAATCTCAGAGACACACTTCTACTATACTAAGGTCCTATTACCCCCCTGAACTTATTTTATTAATAATTTTTTACCCCTTTTTAGCTTACGTGGCACTATCTTGTGGGCCCAATGATGGTTGACTTCTTTTTTTGAACTAGTGCCACGTAGGCTAAACAAGGGTAGAAAATTACATATAAAATAAGTTCATGGGGGTAATAGGACCTTATTTATTATTTTTTTCTCATTAATTATTATAATTATTATTTTTCATATTTATCCTCTAATAGATATATCATTTGGTAATATATACTATTACACCATCATTTATTACAACAATATATACACATACTCTAATAGTATCACTTACTAAATTTTTGAATAAAAAATCTTAATGATACCACTAATATATATACACACATCCTTATAGTATTATTCTATATTTTTTAATAAAAAATCTTAATGATACCACAAATATATATACACATCCTTATAGTATTATTTATTAATGAGTAATTAAACAAAAGACATTAATGATACTACAAAAATATACACATAACACATACACACTTACATAGAGAGAGACACCTAATTGTTTATTGATTAATGATAAAAAAAAAACTTTAATTATACTACAAAAATATACGCATATTCTTATAATATTATTGACAATGATTAATTTCTGAACAAAAAATATTAGTTAATTATATATATATATATATATATTATATTAGTTGGGGAGGAGGGGTATATAGTATAATTATTTAGTGGGATATAACTACAAAGGGGTTTGTAAGTATTTTGAATTTATTGAGTATATTTTAGTTTTCCTATACTTTTAAGTGTATAAATTACAACAAAATTATGAAGGTTATGTCTGATATATATATAATAAAAAATTTGTACTTTGAAAATTAAAAGTTTTGTCATGAATCAATGTGGATGATAGGAAAAGGAGATAATATTTTATGAAGCTTTATTGTATGATGGTTGATAATAATATATGAATTTGATTATAACGATTGAGATGAAGTAAGAGCCTTACTATTATACTTTTAATGAAAATGATTGTCCACAGATATGAATGACATAAGTCAAGTCTTACTATATTGGAAAGTGTATTTTTTTTAAATGAAATTTGACTTTTTCTTTAAAAAAAAAAGGAAAATATTTCCCTCTATATTAAATTCATAAAAGGAAAAAAAAAGAGTCAAAAGTACACCCTTGTCTTGACTAAAGAAAGAAGAAAAAAACATTAAATAGATTAAATAAAATTATATATCTCGTCAACGCTAAATGTATCAATTTGTCAGTAAAGGTACTATATAAGCACCTATTAAAAGAGTCAAGGTGTTCCTACAACTTTTTTCTTTTAAATAAAATATTATTTTCTTGTATCTCCTCCTTATTAAGGTTGAAACAGGAAATTTTAAAACTATCACAACAATAGATAATTCGATGGCATCTCCCTATCATGGTATGAATGGAGAGATTTCGGTGATGTTGATTGATAATGACAAAGAGTTTGTCAATGAAATGACGAGTTGTCTACAGGCTCACGGCTATAGAGGTACCATATAAGTTTTTTTTATATATATATTTATATGACCTTTAATGTTTGATATAGCTAAATTTGATATGATGCATGTTATCTCGTTTGGGATTTTAATTTCGATTTGTTTTTTAGATTTTATTAATGTATCTTATAAATACATTTTTCCTTTTATTGTTGTAACACTATTTATACGCTTGTATATCTTATTTTTCTAGTCAGTAAATGTGTTTTGTGCGGTTATAAAATTCTTTGTATTTTATTTATATAATAAAAATATCACATACTTAATTAGCTGCCCCCCACCCCCACTCCACCACACACACACAAAAAAAGTTGTAATGTTTCACAAAGGCTTGATAATATTATACAATGTTATCAATCGTCTGTGGTGAAAGATAATTTTATGTTATTTTTAATTATTTTAATCAATTTACATCTATGTTTCACATTTAATTTTTGTATTAAAAAAAAAGGAGTTGTGGGGAGAGGCGGGGGGGGGGGGGGGGCTTTTCTTTATCAATTGGTAGCTGGAACTCTCGTTATTACGGTGAGACCAACTCCAGCCAGTATCCTGCGGAATGTGGCACCGATTCATTCCATGGGAACACCTACATCTTTTAATTATTTTGATCAATTTACATCTATGTTTTACATTTACTTTTTGTATTAAAAAAAAGGAGGGGGGGGGGGGGGAGGGGGGCTTTTCTTTATCAATTGGCTCTGGGTGATATAGAGTGGGAGGAGGAAATTAAATAATTTTCACAAAATTAATTTTCGACGAGGTAGGTCTGATTTTTATTAATTTATAGAACATTTTGAAAATAAAAATTAAATTTGCTAATAGAAGGGGAGAGCAAAACCAAAAGAAGGGGCTAGATAATATCAAACTGACTATCATTATTATTGAAATTGAAATAATTAATTTTTATACACACACAAAAAAAAAGAGATTTGATTATAAAATAAATATATTTCTCTTTCATTTTTTTGTTTATTTGAAAAATGCTTTCTTCAAGGAATTTTTTTCTTTTGTAATTCTACGAAAAGAAATGGTATCTTTTATTCTTATATACTAATATTTTTTATATACACATTTTAAAATTTTAATAATATTTTAATTCATTAATTTTCTTCTTAATGATTATTTAATTACTTCATTTATTTTAACTTGTGAAGATAATAGACAATTTTTGCATTATATTCTAAATAATGAATAATTCTATAATTATTATACTCGTAAATTAATCTATTTTATGACTTTCCCCTTCTTTTTTTCATTTCTCATTTACTCTATTTGGTATTCACTAGTTGTTCCTTATCTTATATGTGTTAAATAAAAAACAAAATAGAAAAAATTATATGTTAAATCATTCCTACTTGAAATTTTTCGCTAATTAATTAAAATTGATTTTTGAATAATATATTCCTACATGATCTTCTCTATTCTATTATTCAATTATTTATCCTGAATAAAACTATAAAAGGCTTTATTGTGTGACCATGTCTAATATTTGCTCACATTAATTATAATATAAGTTCATCAATATGTTCAATTGCATAAACTAAATTGTTGCACTACAAGCTAAAATTTTATAAATGAATTTTGTGTACAATTTTGTTTACTAACTTTCAAAGAGAATTTGATACAGTTATAACGGTTGATACTACTTCATCAGCGATGTCAATGCTCTCCAAAGGAAAACAAAAAATTGATGTGATCATCCTCAATGTCCGTTTATCCAATTCGTCTTTTGTTGACCTCTTAGCTCAAGCTGAAGCTCTGAATATAATCTCACTCGGTAAATCTTTATCCTATTCTTCTACTTATGACCTCTACTATAAGTAAAGTCGGTAATTTTAATTAACTGCAAAATAATAAACTATAAATTTCACTGTTAATTTATTGTTTTGAAGTTTGTAGCTAAATAAATGTGCAAAAATACATGATTTTATAGGATCATCAATGAATTATTTTTTTTTATAGTTAAGCATCATAATTATAAGTTGATAATTCTTATATATATATATATATTTTTTTTTTGTATAAATCGATTGTCTTGTAATATTAGTGTTAATTAGGGATATAGGGTCGATTGAAGTGGATTTTTAAAAAATCAATGTGGGGCGGAGCCGATTAAAAATAAAAAAAATTATTAAAATTTTGTGTTAAAGCTCAACCGCCCAAATCTCATTTCAATCATTAGTATTGAATTAATTATACATATAATGCATATTGAATAAACTTAATTCAATTCTAATTGATATTTTCTTGAAATAATTATGCAGCTGTATGCGATGAATTCAATGAATTCGTCGCAAAGAAGACTTTGGATGACGGAGCTTATCTTTACCTTAAAAAGCCATTTAACAAGGAAATTTTGATCTACTTATGGCAATTTGTGCTTGCTGAAAGAAAACGAAAAGAGAAAGCGAGTGAAGGATCAAGAAAACATAAAGATCAAATGAAGGTTAATATGATCAAAAATAAAGAATCTGAAGAGAATATTGGAAAATACACATTAAAGAGGAAGAAAGGTACAAAAGGCATGCAAAACAATGCTATTGATAAGGTTGTTACGCGAAAGGACTATAAAGAATGGACTAAGGATCTTCACGCAGCATTTATGCAAGCTGTAAGCCAACTTGGAGAAGGACGTAAGTTTACTTCACTAATTATAATTTCTTTTTATTTGATAAATTCAAATAACGTAAAACTAACGTCCATTTATTTAAAATTAAAGCATAGTGATTTTCTTATTTAGATATATCGTGGATTGATATGAGAATATTATATAGTTATTAAATTAAACTTCCATTCTTTACGAATTATGTAGGGTGTTACCCTAAGGAGATCCTACAAGCAATGAACTTGCCTGATCTTACTAGGATGCAAGTTGCCAGTCACCTGCAGGTATATTTAAAAAAAAATAAAAAATTAGTAGTATATGAAGTATCATTAATTATCAAATGCCAAAAATATTTTTTTTTTATAAATATATTCACGATTTACTTTTTATTTTATGTTTTCCTTATATAATTTTTCAGAAATGTCGTCGCAATAATTGGAGATCTCCAGAAGAGAGAAAAAATATTCGTCGCCGTTCGACCAAGCGACGCACGGTCACTTTTGAGGAACCAAAAAGCAACTTTCGAAAATTTGGGGTAATGCCTTCTCCTCAAGCAAATGTACCAAATCAACAATGGAACCCATTTCCTACTCATAATACCAACAATATTTTTACTCAACGAGAGAGCTCAATTCAACGACAACAACTGTATCGTCCACAATTTCAGGTTCAACCCCATTACCTTAGCATTGACAATTCATTTTTGTTTTCCCAAACTAACAATGGAGAGAATCATAGTGGAAAAAATTACAACTCTAATCTCAATGTGGCCCAGGGAGCAACACCAATAATGCCTGCTACATACATTCAAAATGCAATAATTAATAACTACAACTTGAATGTCAACAATGTGACAACTTATTCAAGTAGGGGAATGATGCCTAATGCTTATGTTGGAAATGTTACTATTAATGGTATGGGAGCAACAAATGCAAATGCAAGTTCTCAACAATATGTGGGTGAACCAATCATGAATGGTCCAAGAAATATTGATGTGGCACCATATGAGAATTATGTTGAAGGGAGTAATTCAAATAAGAAGGAAAATCGTGACGTATATTTAAATTTTAATAACATGGATAGTCTCTTTCAGAATCTTGGACCTTCAAGTGCTAACCTGCCTAGTGAACTAGACACAGAGTTTGATCAAGTGTACTCTGATGATCAGGTTAGCGCTTCTATCTAATTACATATATTATGTGTTTGATTATTGATTCTAGATATAACTAGTATAAATTTGTGGTGCATATTTAAATCTCGATAACATGGATAATATCTTCCAGGATCTTGGACCTCCAAATGCTAACCTGCCTAATGCACAAGGCAACGAGCTTGATCAAGTTTACTCTAATATTCAGGTTAGTGCTTCTAGCAAATTTGGTATTTACGTACATTTATTCTGTGTTTGATTATTTATTTTAGCTAAAATCAGTATACAATTGTGATGCATTTCAATAACATGGATAATCTCTTTCAGAATCTTGAAACTCCGAGTGCTAACCTACCTAATGAACAAGGCAGTCAGTTTGGTCAAGTTTACTCTGATGAGCAGGTTAGTGCTTCAATCTAATTTAGTATTACATATACTATCTGTTTTATCATTGAAACTAGCTAAAACATGCATATTTGAATTTCAATGACGTGGATTATTTCTTCCAGAATCGTGGATCTCTAAGTGCTAACCTACCTAATGAACAAGACAATGAATTCGATCAAGTTTACTCTGATGATTAGGTTAGTACTTCTATCTAATTTGATGTTAAAAGAAGATTGATGTATATACTTAAAGTAGTCATTTTCCTCCTTTGGTAAAAAAAAAAAGAAGTTTTCAATGGTGATATTTTTTAAAAACTTAATATTTACTTATTTTTTAAGAAAATATTTTTCATCGCACCCATAATATCCTCTAATTTTTTTTTTAAACCTTACATATGCAGGTGTCAAGAGCATCGAGCGCCCAGTTCTCAACTATTGATGATAACTCATTAGGCTCTTTGTAATGAAAAAGTTGTTTTTCTCAAATGGAAATTGCAGTTTCATGTTTTTGGAGATTATTTTATTTGATATGACTTGGGATGTTGATTTGTTTTTGTTTTCTTATTTGAAACTAATGAATGGTATTACATTATAAGCTTTTGTTCAGTTCTTGACTTGAAATTATTGTTTTGTTTGGTATCAAAGCCATTTATTTATTTTGAGAAAGATTATATTGCATCTTAATTTAGCAGAATATTTTGTGTATCCTTATCATTTATGTGATACACTTATTATTGTGCTCAAGTTGGCTTTCAGGTAAACTCTTTTAGGATTTTTTTTTATTTCATACTTTTATTGTACATTTTAGTCTAGTCATGGCAATGAGTAAGGTCAAATTTATTTTAATTATCCAGTTTATGCTTCTATATAACTTTGTTATAGCAACACTAGTTACCCTTTATCTATTCGATATGTCTGTTTGATATGATGAAAGTTATTTTTTTAAAAAATTTTTTTTTTGAAAACTTATGTTATGGCTTGCACGTCGAAATATATTGATTAGATTTGATAAGTATGATGACTTTGAAGCGTGAATAGTTACTTTCCTTAAAAAGATATGACTTGAATACATATCGAGGAAAATGCAACTCATTCCTTTTATGATACAACAAAATTCTTGTATATACATACAGATTTTTCTTAGGCTACTTCAAGTGAGTTCTTATATTTCTAAGACTTAAGAGATGACGTTTCGTAAAAATCGTGTTCTTCAGGGGCGTAGCTACCCTTTGGCTAGGGTGTTCAATTGGACATCCTTCGTCAGAAAATTACATTGTATTTATAAGAAAAATAATAATTTAAATGGTTAAATAACGCATTTTGGACACCTTGAAAAACAATAAAAAATTTCTAGTTTAGTGGTTTCAGTCATTCAACTCTTTGTAAGTTCTTTGCAACTTGCCGGGTTCGATTTCCGTGATTTGACTTTGATGTTTTTTCTTTCATTAAAAATTTAAATAAAATTTAAAAGAATTATTTAATTTAAAGTTAATAAGAAAATTTTATTTATTTATTTCATTAAGCTATTAAAAGTGAAAATACTTTATATAAATTCTCTTTTAATATAACTCGTTTGATTCTATTATTTATTTTTCATTTCTCGTTTTTAGTCACTCAGAGGTTTGTGAAATGTTGAAGCATAAAAATGATTTCACTCTAAACTGAAATATCTCTCTTTTTCTTTGTTTGTTTACTTCCTATTAGATAAATGTGAACACTAAAGCTAAATATTATAAAGTTTGATTTAAAAAAATTTTGGTACAATTTAATTAAAAAAATTAATCATTAACCTTATGTAGTTTGATTTACAAAATTTAAGTTCACTCATTCTTTAAATTATTTTTACGAGCTATCAGATTTTTGGACATCCTTTGTACAATTTCTGGCTACACCACTGATGTTCTTTCATGAACAAATAACATTTCATAGTAGTCATTTTCTTTCATGAACAGAGAACTTTTTTTATAATAGACATGTTATTTCATGAACATCAACATGGTCTTAGGGCGATTGAGCTTCCGGCTGTTGCTCAAACAAGTGTTCCAATGAAAAATGGTGTGTATGGTATGTATATACCGAAATATTATACCATATAGAAAACTTTAATTCCGTTATTTTGATATTATGGTATTTGGTGTGGTATATGATATATATTTTAAATTTTTTTGTACTCGTACCTTATTTGGTATTTAGATATAACATACCGAAATATCAAATATCATATCGAAGTATATAACTACATAAATAACATAATACATTATTTAAATACTAACAAATATGCAACTAGTATTAGTATAAACTAAATGTTTAGAAGCTAAAACTTTGATTACTCTATGTTGATCGAAATGTATTTGAATTGTATTGATTAACAAAAGGAGTTGTTTGTACTTTATTTTGCATGTGTATTGCTATATATGTAATGTGTTAGTATGATACAATTGAGACCTTTTTGTAATTGTCGAAGTCATAGTACTCTATTATACGAGTATATATTAGTCGAAGTTGAACAAATTATGCTTAACAATTACCATACCATGAAATACTGAAACCGAACTTCATTATATCGAACCATACAAAATCAAATTTATATGATAATAATATAACGTTTTAAAAAACGAATACCGAAAATATGGTGTCGAAACTTTCAAATACTATATCATACCATACTATGCCCATCCTTAATTTATTGGGTTATCAGTTTAAACATTAACTAAAACCTTAAAATCAAAAATCGATAGCTCAAAAAAGAGTTCACAAAACCGTTTTTCGGTGAACACGTAACCCAATACCAATATATTAATAACATTATTTATCAATTGAGCCGATTTTTGCACACCCCTAATTTCAGATGAATTCAATTACAAAAATATTGAGTTTAAATGAACTCGATATCAATACATTAGATATGCCATTAATCAAAAGTAGTGATGGTGAAAAACAAATTAATTTCTTCCCAGGAAATGGAGTGTTGCATTATTTTTGTACATCTGGTACTAATGGTACATGGCAGCTATAACACAGATTAAGTTAACACAAACAACTTTTATTAGCCTGAGAATAGTACAAATTTTTCTTCTATAATCAAGTGAACCATGCTGTGTTGACCTGGAAATGAGCCCCAAAATTTTCTCTACCCGAGAGCCGAGGGCATATAAGCGATTGCTAGAACAATGAGTAGGCCATTCACAAGTTTCTCTCGATGAATTCCCAAATTCTCTCCTCCATGTATATACGATCTCTCAGTCTCCGAGGCATGTGACGTTCATCTGGGAATATTAACAACTCGTAAGGCTTTCTGGCTGCCACAAGTGCGTTAATAAGCCTAGCAGTGTGCCTAAAATGCACATTTTCATCGATCATGCCATGCACGAGTAAAAGCTTCCCTTTGATCTTGTCAACGTGGTGCATTACGGAGCCCTCTTGATAGACTGATGGATTTTCAGATGGTAGGCCCATATACTTTTCTGTGTAAAATGTATCATATCCGTCCCATGATGTAACAGGAGCACCAGAAACAGCACATTTGAATACCTCAGGGTACCTTGCCAACGCCATAGCTGAGAGATACCCACCGTAGCTCCATCCATATAATCCAATGTGGCCCTGTTTAGCAAGCCCTTGTTTCTGGAGCCACTCAGCACCTGTCAATTGATCATCAACGTCAACGAGGCCAAATTTATGTTTGAGTGCACCCTCAAACATGAGTCCTCGTCGAGCAGTGCCTCTATTGTCCATCTGTAAAAAGTTGAGCAGTTAAAGTTCGGAATGTCTTTTCTTTACTTTATTTATTCTGTATCGTCTATAATAGACCTAAATGAATCAATCTCCTTTGAGAAACTACAGAAAACTCAATTTAGAAAATACACAACAGACGAGGAACGAGATCAGCAATTTTAAGATAGAGAACAAGAGAGGTTTATAACAACAATCAGACGTCAACCTATTGGACAAAACTGGTATGGCCAGGTACAACTGAATGAATTTATTATGCATATGGACGGAAAAGAGAAGAGGAGCAAACCTTCCATACTAAGATGCCTTTGCTTCGTAGATACTGAGCTCTCATGTCAACCGTGTTTGTCCACGAGTCACACACAAGCTGTACACTGGGACCACCATACACTTCAATCATAGTTCTGTATGGAGGAGGTCCAAACTTCATTGGATCTGGGTTGTATAATGCCCCATACAAAGTAGTTCCATCCTTGGCCTGTATCTGAATTATTTCTGGTAATTCAAAATGGAGTTTCCTGGATTGTGGAATACTGACAGGTTGATCAAATAAATGCATAATCAAGTTTCCGTCATGCAAGGAGCAGAGTGAAATTCTGGGAGGTGAGACCAAGGAATCATGGATATCTATGAATCTTTGCATTTGACGATCAAGCACAACGACATGTTTTCCATGTCCATTAGTCAATCTCAAAGGGGACTGCAATGGACCGTTAGCTTCGGGGAACAATTTAGCACAGTAAAGGTGAGATTCCATAGGCCCATCCAAAGTTCCTGTAAAATATACAAGGCCAGTAACTTCATTTACACCCGCAATTTGTTCAACCAACCAATCACCTTGAGTTATCGGTCCCAAACAGACTCCATTTGTGTCATGAAGATACAAATGTTTGAACCCTGTTTTCTCGCTGGCCCAAATAAATGCACCATTAGTTCTGTTGAGTCCTTTGTCCAAAGGTATAAAACAATCGTGAAGATTGACCCATGTATCATGTTCTTCAACCAATATTACACTCCTTTTCCCTGTCTTGATATCAAATTTAATGATTTTCAGTTTGGATTGTGATCGACTCAAGACTTGTGCAGTCAGAATATTTCCATGCATCCAATTCACTCTCGCCAAATATTCCTCGTCCTCATTTGCTTTGTCCTTTACACCACAAAGAAGATCCATCCATGTTATTTGACCCCCGTTAGCTGAAACCACTCCCAGGCGAATTTTGACATTTGGCCCTCCAGCAAAAGGGTAAGCGTGGTCTTCCTGTGCCTCAGGACCAACGGAACTTTTACCTTGATGCATAATTCTGAATAAAGGTATCCCAGATGAATCAACCTGTGTGAATGCTATATATTTGCTGTCCAATGACCACCAGTACCCATTTTTCCGTTCCATCTCCTCCTACAATCAGCAAAAATGAAATGTTTTCTAGCTAAGACCAAGAAGGTGAAAATTGAAGCGTCTTGCAATAAGCAAGCAACCCCATCATTAAAAGTAGAACTCTAAAAGATACATTTGCTGTTAGCAAGTCAAAATTTCATAACGGCCACTGAAAATGCTGGAGAAGTAAATTACAAAGAATGATAGCATAAAGTAGTTGAAAGATTTAGTAGGCGTTTGGCCATGCAATATCATATCACGATATGGAATCAGCGTTTGGACATGCGATTTTATGTTGATTCCATATCATGAGATGTGATTCAATATTCTCCAAAAAAAAAAACAATAATATGGGAATTCCATATCATGATTTGAGATATTTTTAATAAAATAATTGATCCACAAGTTTATATTTTGTTAAAACAACCCTACAATTATATCTACCTAACCATTTATTTCATAACTAAACTAAATAAATTTAGTCACATCATTACTTTAAAAATTTACTATCCTCACCGACATAAAATTTGGTCTCTTCATTTACTCCAACACCTAATTTATTACTTCTACTGTTTTGTATTTATTACGACTCAAAGTAACCATTTTGGTTCGTCTTCTCGGTTACATGATCGAGAGATGCAAGTTCAACGTGAGGAAATCATCCGTACTATGTGGGAGAATTATATTAAAGACTAGTACACTACAATTTATGTTCAAATTTTTTTTATTGAATTAAAGTTAGATGAAACAATTACTTAAGTGGAGAACAAATAGCTTTGTAATAATTTATTATGCGATTTTATAAATTGTGTTTATTTGGTAAGATTGAATAAACAATTAGGGCTATTTTAATAGTTTTACAACTTATGGGATTCTTATGTTTCTGAGAAAATATAGAACACAAAAATTTCATATCGCATGTCTAAACAAAACATAAATTTCATCCCATAATTATGGTATCATATCATGATACCATATCGCATGGCCAAACGGGTCCTTAGAGAAAATACATAAGCTGCACCTCAAACTTGTCTGGAGAACTACCAAGGATATGAAAAAACAAGAAAGAGTAAGAAAAGAAGACATAAGGGTAAAAACTTAAAAAAAAGGAAAAGAAAAAAAGAAAAAAGAGAGAGAACAAAAAATAAAAATGAACCAAAATCCCCTATGAAATAGAAAAAATCATTCATACATAGCATAGTCCAAGAGAACCCACTTAAAATCTTTACTGAACTATGACCGGCCATCATATAAGCAAATAAACATATGATAATTATACACATGTCAGGTGTGTCTATAACGCTCATGTACATTTTTTGAGATAACGCTCATGTACATAAATCTGGGATTGTGTTTGGAAGGAGGTATTAATTTTACTATAGATTAGAATAAGGGGTAAATATATTTCCCATAAAGTTATGAGCATAGATAAGTTCTCTAAACAAGTAATCGGTGCGACTTATGTATTTTCTCAAAAGATTTATTTTTAGTAGTGTCATACTTCTATGTCGAGATGTCAACCACGCCTGAACTTTGAAACAAAACTTCCAAATTTTAACAAATAAGTTAAAAAAACACTAGATTCGAACTAAAGGAAATAAGGATATCAACCATTTAAAATACTTTCTCCAATCACTTGACTATGTTTATATTCATTTCCATGCTCAGAGAAAAAACTTTTGAACACGCTTTATGGAGATATTCATAAACATAGGTCTTAATGGTAACAGTATTTACAAAAACAGGCAAATGATGAAATGTAAATATCAACCTCAAACAGGAAAATTTTCCCTAAACTAGTAACAATAAAATATTGATACCGATCTCACCTGAGCAATGTATTCAGCAAGACCATGAGTCTGCAGATGGGGAAAAAGGAAGGCAACAAGGATTAGTATCAAATTAATTTAAAGAAAGCAGCATAAAACTAAACAAACTAGCCAACACAATATGCATGGAGAGTTTTCATCTCTAGAAGATGACACGATAAAAAGAAGGATTCAGATACCAACTCCAGACAACACAACTGTTAAATGATAATTTCTGTTGAAACAAGAAATTCATCGAATCATTACTAAACTAAAATAGCTTACTCAATCTCGACTATTGCTTATTCATAGGCTATTATGAGTTCACGACAGGCCGTTATGTTAAAATTGGTAGACACGCTACTCTTAGGAAGCGGTAGTAATGCATCTTGGTTCGAGTCTGAATGACAGTATACCATCTTCTAAAAAGGATAAATAGATATTATAATGATTTTAATTCCCGATTTTCATTTTAGACTTATGTAATTAAGGGACTCTTCTTTGTAAAGATTTTTCAATGATATTTTCAACCTTAGAGCATATATTAACTCACGTTTCATTTTTTATTGTTTCAATTGTAATTACATTTCATTTCATGATCGTTGTAGTTGATAAAAACATAAAATTATATGACCATGTATCGAAGTCAACAAGATGGACCAAATAAATTAATCACTGCACAAGGTTTCTACTTGAGCTGCCAAGTAATATGACAAAAGGAGAGGATAGCAAGGCATAAAATTAGCATTAAAACTATGGCATATGATGCACATCACATGTGGAGAGTAATATCCTTCATTAAGCACTTATAGCAATAGATAAGACAGATATATCAGCAATAAGTATCTTGAACAAGTCCTTACTATAACATTGTCATCGGCGCCTGTTGTTAACTTCTTTGATTCATGGTACAAAAGGTTTAACACATGCAACTCATTATCTCTCACATATGCAAGCCTGGTACCATCAGGTGAAATATGTGGATCCAAGACTGGCGAGGAGGATGTACTTGCTATCTTAAGTTCTGGTTCTGCATTCTGATCCTTCAAGTATACCTGTTTTACGTATAAAGTGAACTCTGATTAGATCTGATAATTGGAGAAACAAACACAAAAAATCAGTTTGGACCCCCACAAAAAATGATATGGTACAGATATATACATGATTTCAGGTAAAGAACTGAATTTAAAAATGAAAAGAAATTATTACTATTATCTCCCAAGCAGTCCTGTGAAGGATTTCTTTTTGCAGATGGAACAGAGCGCAGAGAATAAGAATGTGTTAATCAAAACTCAAATATTTGAGGACTACAAAGGCCAAAAGAAGGACGATCTATCCAGCGGACTAATATGGACAGAAAAACTATCACTATCTCAGATAAGACTGTTCTAATTTTTCACAATTTAAATTCTTTTTTAACCCAAAAGAAGGCCTTTACCACTAAATGATTACTCCTGTAAAATACATGTTAGCAGTGAGGTTGAGCATGTATATTAGTTTTTTCCAGAAAAAAAAAGAGAATCAGGGGGTCGGCCCAGTGCAGAATACACATTGTAACATTTCGGAATAGAAAAAATTGAGAGAATTTCACAACTGGAAGACAACAGCTATTTTTTATTCTTTAATTACCAATTGCATCAACAAATAGTTTGGGAGATTATAGTTCAGTTGAACAATAGGGATAGCATTAAATAGAAATTGAGCACTAAAACTTACATGAGAAAAGATAACTTACTCCAGCAGGTAGTGGTACCATAATGACTTTCCGTCTGGCGCTTGCCTTAACCCACTCATATCGTGTTACCCCTAAACCACGTTCCCTTGACCTCTCCCTTCTAAGCTTCTCTTCAGCAGATAAGTTATTCTCATCGAGTCCACCATCTGGTGGACTAAAGAACAATTCATGCCTTCCATTCTTGAGATCCAATACAAAAACCTTTCTACATAGATTTTGGTTTGGACTATATAAATATGTAACTAAACTATCATCTGGACTAAAACCTATAGACGTTGGTGAACCACAACCAGGTAGAGGATACTGCACTATATCTTCAACAGGAAACAGGACGCAATCCTCTAAAGGCTTTGCAACATTTGTATCAGTCCCTGGCATCTCACTTGAAAATGATCTCGAACGTTTCAAACACTTCTTTTCACCCGAATTTATTGATTGCATTACAGATTAAGTCATCCACAGTTCACACATTGATCCAATCAATCTCACAATTCTGCACAAAACAGGATACAAATTCAATCTAATGCTACCAACTCTTCGCCAAAGTACTTCTTATACGTTCTAACAACAAGAAAATAAACCAAAAGAACTAAAACAAGAACATAGAAAACACCCACTAGTAAAATAAACCAAACAATGAACTAAAACAAGAAAACAGAAAACACCCACAATTAAAATAAACCAAATACAGAACTAAAACAAGAAAACAAACCAAACAAAAAACTAAAACAAGAAAACAGAAAACACCCACTAGTCCAATTACCAAATAAACCAAGATTCTAAGACAAAACCAAATAAAGCTGCAATCTTTATACTACCATCAAACTCTTTACTTCAAGATTCTAAACAAAACCAAATAAAGTTCCAATCTTTACACTACCACCAAACTCTTCACTTCAAATAGAGTAAACAAAGATTATAAAACAATCAAAAAGCATAGAAAAAATGCAAAAACAAAAAAACAAAAAACTAAAGGGGATTGATAAATCCCAATCTGTAATAAGTGATTAAGAGATTGAATGAACATGCCTGAAAGTGGAAATCCTATCGGCACTTTTTTAGATTCAGTGGGCAAGATTTGGATTCATAAATTTGGGTTTTAGTTTCTATTTAGAAATTTTTATTTTTTTCTGAAAAATAGAATCGGAGATTGTTGGGTCCAAAACAATATTGTTGGATTCTTCAGATTGCAAAGGAAACTTAAAATTGACTGCAAAACAAATGTTTTATACAGAGGAGCGTGGGGAAAACGTGGGCGCGTCGGCAAATTTGTCTTGCGGTGCATGATTGGTTTTGTTGATTACAATACACTTGTCATTTATGAATCTTAAGGAGTTGACCATTTTAGTAAAAATCCATTATTCAAATCGAAAAATTGAATCGAATCAATTAAAGACAATTTGTATGCATTCATTAATATTTAAAAACATAAAAGTAAGATAATAGATGTAATAATAAAGCTTTATAATTGTAATTTCAATTATTGTGTTATATAGCTATAGAAAGTATCATTTGGTGTGAAGTCTGTGTTTTTCATATTTCGCTGATAAAATAAATACAAATGAATATTGTGGTTCGTATATTTTGATTGTCCGCTTGTATATTTCGTTCTGTGAATATCAAAGCAGGTAAATTATATACTAATTTTGTATTCTTTCATTTAGGAATTTTTCAAAAACTCCATTCATATAATTCGTTTGTCAATATACTAATCTGTTAATTAATTATGACTTTTTCATAAATTGTATGTAAATAATAAGAATAAGCCTACACAGATCTTGGATCTATATAATTAAAGACCGAATTATACATATTGTAGATTTATATAATTAGAAAATAAAATAGTAAAAATTCATGAAACTATAACCACAAATTAAAAATAATTGAAACTATAGTTATATCATTTAATATACTCTAGATGTTTGTCATTTCTCATAAATTTTCCATTTTAAATTCTCATTTGATAATATATGGATATATTTTAGAAATTATTTTTACCTTTGTAAATGTTTTAAATATTAAGAATTTTTTTAAAAAAATATAAATGGCGAGAGCTCAACTATGTTATGAAATTAATTTTGGCTATAAAACTATTTTTTTTAAAAAATATTTTACATCGTATTCTTTGAGATTAGTAGCAAACAAATTTAAATTGTCATCATAAAATTATACTAAGTTGGTGATTTTAATCCTACCTAAATTAAAGCTTCCTGATTATACTAAAGAATTTTTTGTAGAATAGGCGTTGTGTTGATGCATGTTGACAGATCTATAGCTTATTTTAGCTCTGGGGTAAATCCATCTATGACAAAATGTTGTAAATGAGCAACGACTCTATAAAGATCTCTGGGTACATGTTTGTAAATAAGGCATATGAGGCAAAAGATGTCATTGATTCAATTATTGTTAGACTAATTTCGATAATTGCGTTATAGGTAGTAGTGTTTGGTATGGAGTCTGCATTTTGTCTATTTCGCTTACGAATATACAAACAGGATAGAATTTATTTCATCTCAATGCAAAAGTTTAACCGTCCTTCCGATACAAAGAGCTTCTAAGTAGATGAGAAGTGAGAAAAAGGTTTTGAGGAACTACAGAGTCCGTTTGATCATTGCAATTTGGATTTCAAATTTGAAATTCATGTTTGTTTATTACATTTGAACAAAACTTCGACTTTCAATACTACCTTGATATCTAACTCCAACAGACTAGCTAGATACTTTAAAAGTAGTACATCTTGCTAATGCCTATTGGAGCTGGCAAAAGAACTGATTTTCTGCATCAATCTGGTGTAGCCAACTTCCAAAATTTCAATGCAAAATCCGATTAATCTCGACTCTTTTGCATTTCTGTTGCATCACTAGTTCGGAAGAGATTACCTGATACGTGGGAGTTTCAACTACGCGTGTTATATGCTAAAAGCATGAGTCTAGACTTCCGAATCTTCCACCTCAGAGTTCATCACAAAGCTAGGAAATGCTAAAGTTATATCCCTATAATGAAAGGTAACAAACAACACTCAAAAGTTGCTTTATAGCACACAAATTTGATAGTAGATTTAAGGCCAATGAGCTTGATTTTTGAACATTTCCAGAGGAATGGTGAAAAGATAAACGCAAACACACAAGCTGCCTTGATGCAGCTCGATGTTATAACTTACTTGAGATATGGAAGGGTCATATTCTTTAGAAGAGAGGGATTCATTGAAACAAACTCCTTCCATTCTTCTTCATCTATCTTCCCGTCACTCTTTTTATCTGCTTCATCAAATGTCTGGTGCAACAAGATAAAACTAGGTGGTCAATATGAATAACACAAAGGCACACAATCAAACATATTAGCAGACAATCATGGAGTCGAGGAGTCAACCTTATCTACAATCATTTCAACTATATCATCCGAAAGAATCAAGTCTGACTCATTCAGCAGCGCCAAAACCATCTCTTTCAGCTGTAATAAAAACCAAGCAAGCAGCGAATATGACTAATGTTCATGACAAGGGAGCATAGAGTAAATCAGTATAAGTACGGTTGCAACACCTACCTCTTCTCTCTCAATATAACCAGTCTGCCTTAGATCATATAATCGGAATGCAACTGCAGAAAGAATCCACCGTGTGTACACATTAATAATGTTGCAGAAGAGGTTAAAAAGATCATGTTTAGAATTCTAAAGCTGTAGATAGTTGAATATAAGCCACCTACATGCAATTTTATCTGCTACTGGTGCATTTGGGTGGAATACACTCAATGATCTGACAAATTCTCCAAATCCAATCACTCCGTTGCGCTTGAAATCAAATAGATCAAAAATCTGCATGATTCCAGAAAGAGTGGAAAAGAAAAACTCAGCAAATATAAGTCAGATTAAAGCCAGACGAATGGTCGTTCTTCAAATGAAACAGAAACGATTGATCCAAAGCATAAGAGTTGTAATGCTTAATCATTAATATGGAGAATCCATTTCAAAGAAAAAGTTAATCAACAAAACATACCCTGTCTGCAAAAAGATCTCTCCTGTTTTGGTTCTTGAAAATTGCCAGCTGAAATTCTTCCTAATGATGGAATGCCAGAGAAGTTAATAGGAAACTCTATAACATATTCTACGTGTAATCAAAGAGTTCAATACTAGTAAATTATAAATGTGGAACTCCAAGAACACATAAACGATATATGGCTTAACGGTTATTCAAGTAGTAGAGAAATTATACCTTGTGAATTAGTCCATCATCAATTATAGAGCTGCTTATTTTCTTGAACAGCTCATATAATGCTTCAACTTCACTCACCGTAACTGCAATACATAAATCGTTGAACAGAATGCTCAATTTGCTGTTTTGGACTGAATAAAAGCAGACATAACTTGCTGTCGATTAAATAACTTTATACATGTTTATAGCACTTGTTTACTTACATGCCTGCAGTGGAGGCCAGAACACTGAACTACTAGTTCAGTCGTCACATTCATAATATAAAATTTTGTCAGGAGACAATTTAAAGGCTTTTCGTTGAGTACTAAAACTACCCTCAACTATCTCATTGGTTCAGGATATGGAAAATTTTTGGTTGTTTGGTTACTCGTACTATGATCTAAGCTAGATCGAGGAGGAAATTTTCATTCTGAAGCTCAACCATATACTATTCCGTTGTTCCTTCATTTTCTTCTATTATAAGTTATAACACATATGTGAAAAATTCTTTAACATCATCCATATGCACTAAAGGAGTTTGAGACCTCCTCGCTGTGTAGAAAAAAAAATCATATTAATTTATTACCCTCTAGTATTTTCCTTCAGCAATAGGCCCTCTTGGTGTCTGAATGACTTTGAAGATCCAGAACTTGAGGATGGGGAAAAAAACAGAAATAAAGACAACTGATCGAAACAAAATACCAATTTGGTAAGGATATGCATATATACTCACAAGCGGTCTCAGCAGCCAGCAGTGTTGGATCCTCGTAACCAGGGGTACTGAATCGGCAGATTTTTGAGGGAAAGCAGCCCATCAAAAGACCAAATTCAATAAAATGTTGGTTAACTAACGATATATTCTAGTGAAGCTTCGTCAAACAGCCTCCTGACAATCAAATACAAGAGAACAACTTCAACCTCATCATCAGGGAATTGAGCAAACGAGTCATGCATAATAATATTATGTCAAAGTCAAAATGAAACAGTAGGAAGATAGCAGAAAGAAGAAATACTGATTTGTGCTACTTTATCAGGTTCAAGGTAATCACCAGGACATCGAATGTTATCGCTTACTCAAAATAAGATAAAAACAAGAATAGAAGAACAAATGGATCAAAGCTTCTAGCTCTATATAGCAATTGCCCTTCACTTCAAAATCTGCATCTTATATCTTCAGCAGCACTATACCATTCTGTTTTCGCAACTAATTTACTTATAGCCTTGACAATGCAAAGAGATATAGTTATGACATAAACATTTTTTTCCCTCACAAATAAACTGGAGTTACTAATATGTATGGACCTAAAATACCATAGCTCTGAAAGAAAACATATTACAACACATTAAAAAGAGAAAAGAGGATGGATCTAAACATAAAAAGGACAGTAATAACATACAGATAGAAAGCTTTTTGCAGTTAGAGACCAAGTTTAAGGGTCCAAATGTCATTACCATAGGACCATTTTTTAAGTCACAAATTCAGATGGAACATAGGTAGAAAAAGATTATTACGATTTCGAAAAATACATATATACCAATGGGAAAGCAATATACAACAACATAGCCAGTGAAATCCCACAAGTGGGGTTTGGAAAGGGTAGATTGTACATGGACCACACCCCTACCTCATGAAGGTAAGGAGACTGTTTTTGAAGGACCATCGACTCAAGTATAACATATCATAATAATAAAAAGAGGGGAAAATGCACAAGTACCGCCTTAGACTATGATCAAAATCGCAGATACACACCTTAACTAAACTAAGGTCCTATCATCCTGAATTTATTTTTTTTGGTAATTTTGTGCATCTTTTTAGCTTACGTGGCATCCAAATATTTCCCACGCGCCTCAATTGCATGGAGCCGACAAAAGATGCAAAAAAATACAAAAAGATAAATAAATTCAGGAATAATACGATCTTAATTTAGTTAAATTATGTCTCTGATATTTCATTCATAATCTAGAGATAGTTGTGCATTTTTCCTAAAAGGAGGGGAAATGACATAGGAGAAATAAAACAACTTATAAGTAAACAATAACAACCACAAAATAATGCTATGACCTAAACACAATCAAACAACAAGTGATGGTGGATTCAACAGCAAGACTCTGTAACAAAACAGCTTAAAACAATACCCCATACCTACTGACCTTCTACCAGAATACTCGACCTCCACACCCTCCTATCTAAGGCTCGATAATCTAGAGTTGGGCCATATATTGTCTAATCACGTCTCCCAATACTTTTTCAGCCTACCTCTCTTTGTACACGCTATATCCAGCCAAATGTTATAGCAAATCTAACCTCTTCTCAGTTCTCACAAGCTAACTCCTTGGAGTAATGTGAATAGTTAGAAAACTTGATCACTAAAAATGTGATCTTTAACTATAAATCAGTAAACAAAACTAGATTTTGTCTCCATTGATAGAGGGGCTGGGCTCTAATTCAAGATCAAGAAAATAGTTTGCTGAAATGGAAAAAAATATATATAAACAGTATAATTACTGGAAGATTAATTAATTACCTAATGATGCATTGCTTTTAAACTTTGAAGACCAGAGTTCATAATTAAGCCAACAGATTTATAACTTTTTTGAGAGTTGAAATCAAATCATATTTACATACTTATTTAATCTGTAAAAGGGTAAAGATGATAACTTTTAGTGAATGAATGTATGTATTTTATATTTGTTTATATTTTACTGGACAGATTTGATGATCGTATTTAAATTCAGTATTAATATTAATTTTTAATTTCTTATTCTTTAATTTTGATTATTATGAGTGCTTTTGAAATCAAATCATATATATATATATATATATTTAATCTGTAAAAAGGTAAAAATGAGAACTTTTAAATGAAGGAATGTATGTATTTTATATTTGTTTATATTTTGCTGGACGTGTTTGATTATCGTATTTAAATTTGATATTAACATTATTTTTTTAATTTTTTATTCTTCAATTTAGATTATTATGGGTGCTTTTGAAATCAAATTATATATACGTACTTATATAATCTGTAAAAGGGTAAAGATGAACTTATAATGAAGGAATGTATGTATTTTATATTTATTTATATTTTGCTGGACAGATTTGATGATCGTATTTAAATTTGATATTAACATTATTATTTAATTTCTTATTCTTCAATTTTCGACTATTATGAGTGCTTTTGAAATCAAATCATATATACATACTATTTAATCTGTAAAGGGTAAAGATGACAACTTCTATTGAAGGAATGTATACATTTTACATTTGTTTATATTTTGTGGGACAGGTTTGATGATAGTATTTAAATCTTGATATTAATGTTATTTTTATGATTTCTTATTCTTCAATTTCGATTATTATAAGTGTTTTTGGTGCTTCAACAATCACATTATTTGGTTGTAACAATGGTTCTTTATTCTTATGTTATATTATGCAGCGTTTTTTATTTCATATTATTTCGTGATTGCTATTATTCTTATTTGCATATTTTTTTTTCAAAATTTTTTGAAAGGGACAATGGCCAAGTACCTCCTCAACCTATGCCCGAAATCTCAGAGACATATTTATACTATACTAAGGTCCTATTACCCCTGAACTTATTTTATTAATAATTTTTTATCCCTTTTTAGCCTACGTGACACTATTTTGTGGGCCCAACGATGGTTGACTTTTTTTTTTCAAACTAGTGCCACATAAGCTAAAAATGGTAGAAAATTACTCATAAAATAAGTTCAGGGGTAATAGGACCTTTGTATAGTATAAATGTATCTCTAAGATTTCGGGCATAGATTGAGAGTGTAGTTGTGCATTTTCCCTTTTTAAAATGCTTTATTTTATGTTCGAAATTATTTAAAATAACCTAAATTTATGTGCTTTCTAATCTCTTCAGACTGATTTATCCGCATATAGACTATGGGACTTCTTTTTCTAATTCAAATGTAAAAATAAAAATAGACCAATACGAATATTTTTAAATATCATAATTGTTAAAATAAAAGTAATTTATGATGATCATATCAATTCAATGGCTTAGTATATAACTTTATTTATTATAATAGCATTCTAATAGTTATCATCAACTACATTTTTAAATTTTCAAGCTATTAAAAAGATATTCTTTTTTCTTATAAAAAAATCAAATTCTAACTCACATAAAATATTTAATACACTAGAAATAAAAAATATAATTTAAAACAACAAATTTCAAAAATATGATGTCAATATGTACTTCACTATATTTACAATGTCGGTATTATATATTTTTAATCCAATTAAAATATTTTTTTATAAAAAAATCCCTTTCTGGTACCCCATTTGGTTGGCATTTTACCTACCCCTCCCTATCAAATAATATTTAAGTATGAAATTACTATATTCGATTTTAATTTTTTAGATTCTTCTGTAATAAACAAAATAAATAGGCCTAATAGCTCCAAAATCAAAGTATTTTATTTGATTAATACATCAACAAAACTGAGTAATATATATCAAGAATTGATTTTTAGCGATTAAAAGAAAACATTTTGATAGAGATTGGATAGATTAATAAATTGAGGCTACACATTTTTTATAGTATATTTATTTACTTTTTTATACATACTATTAAGAAATAAAACAAAGACGTCGTGTCATAAAAAAACTATTTTAATTATATTATTTCCACTTATCATGAAGGCAATTACATAACCAGTCACCATTTAACTGATTTGATAAATTGAAAAATAATTAATTTATGAAAAATCTACTCGACAAAAATGTAGCATGCAAATCTAATAGCTAAAATTTTTTATATTATATTTTCTATATACACTAATTATATCTATGTGAAAATTACTTATTACTATCTCTGTCCATTTTTAATTGTTATATTATAGTTTTCAAAAATTAATTTGATTAATTTTAAAAGTTAAATTAGATAAAATTAATTTGATATTTTAAAAAATATTAGATATTCAAAAATTATACAATAAGTACTATCAATTGTAATTTTTTGCATACCAATATGATGAAAAATACTCCGTAATGTTAGTTAAATTTTTTTATAACTTGACTCTAAAAAAGAAAATCTAGACAATTAAAAATGGACAAAAAAAAGTATATTTTTATATCAATTGGTGTGAAGATATTTAACTGAGTATAAAAGAATTTAAAAAAAAAATAAAATTGAAACTTCAAGTTCGAAAATTTGAAGCTACAACTTGAGATGAGTACTAGTATTAATCACACTATATATCTTGAATTGGTTATTTTATTTAATTATGAAAAGAAAACACCAACAGAATCGATATACTAACACGTTGAGTTTTACATATTATATATATATATATGTATATATATATATATATAAAAAAAATATAATATACTAATATATAATTTGAAAAGAAAAAACACATATCCATATACATAAATAAATAATATACGTAAACATCTTTTGAGCTGCATACGTAAAATATTTTGAATTAATAAAATCATATACACTATATATCCTTTTTACTATATTATAATGTTTGGATTAATTTATACACATCTCGATTAATAATTTTACAAAAAATTAATCACCTCCTACCAGTAACGAACATCGTAATTAACTCTATTCATCAGACATACATATACGAAATCAACTATTAAAACATGCACTAATATTATTATGGACAACTTTCACATATAGCAAACAAAAAATTCATATTTGTATGCTATAACAAAGTTTGCATAATTGCGCTCCATAGCAAACATAAAACTGTATTATTCGTTATACATATACAATTGTATAATTCGCTGGCCTAAATTGTATAACTCGCTGGCCTATTTCGCTGCAATTGTATAATTTGTTTTGCATACAGTTGAATCGAATTAAAATGTATCTATATTGCATAATTATAAGTGTATAGCAAGAAGATATATGTTTTTCTCGCTTTATACAAAAACAGAAACACAATATATACACTTCTGTTGTATAAAGCTAGAGAAAATTGTATTTCACTGCTATTGTATAATTCACAATTGTATAATTCGTTGGCCTTTTTCTCTACAATATTTGAAGTAAAATGTTTGTAAATTGTATAATTAAGTGTATAACACGAAGATATACATTTTTGCATGTGTATATATAATTTTCTCTCGCTTTATACAAAACAGAAACAGAATTATACACTTCTATGTATAAAGCGAGAGAGGCGAGCGAGATTTTTGGGAAAGAGAATCTGGCAAATTTTAGCTAATGTTTGTTATGGAGCACAATTAAATCAAACCTTAACTATTCATTTATTTTAAGTTATTAGTTTGCTATTATATATAATTGTTCCTATTATTACTAGAAAATGAAAGAGTGAGACTTGGAAGATAATGATATCCATATTAATATTGGGACCAATCATCGATCATCACTAATTGATAATGCTTGTAAAATGCACACCATATAAGACCTTAATTATCAACAAACTATTTTTCTTTTTTTTCTGTTCACTAGTCAACGTATAGCTCTTCAAAGTTTCAAGTGTCACTTGGAGTTGAAACATACAAGTTGGGTCACTAAATTACTAGTTGAAGATCAACTATATGTGTATGATACTAATTTCGTTTTCATATATAAGAAATCTGAAGAGGTCATTTTCTTTTATTCAATTTGAATAAATTGATCAAGAGAAATTGCTTTCTCGTAATAAAATACATGCAACACGTCTAGTTATTATTACATGTATACAAATAGTAAATTCAATAATTTCATTAAAGATATTAAACTTAATTTTTCAATGAATGATATTCGTCTAACCATCACTTTACCGGGGCTATAGTATATCATGTAGTAAGATGTGACCCAACTATAAAAATTAGATAAAATTCAATGGTAGATTTGTTAACATGGAGACTCAAGCGCATATATATATATATATATATATATATATATATATTGGACATCTACATTTTACAGTGTTTACATAATGCTGCCATTTTAACTGTTTTTCGGTGTTACTCAGCGTCAGACAGAAAGTATCTGTGAAATAAGAGGGAAAATAAATTTAGTATATAGTTATGGAGTGTTGAGCATCCAAAAGACATGCAATTTAGAAAATATTTCAATATAAAACTAGACTACTACAGAAGACATGCAATTTATTTATATAAACAATCGATAGAATAGGCTATAAAGTTGATGAGAACTATTCAGCAAAGAATACAACAATATTTAGATAAAATATTCAAAGAAAGAAACCATTAACTAAAAATTTCCAAATTCATTAACGAACCACAAAATAACTATAATTTTAGTGAGCAGAAATTACTAAGCATTATCTCAATAACAAGGGACTGATTGATAACTCAATAAAGAAGCACATTGTAGCATACAACATTTGGAAGAATTTATATTTGACATAATACATATATTAGATCCTAAAGTTGGCTTCAAATTTTAACTTTGATCTCCAACTTTCATAATGAACAAACATGCACTTTAACTATCCAACTTTTAAATAAATAAACACATGAAACTCTACATGGCAAAATACACTTAGGACACCACGTAGGACAAAAAATGACATGTAGGACATGTGTGTCTATTTGTTCAACTTTATACAAGTTTAAGTGTCTACTTGTGCATACCCAAAGTTGAAGGGCATAAATGTGATTCGAAACCAAGTTAAAGGACATATTTATGTATAATGCCTTTATATTTCATAGGATATATAAAATTTAAAGTATATGAGTATGGGTGAAAGTTTATCCATTCACGTGATATGTAAATTTGATAGTGAGTCAATGATTAAAATTTTAAAGATCCTTCATTTGTATTAGTGAAGTAACTAAAATCAAACAAGTATAACAGAAGACTCCTTTAGGAAAGAACTCCTTGGCTAGTGATGCAGAAAGTTAATTGTGCTCAACTAATCTAAAAATCGATTAGTTTTCATTAGAGGGGGGACATGAATAAACATCAAAAGCTAGGATATATTTCTTTATTCGAGAACAGAGTTTCATTAGAATTCCAGAGAACTAAGATCTACTGTATAAGAAGCAATATAAGAACAAAAGTTGAAAGAAAGACCAAAAGTTGAATTAAGAGTGCATTGGATTAAAACATTTTTGAATGTAAAGCAATTGAGGTCCAAAGAGATGCAAAATTAGGTGAAATAATTATGGTTCCTTTGAAGAACAAATAACGAATTATATAACTCAGACATACGCGTGTGTACATTTGACATGATGTAACTACTGATTTTGCAGACAACTATTTAGAGCTAATACTTTTCTCACAAAAAGCAACACAAAAACAACATTAAGCAACAAGCTTAATACAAAAACTAATTCTTAAAATTAGTTGATAGACTCGTAAGTTTTTCTTGTGTGTTCACAAAATCAGTTGACAGACAATTTTGCTAAGCACCGATCCTCCCTCTTTATTTGTACAAGATTTCACTTATTCTATGATCTCTCAGGACTGGTCATTCCTGAATATTTTCATGAGACTTCTCTTATCCTATGTCATCTTAAGACTTACACAACAATGATTATAAAGTAACAATTGCATTTCTTAAATGGATTGGTATCCATACAGATCTCAATTCAACTTTTCCTAAGTTTTACAAAGAAAATCAACAATATCCAACCCAAATATTAACTTTCCTATAACACAAATTATGCCTACAAAACAAAATAGAGTAAAACGTAGATTTAGAGTGACAAAAGTGCTCCACATAAAACTCAAAAACAACAATTTAACGTTACCAAATGTAGCAAGTAAGGTTTAACCAAAAAGATTTACAGAAAATTTCACTTATCAATTTGAAAAGCTTTGGAGATTAGATTTTTTCAGTTTAGCAGGCCTCAAAAAGTTGCTTACGACACAACAGTAAATCAGAAAAATGAAACAATGAGTTTTCTTTTAGAAAAAGAAAACCACAACCACCCCCTGCTCAAATCACACAGAGACAGAGAGAACAAAACTCTAACTTGGAATCAAATTAATCAATAGCCAAATTTAACTAAAAATGAAACCTTAGAATTCAACTTCCCCTAAATTCCACAAAGAAAATCAACAACATTCAACCCAAACTGTAATTTTCATACAACACAAATTATACCTATTAAATAAAGAGTAAAACGTAGATTTAGAGTGACAATAAATGCTCCACATCAAAACTCAAAAGCAACAGAACAAAACTTTAGCATGGAATCAAATCAATCAATAAAAAAAATTAATTAAAAATAAACCTCCCAATTCAAGTTTCCCTAATCAACAACATTCAACCCAATCACTAATGTTCCTATAACACAAATTATGCCTATAAAACAAAGAAGAGTAAATGTAGATTTAGAATGACAACAAGTGTTCCACATCAACACAAGAAACAATACTCCAATTAAGTAGAAGAGCATGGAATTGAAAATAAATGAATGAAGACAGATTACAGCCAGTAAAAAGCAAAATAAAAATGGTATGCAACACATCTATTTGACTACAAAATGATTTATGAAAGTAGATGGTTATTTGTTAGTTTAGTAGCAAATACCTCTTCATCTTGTAATATCATCAATTAATATTTCTTGTTTTCTTCACTGTTGATTCGAGGATGGCCTTTATCTATCACTTGGACTTTACAAGTCCATTATTCTGTGCTCATGTCGATTTATTGATATTCAATCTTTCTGTCATGGCTGAAAACTGAGGTTAAAATATGCCAGTCAACATCATTAACGGAAGAAGAATAGTATGAAAAAGAAAGATATATAAGATTAAATAGCATTTTAGAAATCCCCAGTACCACCCTGCTCCACCAATTCCCCTCTCACGCCTGAGCTCAAACAAGTTAACCAATAAACCTCCCTTACTACTCCTACTTTCTCGTGTAACTTATACCTTGTTCAATGAACTTAATTCACCCGCACTAACATATTTCATAATCAATTACTAATTGAGAATTCATCTTCCAAAAGACCAATATAAAGCGTTATAATTTAGAGCTTGTTTTGATTGAATTAAAAGTTCATAAATTCTACAAGTTACTTTTAACTTTTGCGAGAGATTTTGAGCACCATTGGTCAGCAAGAAGTTGCTATATTGAATAGTTGTAAGGTAGTTCTTTAATTTCAATGCGTAGTTACAATGTAAGTATTAATTTTTTCACTTCCTCATTTGTTCTTAAGGCTTGTTTGGGGTTGCAAGATTTTCTACGTGGGAGAATTGTTCTTGCATATGTACAGAAACTTGGGTTTCAATCGAATTTAGTTTTGTTGAATGCACTTTTTCATTTATATGTTACATTTGGAGCAATGAATGATGCTATGTTCCTAGATCAGCAAGTCCATTGGAGTATAAGTAATTGAAAATCCTTAAACTCCAAACTAAACCCACAAGAGCCCAGAAAATTGATTCCAATGGAAAATCGTGAATGGACAAAGTTCAAAAGGATTCAGATAAAGAAAATCCAACTAAAATAAAGAAACCCATAAAGTTAATTTCGAAGGGAAAAGACCAAACTAATTACTGCATGTGAGAAAGCACAACACAAATCTGAATTACTCTACTATTATATTAGAAAAAGCTAGTAAAACCTGTGATTTGGGTGCTAAATTCTGTTGGATTTCTGCTCTTTTTTATCTCTCTGAAGTTCGATTGTGAGATAAAAGACCAAATGGCCAAGTCAAAGAATCATACCGCAAACAATCAGTCCAACAACTACAAGGCTCACAAAAATGGAATCAAGAAGCCAAAGAGTCACCATCATAGCTCCACCAAAGAGGTATGTAAAAAGAACCAAACTTTTATTTTAGACTTCGCTTTATTTGATACTTTTCATGTTGATATCAGTTTCTTTTACAACTTTGACTGTTGGGTACATTAGCTCCTCTTAGGCTGTAGATTTAGAATTTGAGTTGATGAAGTGTTGATTTTGAGATATGAAAATTGTGTTTGAACATCGAGGATACAGTTTTTCAACAATTCAAAATAGAACAGGCAAAGCATTATCACCCAATCAAAAGATAATCCAACATCACTAACAAACCCAAATGAAATAATAAGTAAATATTTACACATCTAGATCAAATTTTGAACTTCGATTTAGACGAACAGGAAGATGACACAAAAAAAACTCCATTGAAACATGTAAAAATCATACATGAAGAATGGTGAAGTTGATGGGCAGAGGATAGAGAAGACACGTCACAATAAGAACTAAAAAGACAAAAGTACTCTTGAGAGCAGTGAAGCAGGCATGTTGAAACAAGTCTTTTCTAATATAAGAGGAGTAAGAGTAATATATATATAACATATTAAATGGATGTCCTTTAATCTTATAATTTTAAATATGACATATGAAAAATTTAAATTAAATATTTAAAAATAAATAAAATATTTTTTTAATAATTAAAAAATAAGATAAACAAATTACTTAATACGGCGGGAGTGATGTTTTTGTTAAAGAAACAATTAAGAGATATGGTATAATATTGTTACTCTTTTGATTCTTCTTTCTAAATTCGAGGATCGCTAATTGCGTATTTTTCAAACTAAGATGATTTGAACTTTTTCTTCATGAAAGAATTTAAGAATCTTGATCTCCATAATTTGAGTGTTATTAGTGACTATATCTCGATTAATGTTATTGTAATAGTCAATTGATCTTTAATATTATTGATTCGTTATACAATTTATGGTTAATTGATATAAATAAGCGTTCATGATTGATTTGTATATTAATATTTTTTTAAATATATGTGTTTATAAGTATTCAAAATTGATGACATTATAGTACATTTTAAAAATGTATTCTTCATAACATAAAAAATAAAAAGTTTAATTATGATAAAAAATTCTTTAAGTATGAAAATTTATTCTCAATAAACTAATATATTTTTTTTAAAAAAATAATATGATTCTTGTTTAGTTAAATGAGTTTAACGAATTAAATTAGTCTATTATTAGAAAAAAAAACGTTGATGACATTTCATGCCAACTAGGAGAGAACGAGACTTTTGAAGTGTCGTCTATATTTGAAAGAAAATAGTGATAGATGAGTACTCCCTCCGTCCAGAAATAATTGTCAGGTTTAGATGATACACATCCCTCAAGAAAAATTTAATATAATATGTAATTCGACTAATATAATCCTAGAAATAATTGCCAGGTTTATAACAATAACTCTAATGACTCTTACATTTAAAGGCAAATGAAGTTTATACAGAGAATGGATACAGAGAATGGACTTTTGGTATACAGAGAATGGATATTTACGTGCTACTGCTCTAATGACTCTTAAAAAACTGTACTTAGAATGGTTGATATTTTATTGAAAACTGCAAAAGCAACCTTTTATAAATTAAAGTTTTCTTGTAACTTTAAATCAATAATTATTAAGGGTACAATTGGAAAAAAATGAGCTAATTAGTTGTTGATTGCTTTAATTGATAATTAATCTTGGACATTTATTTTTAGTATACCTGACAATTATTTCTGGGCAGAGAAAATAATATTTTAATCCTAGATAAAACATAAATGATATTCTAAGATAATTCTCTTTAACTTGGGTGATGATTTAAGAAATTGACTCCACGATTGAGCTAAATGATTAAGCAAATATTATAAATTTTCTCAAAAGCTATTATTGACTCTTTTCGGAAAAAATAAAAAATAAAAAATAAAAAAATTGTATGCCATTTGTTATTCGGGTTAATTAACCTCTACCCGACCTGAACCGGATTCTGGAAGAGCCTCTACAATGGCGGATTCACTTCTCTCCATTAACTTGTCAGAACCCAAAATCAACAATAAATTTCCCCGCAAACATTGAACTCAAACCCTAACCCTAATCGTGAAAATTCATCTAATAAATTGCAGTTCACCGGTTGACGAGGAGATGGAAACTCACATGTCTCATCATCATCAGTATGAAAGACGACCCATATACAAGTCCAAAGCTCCTGCTTCCAAATGGTTTAAGGAATGGTAAGCGAAACAGCTCAAAATTATTCTCAATTCCGTATTAATCACTTGTTAAATTATGCTTTTATTCCGTATGGAAAAAGATGTTACTTATAAGCATGGGATAGAAGAGGCGAGAAGGATTTCTGTTGGTTTAAGGACCGGAAGAGCAGGATAGATACAGGAGAATTAGTTGTCTGATTCCAATTCACTACTCGAAGCTACTTTCTAGTGCTATATCGGAGGAGCGGTGCACAAGCAATTATAACTATGAATTGAATTTGCTTCTTGATTTCTTTCTGCCAATTATAATTGGAGACTTCATAGGATGGGCATTTGTTTGTAACTTGATGGGGCATGATTTGCACTAATTTTTATCAAGAAATTTTTCTGAATGAACGGGATTTGATTAAAAGGAGTCATATGTGGGTCTGATTCATGTGCGTTTTTTGGAGTTCTGGGGTAGTTTTTATCATGTTTAGGTTTTGTTAGATTGACTGTCTGTCTTATTGGGTGTAAATTTGACTGTGATGGTGCATCTATGGAGGAAAATGGTTATAGTTTTATGATTATCTAAGGATAGTATCAAGCAACTAAGCGTCAATCTCAAATTAGTTCAATCGGCAGCATGAATCTGTTATATACTCAACTCTATTAGGTCTCAGTATTCATCATATTTGGACAATTTATGTTACCGTTAACCTACCGTAACACTCCTCCATTATCTGGATATTGGATGGGCTAATTCGTTAAGAAGCTCACATGGGAAAAATTGTAAAGATGCTAAAAGGGAAGTATTTCTCGTCAAGAGAAAGATGATGTGATTCAGTATGAATCAGTTGTATTGCAACCTCGAATTTGCAACTTCTTTGCTTGATATTTTTCATCAGGGGAGGGTTAGGACCTAGAATTCAGCCACTAAAAGCTGCAAAAGAGATCACTGGACAAATTGCTTCTTTAGCTCCAAGCAAACTTGTCAGTTCACAATCATGTTAGGGAGAACTGGAGGAGTGATTACAATAATACATTAGAAAATCGCATTGTATCATGTTCCTTGTATTGCTAATGTTCTATAACTTGCATGAACTGTTAGTAGGTTAGATACATGTTTGATTTGTATAACCGTTCCTTTAATCATCTCAGAGGATCAGTCATTAGTCACTGACTGATGAAAGTATGTTTAGCCATGTATTTTCATTATAATTCCTACCATGTTTTAATTCTTTTACTAAAATCAATTTTATCCCAGGGTCCCACAAGATGTTGTAGCAACTGGTGGGAAGTGCTACGTCTTAAAGTGGGTGAATGGTAAGTTCTGAATTCTGCTTCAGTACATCTTTTGGATAGTCTTGTGTTGATTAATCTTATATTCTTTATTTTTCCGTATCTTTTCTTGATTTTCAAATGCATATGCTGTGGCTTTTGGGTTGTACATTGAATTTGACCTTATACTCCTCCTTTCTATTTTGTTTATCAGAGGCCACATTAAAAGCTCTGAGGGAGAAGCCAAAAGAGGCAGGAGTACCTGTGTCAGAACCAGAGCCAACTACTGAAGTTCTTTTTCTTTGTAGCTATGAAGGTTGTGGAAAGACATTTATTGATGCTGGGGCCTTGAGGAAGCATTCTCACATCCACGGGGAGAGGCAGTATGTATGCCACTATGAGGGTTGTGGAAAGGTGAGTTTTTGTTGTCTTTGTATTGAGACTGCACTAAATGCTTGATTATTTCATTGTATTGATTCTACCATCATTTTACTTATTTTGCTTTCATGATACTTCCCTCCGGACTCTGGCAGGGTTTGATTGGGGGAGGAAGTGATGGGCATATGGAATTCGTTCTTTTTCGCAATTATATTACCTTCGTTTATGTAGTGCTTCTTTCTAGAAATCTGCTTTTCAAGATACCGTAGGTGTTCCTTGAGCTCATAAGATACTTCCGTAATAAATATTGATTGGCTGAGGAGTTGATTTAGGTTGTATTACTTATCAAACAAACGTTCACTGAAGTTGTATTTCCGGAAGTATTGTTTCATTTACTGCTGAACCGTCTTCAACCATTTTGAGCCTCAGATTGTGGGAAAAAAGAACCTCTCAATCTTATACAAGGAAGAGGAAAGGTTTGCGTATGGTGAAAAAAAGAAAAATCAGAGTTAGGTTTGTACAACAACTACTACTACACTTCAATCTCAAGCATTACTCATTATCAAGTAGGGAATTGAAAAATGTCAAAGATCATTCTTGAGATTTTGAGTTATCTGTCAGTGAAAGGAACGAAGTTTCAAAAAAAATAAAAAATTCCCATAACTGTAGTTTGTTCCCTTCCTTAATTTGGTTAAGTGGGATAATTTACAACTTCTTGGTTATAAAGTTATCGCAGTAGAGCTTGCTTGGACACCACCTTACAAAAGGTTATACATTAAGGGAGAATTACCTATAGTGAAGTTACCCTGCTTCCAGGGAGATTAGAAGCCAAGATGTTAAGGATCTTTGGAGCTCAGCAACACAATTCTGGAATGTTCCAGATGGGACGTCTCATTGACACAGTATTCATTATTCATAGTATTGGATGTGAGACTTTAAAGCTTACTTTTCAGGGGAAAGTCCGTGTTTACATTTTTTCATATCAAACTTCTTTTCGCATAAAGTGTTCTCAACATGATTTATGCAAACAACAAAGTTCTGTCTTCACTTGTTGAGAAGCAGTCGCTCATTTAAACTTACTCCCTCCGTTCTGGTTGTCCACCTTTTTGCTTGGTCTCACTGGTTCAGACTTCAGAGGAGCAGCCATTTTATCATGGTTGCCCTTAAACTATCCATTTGTTACTCTACCATAATGTTTCGTCAGGTGAAAAATATTGCATGGATGATTTTGCTAGGCGAAAGGTCATTCCTCTTATAAAAGAAAATGAAAATGTTCTATGTTCTTTGTTCGGCCAAAAGATGAAAGCATCTAAAAGAAAGTGAGGAATGGAAAGAATAAAACTAATAATGGTTGTAAATCTTGGTGAGGCTGTAGATACCTGGTAAAATTTTCAAGGTGCGAGTAAGTAAGCTAGCGAAGACACCACAGTTAACAAAAACAAATAAATGTAATTAGACTATCACTAATTTATCTTATCCAACCAAGAAATAAATAAAACTAATAACTGTTGAAATGATTATTCCCAGTGAGAATGAGAGATCCGAAGGGAAGGAAAAAAGAATTGGAGGGGAGATTCCATTCAGTGCCATGAAGGGTAAATGTATAACAGTGTCAATTTTTGGTCAGTAGACACTGTTTTAGGAGATTGGAAAAAAGGTTCAGGGGCTAATCAGTTGGTTTGGAGTAGGTAGTAGGTACATTTTCTTCTTTTAAAAAAGTACCATGCATTCAGGCTAAACCAAGACTTTCACTTTAGGTAAATATTTTTCAGAGCACTGTTTGATTTTCTCTTTGATGGAAGAGATTGAGCGTCAAAGGAATCTTGCGCAAAATAGGAGTCAATGCATAGTGTGTTGGTGAATATATTAGATTACCATAAAAAAAAACCAATAGTCTTATTGGTGGGGATAAAAAGCAAGCAAGACAATAGATTTAAGTGTGTGCTCATCATGCATGATTGGATTTTGGTTTGCCAAACTGTTTAGGGTGAAGAAATAACAAATCCATTTATTTCTACGATTTGCAAGTTCAAGCATATGCATCCTTTATTATTATTTTTTTAAACCTTGTGATTTTATTACAGGTCTTTAATTGCATCTTGTCTTCTTTTGCAGAAATTCTTGGATAGTTCCAAGCTAAAACGACACTTTCTTATTCACACTGGAGAAAGAGACTATGTGTGTCCACATGAAGGCTGTGGTAAGGTAATAAATCCATCTGCTATCCAAATACTTCTCCCAGCATACATTTTGTTTCTATTGCAACTGTTATAATAATAATGCTGTCCTTTTCTCTTGTATATAAATGAGACGTGTACATTCTCTTAACTTTCATATATTGGTGATATCTGTGACAATTTTCAATACCAATATTAGTTATAATTGTATTGGGAATTTTGGAAGAAACTATGGACAACTTCTCGATGATTTGAGAATATGTCTTCTGTAAGAACGTCAACATTGGCTATGTGGATGTTAGATGCGTATTGGAAATTGGAATGTCAAGAATGGTTCCTAAGTACTGCAAGTGCTCAATGTTTGTCTGAAATGGAAAACAGTACTTCCTTCGTTCTAGTTTGTGGCCCTATTTCTTTTTTAGTTTGTTCCATAAAGAATGGTCTCTTTCTAAATTTGGAAATAATTTAATTGGCCAAATACACAAGCAGCTCCCTAAACTTATCCAATGCTTTCAATACGACACCTGAACCAAGACCAGTACCTATGAATGCCTATACTACTCAAGATACGTACCTATTGATTGCAAAATGCTAACATGGCTAAAAAGTGTTATTCACTTCCTTGGGCATGTGTATCAATCCCAAAATAATTGTTATATTCCTTTTCATTAAAAATTCACATTTTTCTCTCCATTGCCGCCACCATCCACCATTGCTTCCACCACTTCTTTTTCTGCCGCCGCTGCCCTTCTCCTCCTTCCACCATTGCTCCACCAGTGCACCTTCAAATTACCACTCGAAGAATCACCTTCAACCTCTGAAATCACCTCCCTCACCTTCATCCTTAGCGACTCATCATCATTTAAACAGCTACCAAAAATTCCTTCCTGTCATCTGAAACCACACCCACAACCACCAAAGCCCACCTAAAAAAACAAAATAACCAGTTTCCTTCCATGAACTGTGGAATCTCCAGACACAAACATTTACACGAACACTTGCAGTGCACATACTATGCACTCACTCTCAGTCACACCACTGCTGCCATACCATACACGCCTCTTAACCTTCACCCCTCCCAGTTTCATGCCATTTCCTCATCTTTAAAACCACCATATGATACCACCCTTTGTTCCCTAGCAGCTGCACACATGGACGTAGTAGAATTCATTCAATCAGGGATAATCTCCATGTTATCACCATCACCGACAGCAGGTAATTGGGGGGATGGGGGGGGGGGGGTTCTGAGGGGAAGGAAGAAGAGAAGGGGGAGGAGACAAGTCCGGGGAAAGACATTGGGGTGGGGAATTGAAGGAGAAATAAGTGGGTGGGGGGACAACAGGAGGGGCGTGTGGTGATTGGTATCGATTGGAGGGGGTTTCTGATGTGGAAGAATCTATGAGATTCATAGTTGCATTACTTGTAGCTTCCTTTCTATGGGTACATAGGATCAAACGTAAAGCAATGCTCTCTTGGCAGAGTTATGTTAAATAACCATACAAATGTTATTGCTTGTTTAAGACCACGAGTTCCAAAAGTTTCCACTTATTTCTTTAATTTTGTGCCCAGTCAAATAGGTTAACAAACATTGAAACATAGTAATTGCGTGAAGAACAAATACAGCTTGTGCGATTGGGCACTTTCCTGGCAACTCTGTTCTCTCTGCCAAAAGAATAAAAGAAAAGGAAAATAATTAAATTAAAGAGAAGAAACCCCAGAATACCAAAAACAAAATGGGAACTTCCTTTATGCAAAAGGTGCAAGGTTTGCTTCTCATCAGGCGCCCTATGATGGGCTTCTTTGTCCCACAACTCCAAAGATAAAACAAAGAAAAGAAAAGAAAGGGACAAGAAACAAAAAAAAAATAGAAGTGTTTGTATAACCCTTATTTATGTTTCCAAATTCTTTCTGGCTCAGGGCTTTGGTTTAGTGATAAGAGAGCGACACTTGTAGTGTGAATTAGGCCCACATCCTGAGTTTGAACCCAGTCGTAGATAATTTGATAAAAGCTTGTTATTTAAATGGAAAGGGCTAGAGTATGGGCCTATTATCCACTAAGTTTAAGCTGTTCGTCAGGTGGCCCTTGGGATTTCTTGGCCATCAAAAAATGTTCCCAAATATTTTCTGTTACTTTAGCCATAGGAATTCTATCTTGTTTCTTGTTCTGTTCGGGATAAATGTCATGGAACACAGACATTGCTTGTATGTATATGTTTTTATGACACTTCTGCTTCTTATTGTGGTTCAATTTCACAGATTCCTTTTGAAATCAATGCAGGCATTCTCACTGGATTTTAACTTAAGATCACACATGAAAACACACTCCCAGGAGAACTATCATATTTGCCCGTATCCAGAATGTGGAAAGCGATATGCACATGAGTACAAGCTTAAAAATCATATTTCATCTACTCACCAGAAGGTTTGTGATTTGCTCTATCGTCCTTGTCTTGACCAGGATATACTTATACAGACTTTATGAACTTTTTCCATCTTTGATCACAAACAAGGTGCTAAATGTCCTAAATGTTTCATCAATAATCACTTGCTGTTTCTTCCCAACTTTGGATCGTTAACATTATTTAAGCCAATTCTTCTTTGTAAACCAGACTGAACTTTAATTTCATATGCACATGTTTACTTTCTTTGAACATATTTATCTTTAAGATTTTCCTTGCCCATAAATTCCAATATGCTGGAGGAGCTCTGTTAGATCTCTTTATTGGTATTTTTTATGTTGCATACCCATTATTCCTTCATTTCCTTGTTAAAGATGTTTTAAAGGAAAAAGATGCTATTCAATGTGTAATCTTTTCCTCAAAATAAATGTGGATAGAATTTTTATCGCCTGTTAATGGTTGGCTTCAGTCACTTTTAAGTATACTGCGTAGAATAGAAGTTGACTTCATAACCAGAACTCAGCATAAAAGACAGTAGTTATGTAGGGATTAATGTCCTGTATCACTTCATGCATCACTAAATTTATCACTTTTTGATGTTTGTGTTGACAGTTTCATCTAATGATTCACTAGATGTTTAAGCTAATAGTTTCCTGTAGACATGTCACATGTGGATGCACCTTGTTTTTCATCTTGTAACGTAGCACTTGAAGCTGGATTTGCTTATTAAATCTTTTCATTATGTAGAACAACACACCAGATGCACATGCACATCCACATCCACATGCTCATGCACCAAAGTATACCCCGCCTGTGGAGAAGCCAGTGAAGACTCCGAAATCTTCTTCAGCAGCTTATGGCTCATCATCATCTGACCGTCCTTACAGCTGTCCATACGAAGGTTGTGACAAATCTTACATCCATGAGTACAAGCTGAATCTTCATTTGAGGAACATGCACCCTGGTCATTTCCCAGAGGAGAACGCGAGAAATGTTCAATCCACTGCTGACAATGAGATAGATGAAGGCAGTGATCAGGACGCATATGCTGCAAGACGTGGAAACGGAAGAAGTCAGAAACAGAGCAGACCAAAACCAAGCTTAAAGCAGCCGCCTTTGAAAGTTGCACGCAAAAGCTCATCTAGTGCTGCTCAAGCCAATCTAATTATATCGAAGAAACCTTGGCCGGTTAAAGAAGAGAACTTCAATGAAGAAGATAGTGAAGAAACAGAGGAGGAGCGGGATGATGTTGGCGATGGATGGAGGTATGGTGAAAACGATGACGACGATGAAGAGACTGAAGAAGATGACTAGGCTTATATGTCATACATACTCATAGGTAGTTAAGTAGTACACTATGTTTTGGGATATAAATGGTTGTCATTGTCTAGAAAATGGGATTGGTCCTTGCTTGTTAATGCCTTTTTGTGTTTTATGAAAAGCATGAGGCTTTAGCTGTTTCCTAAACCCCACCCTCTCACCTAGCTCCATGGAACATGGAGATTTGCAGAACACTCTGAGCTTCTTATTCATTTTTATTCCATAAAAACAAACTGACATCTCTTATTACTATTATTATTATGTATAAATTTGACCATTTCGAGGACTTGAGATCCATAATTTGTTATATATAATTCAAACAATTAAATGGAATTTCAATTTAACATTTGAAGATCGTCACGAATTCGTTTTGAAGTTGCACCTAATGCCCCACAAGTGATATTTACCTTTCATACGTATCGTTTCTTGATATATCATATTATGTTATATAGTATTGTACTATATCATTTCGATAAAAATAATGTTAGGATAAATTATACTTTTCCCTAGTTTATAATATCATTTACTTAAAAAATATCACGCACTAATCTATTATTTATTAAAAATAATAAACTAAAATAATTATACATAACCCCACCAAATCATCATAAATATAAAATAATGTGTAAACTAACTACGATTTACTACTTCAAAATTTCTAAGATTTAATGCTTTTTGATAGCATGAATTAATTTGAACTTGTGGTCTCTGTTAATTTGACCATTGCAAATTTCTGATAAAAATAAGAAAAAGGAAGTTAGGTTTCAACCAACAATGAATAAAGGAGCAAATGTTGGAGGCGGCGGACCAACTGCTGCCGCGGCCGCCGCCGCAGCTCAAAAGCAGAAGAGCTTACTGCAGAGGGTGGATGCTGATATTGGGAATATTGTTGACAATTATGGCTTCATTGTTAACGCTGCACGGGTATGCCCCCATTTCCTTCACCTTCTACCCAGTACTAAAAAATACAGATCGCCCATTAAATTTATACTTCTAAGTTTCTCGGGGCCGAAAACCTTGGCTGTAGAACAAGTAGTGCTCAATTTTAAACTTTTATGTGCAATTGTTGTGATTAAAGTGTCTTGAAGTTGTGGTGGTTTGGTCTGATTAAAGGGAAATTCTAAATCTTGCATGATTTTTGAGACTAATCGCATACCAATGTATCTTTTCCAATTATTGATTGTAGGAATCATTGTTGACATCTCTAATGTGTGGAACAAAATTCAAAATTTGAAACTTACTTCTACAGACAATTGATAGATTAAACTTTGAGATGACATGATTTGTTGAAAAGGGGAAAAGTGATAAATTTCTGTGTCTTGAACATCTCTTTTGCTGCTCATTTGTTCCATTTTAGCTGTGAAGTCCATTATGCTAGTTTCCAACTGTTACAGTGAGACTAGGAGATATATTTACCTTATGTTCTTGCAGATGGGTAATGTAATGTATTTGTCTCCTCTTGTTGACAACTGCTTATAATAGGTCAATGATCCACCAGTCCGAAATTCGCAAGAAGCATTTATGATGGAGATGCGTGCATCTAGGATGGTGAGTTTTTTTTTCTCCACTTATACATTGCTCTGGTGTTCGATGAGATGTTCATCTCAAATTAGATTGAATGTGCATATGAATGGAACACATTTCTTATTTGCAAATTGACAGTATTCATGTGTGAAAAAAGTTGCTCTCTGACCTGAACTCGTACTGCAAAAACTGTTTTTTTACTGTATATGACTGAACAAGGGAAACAAAGGTCATCACCATTTTAAAGTCGTTCTATAATTTGTGGTGACTTTTACTCATTATCCACTTCTTTTTTGACAAAGAACGCAAGTTTTTCCCTAAAGCTATAAGCGAGATCCTCTCTCTGCCTCTTCTCGTAGCTTCAGTTGCCTTCTCGTGAGGGCTAGTCATCTACTATCCTTGACATAGCTTGTTGTGTTTCCTGCTATAAGCAAGACTTGATGTCATTTCCTTTTTGAGCTGATGCAAAGACTTCCACTCAAGTGCAGAGATCTTAAATTTTCAGATACAACTATTCTCCTATCATCTCATATAATATATTGGATGCAATGAACAACAGGTCCATGCAGCTGATTCACTGCTTAAGTTGGTGTCGGAGTTGAAACAAACAGCCATGTTTTCAGGGTTTGCATCTCTAAACGATCATGTGGAGCAGAGAACAGAAGAATTTACCGAACAGGCTGAGAAAACAGAATGCATGTTATCTAGAATTGGAGAGGAGGCAGCTGCTAGCCTTAAGGAGCTTGAGTCACATTATTATTCTTCTGCAGAAAGAACCAGTAGTCTGCCTTCTTACAGCCAAGAAACAATGCCCTAACCATGGCTACAATCACCTTCTTCTTTCCCATTGGTTTCTCCTCTTACTAAGTATATTTGTCTACCTTGAAGGTAGTAACTGGACAAACAATCTAATGATGAGAAATCCAATTTGGTCCCAACTTACTACTACAAGGCCTCATTAACTCAGTATTTGTTGTAACAAATCAACTGCATTCTAGCTAAGAAAAATATGAAACACCAGTTATAGTGGAGGTACCAATTTTACTGCTATTTTGAAGATTTCACTCTATAGCTTATCATATATGTCACACCATGGACACTGCTGATTATCCTTATTGAAAGATTCAAGTTGGAGAAAGTTGTGTTCTTGAAACAGCATACTGTTAGGTGAGGAAGTACAAAAATACTGTTTTAGTCTTATCGATCTATTGGTTTCTTGGCAATTAAAGTTTTGGAGTAAACCGGATGTAACATTTTCAAATAGATTTATACTAGGGTAGGGGCAGACTTTTCATAGCAACCTAAAATAAAACCTGCAATTTCCAATTGAGTATTTAATTCCTTTTGAAGTCAACAAAGTAAAAGAACAACAGAGAGAGTTTTCCGATGCTAGGTTTAATAGTTTCAACCTAATCTTAAAAACTGAAAATCATCTGCAGAACTAATGTCTTCTGGATTATCATTTTGGTAGGGAGGGAAGAGGTCTTCCTTCATATGCACCGCGAATTTAATGGGACTTCACGTACTCTTGGACAATATGCAGACCCTCAGTCTCTTCTCCGTAATCCTGCAAAACGATCACAAGATCAGCTATCATCTCTTTTCATAACTTACCAGGTTCTATTCATATTTCAGCATTTTCAAGAGATATTTTCCTATAATTGCGGGAAGATATAACCAAATTATAGAAAGAGATTATGATACGCAGCAGTTCATGGATTATACCTTCACAACAACACAGCCACAGCCGACCACCTTCCTTGCTTTCCCTTCAGAATCAATCTTACACAACTGTAAACAGACCCCAAAAATAAGAATTTAAAAAAGAAAAAGTTTGTACTCCAATGATGAAAATGCAAATCAAGAGAGTCACGAAGTAAATAGTTATCATCAACTTCCTTAAAAGGACAAATAGGTCTATTATTTTAATAACTGACAAAACCCCGGACTAATAGCAAAGTTCGAAACTCAGTGAATAACAAGCTTTTGTCTCCGCAAGGCATGTGCTTAACCCAGACAATATCACGTGTTGTGGTCGTACAACTAGACCATCAGTAGGTTTACTGGTTAGGCACAACCTTCATAACACACTTTCCAGGTCATTTTCGAAATCAGAAGGTAAGAGTGGCAGACAGTAAAACTGGGAGAGCCTTGGAGCTAAAAAGTAGCAACCACAAATAAACTTACACCAGCCCATTCGCCAAGAGTTTTTGCATTCGGAACCGTAATCAAACTGACATTGTGATCAGCACAGAGCGCTTTGACCAATTTGACATAATCTGGCTGGTCACAGTCCTCTGCTAACACACAAAGCTGTGCAGCATGCTTCTCAATCACCTTTGCACCTTCATGTAGTCCCCGAGAGAGGCCTCCATGAGCCTTAGACTTCCTCAGCACCAGCTGCAAAGCAGTCATGATGTCCATGGGCTCTCCAAGTGATGGAGCAGGAGCCTCGGCAACAGCAACAGCAACATCCTCTCTACAGTCAAAGGAAATATTAAGCAGAGAACCCTCGGGGAAAAGTTTAAGGTAGTAAAAAACTAAAAGAACATAATTAATTAAGCACAGATCAGTATCAAATGTGGCATGAATAATGGAAAACTGAAAAACAAAGTCCAGTTTTCACTCTTTTCAGCAAAGGCAAACTGAAAGGGATATCCCCAACCATTAAGGCCACATTCGATGAAACTTGAGAGACAGCTTAACTTCGGATACCGAGTCCAATCAATGGTTTGCCAGGGAATAGAAATACCCCCATTGATTTGAACTTCCAAGACAGAAGCTGATTCTCAAAATTTTGAACTAATCTAAAATGTTTATATGATGTGTAAAATGTCTGATACCAGATGAGAACTGTTATCAATGGCTCACTGTATAATTTTCTGGAAACAAGGAACAGAGTACTGCTCCATATAAACTAAAGCCATCGTGGTGAGACATTCTATTTCCTGTTTAAATTTTACATCCACTTCATAAAAAGATGGAGAGCAATCTCATGACATTCATGTAAAACCAAGAAGGAGACTGATAAAGAGATGATACAGAAGGATGGGAAAGAGGAAGGAGATCAAGAAGGGCAAAGGACAAAGAAACAAAAGAGTTTCCCAGAGAATTGATGACCATCTCAAGTCACTATCAATATGTGATAGGTTCCTACACTGGGAATTTTCCATTTGTTCACTGAAAAAGGACCTCACTCTTCATCTTACATACTTCAACAAATAAAACATTTCACCAAACTCGCTACTTTGCCATAAAAATGAAACCCCTAAAATCAGTCCATTTTCTCTAAGATAAATATTGTGAAGAATAACACTCTTGTCTATCCACATCACTGATCATTCATTTCAGGGTCGACCTATGAATATAAGACTTTCTATATCTTACACTTCTGTATTTGGGGGTAGCGATCGCATGTTTTTGGCTTTTCGTAAGCGTTATCAGGCAAGTGGTATTTAGTTCTGCTTCAAGCAATTAACTAGCAAAGCAGCAAAGTCCTACATGGTTCTGCTAAATGGGTTCTTGTGATGCTCTTATAGGAACATCTACTAAGTAATAAGGTCAACACTCTTTTTCTTGTTTCCTGAAATTTCAAAACATGACACGATCGTACAAAGTCTTGTGTACTACAATCAATCAACTATCCCAATATATCGATTCCACTATACTTAGACCCAGATAGTTCTAATACTCAATAATTTGTAACGAACTCCCTGAAAGAAGCGATTCACTAAACAGCACACTTATTCCCTACATTGGCATACAAATCTATAACCAAACTAATGGCTCCTCGCAAACATAGGAATGTAATTGTAAATGAATAGTTCAAATAGCACTCAAATAACAACAGACTACTACACACACAAACATAATCACACACCAAGTTGCAAAAACTACTGGTAAAGCTGATCAAGATACTGGTCTCCAGCTCATTACAACCGAAAACGACATCGACAGCAACACTTACAGTCAAGTAAACAAACTGAATTTGACAATAAAATTAACTGAATTCTACTTACCCCGACATTTTTCCAGCAATATTGGTATACCAAAAACTCTGCTACCTGTTCCTCTCAAAAGTAAAACACGGAATTTAGTTAGGTAAATAGAATCAACAATAGACTCCATAAACCCTCATCCCAAATATACCGTGCATATGCAGATCCCACATTTGGGTACCAAATACAACTAATTTATACAAAGACTACATCTTTAATACATATATTTCATAAAATCTTAATACTGAATATATTAAGTTCAATCAAAACATGATAAATGTGCATCAATCAAAGTATGAAAATACCCAATAAAATATTATGCAATAAGTAACAAAGAATTATATCAAACATGAATCTTGAAGTATAAAGATTGTTCCTTTTTGCCAAAATCAAGTAATGGTGAAAAGGGGTCACCTCAAAAAAATGTAGATGTCAAGAATTTTAGTTTGAGTGAATGAGGCAAGATGATGATTTATATGAACCCTAAAATAGTGGCAGTTTAATTACTGTACTACCCTTTTTCTTGATTTTATTTTTTTCATAATTTTTTTTTTTGGTTTAGGTACTAATTAACTCTTTGATCCCCTAGTTTTGGTTGAAATTTAAAAAAAAAATAAAAATACCCTTTTAAAGTATTTGGAGTTTAAAATAAAATAAAATTATATTTAGATATGAATTGTTTCTTTTGGAATTAAAGTTGAATGGTATAATAGGTTACCTTTCTAATTTATTTATTTTTAATTGTATTAGTCCTTTAATAATATTATTTCCCAACATTATTAAAGTATTTGTTAAATAACATTTGGTATGTTGTGTTAGGTACAATTTTTAAATATCAACAAAATTACTGGACTCTACATTATAAAAAAAAAAAGTTACAGAAGAAAGAAAGTGAGAACTGATTCTCTAATAGAGAGGTTCTACTATGCCTCAAAATTTAATAGGTTATAAGTTATTATTTTTTAACAAATATTGAATACTATTGTAGAAAAAATAAACTTTTCATGAGAATTAAGAAATTATTAAAAGAAATTTGTCATATTTGGAGTACTATATCTCATGAAAAAATAGTTTAAAATATGAATGATTATATGATTAATTGAAAATTAGAAGAAATCAATTATACAAAAGTTACGGAAAAGGGTCATATTTGCCCTTGTACTCTTAGAAAAGGGTCACATTTATCCTTTATCATAATTTTTTTAATATATTTGCCCTTACCATTCAACTTTAGACACATATTTGCCTTTGTACAGTTTAGTATTGTATCACCATTTTTATTAATCTATGTGGCGCCTACGTGACTCCATGTGCATATATTTTATTATATTATAATTTTATTTTCTATTTAGTGAATTTTATTTTAAAAAATAGGTCGGATAGTTTACTATATAGAAAAAAATTAATTATAATAAAATATATGCACATGGAGTCACGTAAACGCCACATAGATTAATAAAAATGGTGATATACTACTAAATTGTACAAGGCAAATATGTGCTTAAAGTTGGATGATAAGGATATAAAAAAAAATGACGAAGGATAAATATGATCCTTTTCTAAATGTACAAGGACAAATATGAGCCTTTTCTGTAAAAGTTATTAATATTTCAAGTTTAAGATCTCATTTTATTTTTGCTTTAGGCCACTAATATGTTCAAATCGCTTCCGTTTAAATTTATAATAATCATCTCTCAAATTAAGTGGAAAAGGCAAATCTTTGCCCATTATTCGAACTTATGACTACGTCAAAACTTACTGTCAGATTTAAAAAAAAAAGAAAATCACCAGCCCATTTAAACAACATTATCGCTAGAAATGTTCATAGTTTAGTTAAAATCCCATCCAAATTCGTTGTCTTATTTTATGCGATATCACTTGAGCAGTATTTAAAGAAAAAAAAAGATTTTTAAAATTTAAAATTTAATTTAATAATTAAATTATTTTTAAATTATAGTAAAAATAACATTATTTTTGAAATGAACTTTTAAAAAAATAATGTCATATAAAATAAAGGGCAACTTTCACATATAGCAAACAAAAAAAATCGTATTTGTATAATATAACAAACTTTGCATAATTGCGCTCCATAGCAAACATAAAAACTATATAATTCGCTATACATATAAAAGTGTATAATTCGCTGGTCTAAATTGTATAATTCGTTGGCCTAAATTGTATAATTCGCTGGCCTATTTCGCTGCAATTGTATAATTAGCTTTGCATAAAGTTGAATCGAATTAAAATGTATGTATATTGCATAATTATAAGTGTTAGCAAGAAGATATATGTTTTTCTCGCTTTATACAAAAACAGAAACACAATATATACACTTCTATTGTATAAAGCTAGAAAAAATTGTATTTCACTGCAATTGTATAATTCACAATTGTATAATTCTTTGGCCTTTTTCTCTGCAATATTTGAAGTAAAATGTTTGTAAATTATATAATTAAGTGTATAACACGAAGATATACATTTTTGCATGTGTATATATAATTTTCTCTCGCTTTATACAAAACAGAAACAGAAATTATACACTTCTGTGTATAAAGCGAGAGAGGCGAGAATGAGAGAGTGGCGAGCGAGACTTCTGGGAGAGAGACGCCTGGCAAATTTTTGCCAACGTTTGCTATGGAGCACAATTAAATCAAACCCTAGCTATTTCATTTAATTTAGGTTATTAGTTTGCTATTTTACCAAAAATAAAACGGATCCGGAAAGTAAAATATCAATTTTTTTCTGTCTGGGCTTTTGTAGATGATGATCATGTTAGCCAAGGAAAACCCGGCCCGTTAACACTTCTCTACAATCTATTTTCCGTCTTCTCCAATCCCTTTGCCACTGATAAACCCTGGCAGAACCCTAGATCCTCCATTATCGTAAGGACCATTCGAGATGGCTCTCTCCAAGCACATCTTTTTAACCCATCACCTCAGAACCTTAGCTAAACCCCATTATCTCCGCCACCCTCAACCACCACCTTCCTTCATTTCCCTCCGTCTCCTTTCATTTGCCACTCCGGAAGAAGCTGCCGCTGAACGCCGTAAACGCAAACGCCGACTCCGTATTGAACCCCCTTTATCATCCCTCCGTCAGCAACATCAACCTCGTCCCACTACACCTCAAAACCCTAGCTCCACTAATAACCCGAATGCACCGAAGATTCCCGAAACTGTTTCTGTACTATCCGGTAATAGACTTAATCTGCATAATCGGATTCTTAAACTCATTCGTGAGAATGATTTGGATGAAGCTGCTTTGTACACGCGGCACTCTGTTTACTCTAATTGCCGCCCTACTATCTTTACTTGCAACGCTGTAATGGCTGCGCAACTCCGGCAGTCCAGATATTCTGATCTACTTTCTCTTCACCGGTTCATCACGCAGGCTGGTATTGGGGCTAATATTGTCACACATAATTTGCTCCTCACGGCTTTTATGGATTGCCGGAAAACTGATATGGCTATGGAACATTACAAGCAGCTCATCAATAATGCACCTTTTAACCCTTCCCCGACTACGTATCGGATACTTATTAAAGGACTTGTTGATAACAACAAGATTGATAGGGCGATGGAGTTGAAGGAGGAAATGTTGTCCAAAGGGCTTAGTGCTGATCCGATTGTGTATAGTTATTTGATGTCTGGACAAGCTAAGGTTTCGAACCCAGATGCAGTTTTCGAGCTGTATGAAGAATTAAAGGAGAAATTGGGAGGAAGTGTTTCGGATGGAGTGATTTATGGGAGTTTAATGAAAGGTTATTTCTTGAGGGGAATGGAGCAGGAGGCTATGGAGTGTTATGAGGAAACTGTGGGTGAGAATTCTAAGCTTAAGATGAGTGCTGTGGCATTCAACTATATTCTAGATGCTTTAAGCAAGAACGGAAAGTTCGATGAGGCATTAAAGCTATTTGACAGGATGCTGAATGAGCACGATCCTCCAAAAAGATTGACAGTGAATTTGGGTAGCTATAATGTAATGGTGGATGGTTATTGTGCATTGGGAAGGTTCAAAGACGCAATCAATGTTTTTAACAGCATGGGAGAGAAGAGGTGTAGACCAGACACATTGTCTTACAATAATCTGATTGAGCAGTTGTGCAAAAATGACTTGTTGGGTGAGGCTGAGGAGCTCTATAAGGATATGGGCGAAAAAGGGGTCAGCCCTGATGAGTTCACGTTTGTTTTGTTGATGGATACTTGCTTTAAAGAAAGTAGGCCTGATGACGCTGCTGCGTATTTTAAGACCATGGTGGAGTCTAAATTGAGGCCTAATCTTGGAGTTTATGATAGGTTGGTTGATGGTTTGGTCAAAGTTGGTAAAGTTGATGAAGCAAAATCATTTTTTGATCTGATGATGGGAAAGCTCAGGATGAATGATGATAGCTACAAGTTTATGATGAACGCATTGTTTGATATTGGGCAGCATGATGAGGTGCTTAAGATTGTGGATAGAATGTTGAGGGAGGATCCAGCTGATTTCTCTGATGAGTTGCAAGAGTTTGTTCGAGAAGCCTTGGCGAAGGAAGGTAGAGATGAGGAGTTGACCAAACTTATGGATGATATTGAAAGGGAGAAGAAAGAAGCTGCTGACAGGGAGGCTGAAGCAGCTGAAAAAGCGAAGGCCAGTGCAAGAGCTGCTGTTTCCTCTTTGATAAATAGTCCTAAATTGTTTGGAAATAAGCAGCCTGAAGAGCAGTCAACAATTACTGGTGAGGCTGCCAGCATCAACGACAATGACAAACAAGAGGAGGTGAGTGTTCAAGAAACTGCTGCGGAGGCTAGTTCCTCTGGTGAGGGTGGAGAAGCTGAGAGCCTTGTTGCTGCAGAAGCTAGAAGTGATGGTGCACTTTGATGAGGTAGCAGAATGATAAAATATGTTGGGTGACAACTAATGAGAAACAGTAGTAGGTTTCCTTTCACTCTGCCACACTTGCAAGCACGAACTATATAATGCTCTTATGATAAATTACTAGTGGGAAATTGTTTGTAATTTAGATGGAAATGAAATGAAATGATTTTTTTGATCATCTTCAAGTAAATGGTGAGTAACAAATTGCAATGCAGCAATATATCTGGTCTAAATCTAACTCGTTTCATTTTTTGTTTCACTAGTACAGTAGTACTTAAGTTATTTTGTGAATGTACTACTGTGAGACCTGTATTATAGTGTTATTAATGTAGTTATATATATTTTTAATCAAAATATTCATGTAGTTGAAGAATCATAGGAAGCATCAGCTTCCCATCTAGGTTCACAGTGGATACACTTTATATTAGAATGGCAACACTATTATGTGTGTAGCACCAAGGGCGCTAGGCCATCTTTACGATTACAAAAGCATCAGAAGGCATAGCTTCTACAGGTAACATCTTCCTTACACCAAAAGTGCTGGTTCTTTTTTGGTCTGACTAGTCCTCCAGACAAAGTTCCGACAAGCAAGCAGCTTCCCTGTAGTCTTGGCCATGATCCATGACAAAATCTTTCATGCTCGGGAAGAGTTATCATAGGACTCTGGAACCACACACTGTATAAATGAATGGCTGCCATTTTCACTTCCTTCCCACATAGATAGCACCTTGAACACAAATGCCTTCCTGTTCTCTTTGATTGTATTATGTTAGGCTGGCATCTATGACAACCAACCACAGAAAACAAGCCATCTTAGGGTCTTTTTTTCACTTCACAGACTGCTCACCAGCTCCATATATGAAACTGTTACAGAGCTTGGTTAAGATATGTGTATGCCAGAGTTCAACCGTAATACTGTCCTTACTGTGTCTTCTCCAATTTAGTCTGTACTCCTCTACTGTCCTCCCATTGAACTGATCAAGAACTTCTAACAATTTAGTGAATCTAGGTAGTTCTCCCCCTTGTAAACATGTTCTGGAATTGCCTCTTTTCATGGAGGAGTAGTGCATTACTGCATTAGGTTCATCTTTGAACTATTTGGCTTCTATTTACTTGCATTATTGTAGTTGGCCCTCTGGCAGATTTTTGGACGCTTTGTTTATTATTACGATCTTTTATAACATCCGTTAGGAGATAGACTGGTCATTCTAATGATCGAGATTTCTTCGAATGTCATGAATTATTCAAGAATTGAGATGACACTACCAACACAAGGAGTTGTAAGATGGTTATTAACAATTGATACAACTAAATCTTCAGGGACAATGATATGTAGCTGGGCAGAGCATCAAGTTTCGAGGGTACAAACAGATTGATGTCTGTCTCTTTACACCCACTGTCACACGCACATACATCCACAGGAAAAAATAGGGGAGGGAAAAGGAAAAAAAAGAAAGAACAATCACTCTGGAGAAATAAATTAGCTACACAGATTCGGTATGCACACTCCACCTTCTGGATTTTGCTGTTCTTTCCATATCCTTCCAGTGACTCGAAGTTTTAGCTCCTTTCGATCCCCTCCAGAAAAGAAAAGTGCCATGTTACGTTGGATTATTAGACCATCATGACTGTCCCTGACCTTGCGGTGGCTATCTCGAACACTTCTTGGTGTTCCCTCCCATATGAGCTTTCTACCATTTCCTCCTACTTCGAGACTATAACTGTAATTGCGTGCCTCAGATTCATCACCCATAAATCGTAGAAATGCCATATAAACAGGGGCCATGCCAAGCTGGAAGGCCTCAAAGTGGAGACAGAAATACTGTCCAAAACAATGGAAGACCTGAGAAAGGAGTAACAAGGTTGGTCAATGAGAATGAACTGGGGATACGTCAACATGGATATAGAGAAAATGACATTATGCAGAATCCAGGCAACCACAACATGTCTAGGCAGAAATTAAAACATGTCGTGCCTCGAAATTCATCCCTATCTATCTTGTATGTGTACATAATATAAAAGTAAAATGCCACAGTACATCTTCGTCGACATCATGCAGGCCAATTTTTTTTAATTTGAAGATCACCATAAGGATGTCATTTTTCTTTATTTGAAGACCATCATAAGGATGTCTTTCTTCCTTCGTCGATATTCAGAAACTCAATATCCAATTAATGAGAGACGTGTGACCTTCAACAGAATGATATTATACTGTCCAATCTATTCCTTAACAGAGTCTCTAGGAAGGGATCTACCTATCAAAGAAAACATGAGAGAAAATATTGCAGAAACAGAGAACAAGATAATACAGGGTTTCCCAAAGCTATAATTTGGTTATCCACATTCTGCCATTTCAATAATTCATCCACAGAACTTTTACGGGTCTATTTCTTAGCATCCTGATTGTTAGGGTGAATAAAAAGGATTCTTGAACTTTCATAAACCAAAACAGCACGGAACATACAACACATGAATCATGATGCTATGTTGAGCATCGTTATTGAACTCAAAAAAATAAATTAAAAAGTTGATGGACTTACCGTCAGCATCCATGTGGCATTTTCTACTTCTCGAGGATTTGATTTCACGTAACGATGGTTGAATGTGCACCCCGTGTGCATATCCACTTTGTGATCATCTCTTAAATGTGAAACCAAATAAGGGATGTCACCAGTCACTGAACATTCTGATCCAGCATATGGGCAATTGTATGGTCTAAAGTTGCACAGTGCCTCATGCTTGAGCTTACTGTAATACGGGAATATTTCTGGGCATCCCAAGGAAAAATATTTGCAAGGCAGTTCAAGTGACTCTGCAACCTTCTCCAGAGCTAAGCACCTTATATCACCAAGCTCTTGTCTACATGTAGGACATCGATTGTGCACCCTTGTTTTGCAGGTAGAACAAAGTGTGTGCCCATTGTGACACTGCAAAATAAACAAACTTTTAAGTCTTCACAAGTCACAACTGTAAGAACTCTAATTTTACAAAAATGAACAAAAGCATAGACGATTGTTACGAGTCACCCAGTTTATGCACCACAAACTATCATCAGAAAATAACTTACTTGCAGCAAGGAAAATCATAAAAACAAAATTTAACAAATGAGAAAGCTCTAGGGTAAGGAGACGACACATATTCGTTAGTGGTTATACAAGTCCAACATTCTCTAAGGACATGCTTTCCACTCTATATGATGTAGGAAAGCGCAGTCTGCTATTAGATTTAGCCGCCAAAGCCTTCTTTTACTAATTGATAATAATTTGGTAGACAAGTTACGAATCTACTCTACCCTATGCTACCATCTTTCTTCCTTAGGATTCAACCACGGCAGATATTTAGTCAACTGTGGTTATGCATGACAAGTTTCCGACTTGTTCTCAACAGAAAACAAACTTAATGCATTTATTATATAAGATACAAGCAATGTAAATTTCGATCAAGTTGCCTGAAATATACTCTCAGGTTGTACCAACAGGCTTAAAAAAATGAAACAAAAATATAGCAACTATATATGCTGAGGAGTTCCTATATCTGCTCATAGAATCCTAGTGAATTAGAATTAAGCGATGTCAAATTGCAATGAAGTCACCTGAAATATACTCAAAGATTATACCAACTTACAGGCTTCCCATAAATAAACTAGAAAGACGATACCTATATATATGCTGATGTATTTCTAATTTCGGCTTATACAATTCCTAGTGGCATTCCATATTTCCTGGAAGACCATAGCTGAATTACTCTCACCGAGAGTACCATTTGCATTTATAACTTATCCAAGAAAATTTACTCATAATAACAGGGTGAAACAATATAATTTAACTTTGTAAATTGCAGTTATACAAACACATCAAAACTTTCACAAACAGTTTCTTTTCCACCTTCTCAAGTCTCTCATTTTCTGTCCAGCGAGGAGGAATTTCATGTAATTATTTATTTACCATTGACTGGGGTGAAAGCAGTAAGGGTTATGTGGTTTGCCATAGATTGAGTGCCTTCCCGACAGAAGACTCATTTCTTTTCCCAGACAACCCTATCCTACATATGTTAACATCTATAGGACCAAGTTGATGCAACCTTCTTCTAAGACTACACTAGTATACAATGCTAAAATGGCAAAAGCCTAAAAGGCTGCACAAATCTCAATCAAAGATAATGAGCTTCCAAGAGCATTAATAAGCAGAATATGACTATAACCTATCTACGCAGCTGGCAGATGTTACAACAGCGTAACTCTCCACAGAGCTGCTATACTAATACATTAACAAGAGTACGTTTTTCATAATGGTGGTGTTTGGACCTATTATCTGCTCTCTTAGACTGTTCCACCGTGTACCTACCATGTCCACTAGCAGAAGTATCAAGTTACTCTGCCTCCAAGATTTAGATCGAGAGGAAATCACAAAGCAATTTTTATTTTCTCAGCTAAAATTTGAACCCTGGTCTCACATCATTTTCACCCAATTCATTGACTGCTATCCCACATCTTTGGGTGCAAGGGGCTGAAAAGATCTTTCTCATTAATCCATCTCATGGAAGAATCCAAATTAAAGAACAAAGTCATAAGGCTGATATGTTTATTCAACAAGCAGCAAACATCTCTCTTTTATATTCATGAAAAAAAAATCAACTACTAAGTTAATTGCAAAACAGTTAAGTTCAGTGGCCTTCATTCGGCGAACAACCAGCAGTCAAAAAGTATACAGCATAACCAATAGTCTGCAGTCATTTTAGAAAACTCAAGCTGTTACAAGTTGATCATCAAATATTTAAACATTCTGAAATTCATAAAAACCTAATCAAATTCTCCAAAAAGTCTTTCATCATCCCCACTTCCTCAACATACCACAACCAAAACTATCAACCCCGATTATCATGCTTTACCTCAATCTAAAGTTTGCAATATTTCTAAAGAGTCAAAAGAGCATTTGAAAATTCTAACAAAATCAGCTTTTAACTTAAAGGAAAAAATAGCACATAGAAAGATCAACATACCATTTCCAACACATTTAACATCATTTTCCATCAACAAAAAACAGCAAAGAATTAACATTGAAGACATAAAAACCCAACCTTTACATAGAAAAAAACGAAAACAAACGAATCTCACAAATAGGAAAAGGGACAAAACCCAAACAAACAAAAAGAAAAATTACCTGATGAATTGGTGGATACATAGAATTGGTACAAACGGGGCATTCAAGCAATTCATGTACACTAGTAGGGGCAAGTCCGGGAAAAAGAATATTATGAGGTTTTGCAGAAGAAAATTGATTATGTGATAACTGGATCTCTTCATCTTCAATCCCATCAGTTGTTGAAACACACTCAATGTTCTCCATTTCCATTGCTCCTTTACAAAATCTGAAAGCAACCCACTTTGACCCAATTATCAAATAGAGAAAAAGATTCAATCTTTCTCTCCACCCAATAAATTTCAAGTCACAAATGGCGCATATCACAAAATTCACATTTCTTGATATATTAACGGCAAGAACAACAACAACAAGAAGAAGCAAAAGAAATGAAATTAAAGAGATCGGCAACGGATTCTGATGAAAGAACCAAATCAAACAAACTTTTTTTCTCCCTGAAAACCCCCCCACCCACCCCTCTTCTTCTTCCTCTCCGGTGGCTCTGAATTTCTGTGAGAGAAATGAGGATCACCTTCAAATTCCCGACATTATTTGTTGTTAGATACTTTATCTACTGATTTTTCTTAATTTTTTTTTTGAAATAAAAAATGATTAATACAGAAAATTATTAACTATTTTAATGTGATTTTTTTGGGTTCTGAAATTCCCAATACAGCTATTTGCTTATTTGGTGCTTTTTGTTTTTGTTTTTTTTGGTCTTTTGAATAAAAAGGAAAAAAAAAATTAATTATCAGTATTTTATTTAACAACTACTGGATAGAAAAATAAAAGGTGGGTCAGTATTTTGCCTTTGATTAAAACTAGGGTAAACTTTGATTTAAATTTTAAAATATAGTATATTTTTCATCTTGTTGATATAAGATAATTGCAACCTTTATGAATATTCTAATTCTAATTTTTAAATTAATAAATTGTCACTCAAATAATGAAACATCATGTTTTTTTTTTTTTTAGAGAAAAGCATTAGAGGTATTTTGGTCGAAATTGCAGTTATGATCAAGTTTTATGGTGAATAATATATTTTAAAAGTATATATATGCTCACATGGATTCGTTATTATTTATAATCATAAATATTTGTAATGTTCATGTAAACACATATATACCTTTTGAAATACACTATTAAATAGTGCAGGAGTAAAATATTTTTTTCAAAATTTGATACCGTTACAACAATTTCGATCAAAATTTTAATATATTTTTAAAAAATTCTTTATTTTTTTATATACACTTATTATTTAACTATATTATACTCTTCTCGTCCCCATATTAATCATCACACTTTTCTGTCAAAACCCATTTAGAATATTACAAATAAGAAGTGTTTTTTCCACTTTTAGTATTTTTAAAGGTAAAATGAATTATTTTATTTTATTTTTATAAATAAATAAGAATTTGAGATGAATATTTTTAACAATATTGACAATTAGTAATGAGATTACCTAGTTAGAAGATTTTAAAATTAAATAAGTGAGTAAAAAGTTGTTATTGGTGATTGTCTCAAACTGTTTCAGTGGTATTGATGAAGAATAAGGTGAAAATAATGAAGGCAAAAAAGTGTGAAAAAATCCTTCTTATGTTTGTCAATCGGATAAAATCCTAAACAAACTTCTATAATTAATTTAGAGTCCACATTATCATATAATATATATTTTTTTGATTATTTTTATTTAAATATTAATAATATGTGAATATATTAAGAGGAATTAGTATTTCTAAAATTAAATCGACGGTGTAATTCTCTTGTCTATTATTCGTGGATATAACTTAATCTTAGACATTAATTCATTGAGTGTGGAAATGAGGAAGTCATTTTTGCCGGCCTGGAAAAAAAAAAGGAAAACTTCTTTCAAATTAATATAGGTTGTGGTGTAGTGACAAAACGGCTTCATTGTCTATCAAAAAATTTTGAATTTGAGTTTTGAAAAATTCTTATGGGAGCGTCACCCATAAATGAGTTTTGCCAAGTGAAATTTGAAATTAATCAGATTCTATTATACGCCAAATTTAATCAAACTCTAATATGTGTTCTTAACGCACCAAACAGGAGGCAAAATATACATACATTTATAATTAATTTACAACTATTATCATTATTATCCAAATTAAGCAACAAATGTAAACCATCCAACAACAAATAAAATTTAAAAATATAAAGATTTATTCTTTACAGGAGATGACCAGTGGACTGCAGGTGACGCCATGATGTAGAATTGGACAAATGATTGGAAAAAAATTTCTTATTTCTCACGCTTCTTATATTTTTATTTTATAATATCAAATGCAATCTTAATTAACTTTCTTAATTAATCGGTTAAAGTTTTAATCATATGCTTAGCCACACCATCAGTGTATAATATGTGATTGTTGTACCAACACATAAATAACCTGTGCACATTGATCATATAAACATATATACTAGTTGTGTTGTATACATTTACGACACAATATTATTTCACGAGTAAAAATTGTTATTTACGATAATCGTAGTATAAATAATAATAATAATAAACATTATTTACAACCGTGAAGTAAACGTTATTTACAACCGTGCATATATTGTTTTTGCCACATTTTTCATTCAAACTTAACCTTATTATTTGCAACACTTAACCGAGTAAAGTTATTGTCATGTAATCAGAAAATCACAAATTCAAACTTTGAAAACCGTCGTTTAACAAAAACACCAAATACCGTTGTTTATAATAGGCCCTTGAGCATAGAAAGAGCTTTAATGCACGGACTACTATTTTAACCTTTCGTCTTAGCAACAAACTTCTTTAAAGAGAATACTTGATTCTTCCTCATTATGTCTAAAAGCCTATACATATCAATTTTTTTGTATCGAAATTCCATTCGATTTATTTATAAGCGTGCCCTGCAATGATTTTCCACATAAATTTAAGGGTCTAGCCATACCCAAGCAAATAACTAAGACGCAACAAAATAACTGGTGTGGTCTCACGAATGAGATCTATTGAGGATAATGTGTATGCGAAAATCTTATAAATGGTGTTTCTAATAGAGTAAAAGGACAATCTAGTGCACTCAGCTCCCCCTATGCACAAAGTCGAGAGAAGGGCTAAATCACAAAGATTTATTGAGGTGGTTTCCACGACTTGAACCAATGACCTCCTCCCGATGGTATAATAACAACTTTGACCAGTTACGTCAAGGTTTCGTTTCAACGAAACTGACTGAATCTTTCTCATTGACCCATCTCATGGAAGGATTCAAATCGAAGTACAGAGTCATGGAGTCCGCCCAAGGGAGAAATCCAATCCAATGGGTCACTGGGACTGGGCTTGACATCAAAGACAGAGAAAAGCGTATAAGCGCAAAAAAGGAAAATTGCCTGGGTTCGAAAGGACCGGGCGGCGATGAAGTATGAGTCTAAAACACTATATGCAGAGCTGCCTTAGCTCAATAGATCAACGAATCAGGAGATAAGGCTGATACGAGTATTCAACAGGAAACAAAATCATCTTTCTTTATACCTATATTCTTCTTCTTGTGGCTCTAAATTTCAGTTGGAGAAATGAGTATCACCGTCAAATTACCGACATGATTTGTTGCTAGATACTTGAGGTAGAGTTGTTGTTGTTTCCACGGTTAAGAAGATTGAGGAGCTTCCTCTGCTTAGATGGGTTTTTGGATTTGTGATCTTCTGAACCTTGGTGCCAGATTCGAGAATGTTTTCCTGCTTCTTTTTCTCTCTTTCCTCCCTCTGCTTCCGCTTATCCACCCTGTTCTTTCTTATCTCTTCATTGATTCTCTCATTGTACGCCTTCTTTATCTCCTTCTCTTTCGTCCTGACTTCCCCTTCACGCTGACCTTCGCTGCCGATGAGATCTGTGTTTACGCGGCTGTTTCCAATTCCTTCCCGATACCCTCACTCCGTCGTATGTTGGCCTTCCCACTACAGGTTTGTTTGGATCCTCCTCAGATGGAACCGCCTGTCTCTTCCTTGGTATGTCCTCCATCTTCTACACCATTGCCTTGCTCTTTCTCTGCTCTCTTTCGTTTGTACGTTTTTCCTCCGAATCCTTCATCCAGGCACTGAAAATCAACACTACACGCCATTGTTACTCCCCATTGCTTCCTCTCGCAAACCCTAATACTTTTCCCACTTTTTTGGGCCGGGTCAAATTTTAGTACGGGTATTTAAAATATAGCAACAACATGGGAAACAATTGGCAAAATAGCCACTTTCTGAACCGCTAAATTAAGTAATCAACCAACATTTCAAAATTGCAATATAGGTGAAGTTAGATAATATTGAAAAAATTATATAAATAATTACTGATTTTAGTGATATTTTTTATTTATTATCATTTATAGTAATAATATGTTAAATTTGCAATATGAAGTAAAAGTAAATTATGTATGCGATATATATGAAATATAATTGTTTTTTGAAATATATTATGTTGTTTGGTAAAAATTTTGTATTATAAGTGTATTAAAATGTGAGATAAATATATTATTATTATTAAACTTATATTATATGTGAATAATAAATTGTTCTTTCTAATATGTATTAAACTTATATTATAAATAAACTAAAAATGAACAAGTGAAAAATAATATTATTATTATAAATACTTCTTTTACTATTAGCATATTTATTCCAATGTGAGAGTAGACTTGCGATTTCATTTTATTATTTAACCATTGGTTATGAATAGCTTTAATTGGGGGCAATCATACGATTTGGTCGGTTATTTTATATATATATATATGTTTTCAATTTTTTTTTGTATCTTTTTATAATATATAATTAAAATTAGACTTTTTAATACCATTTTAATTATATTCATTTTTCTTCGATATTGGTATCGTTCGGTTACTTTATCTTTTTTTTTTACTTTTAAAATATTACTAATATTATTAAAATATTTCTTTCGCAAATATATTCTTAAATAACACTATAACTCTTCACCAAAAAAGACAAGAATGTTAAATTTAATTACCATATTGTTTGATCTTAAACATTTAATAAGAGTGTTTACATAATTCTTGTTGTGTTGTTTGATAAAGTATTCATCTACATACATTATCTTTTAATTTTAAATCTAATTAAATAAAGACTAAATAAAAAAAGTAAAGACCCTAATTCGTCTAGTCGCCAGAGGCCTAGACCTATGTTATATTTATATTTGAAAAATATTACAAAATATAATTATATATTAGATTTAACATACTAAAAAAAAATCTTTGATAAAATACAAGATAAAACTATATATAAGGTTGAACCCTTCCCCGGATCGAACTACTCATAACAAGATCTTTAATACACCGAGCTACCCTTTTACTCTATTATCTTAGCAACAAACTTGTTTAAAGAGAGTATTAGATTTTTCTCTTACGTCTAAAAGCCAATCCCTAATAATATTTTTTTAATCGAGATTCTATTCAATTTATTTAATAAAACGTATAAATTATCAGTAAAAGAGAACATAAAAGGACGATAATGAGAATTTTCAACCACTTACAAATTAAATAAAAAAAGGATAATCTTTAAATAAAAAAATTATAAATTTCCTCAATGATTAGTGCACGAGATTGTTGTCAATAATACAATTGCTTACATATTTTTTCTTTCTTTGAGAGACCTTTCTCACCTTTGCGTGCTCATTTTTTCCATACTTTTACATAAGTAAAAAAATAAAAAGAATCTTATGGTTTAAATGAATGAGAATGTGAGTACCAAACATATTATTTTATACACCTCATCACTCTCCAAATAAAGGTGTACACCAAAAAATTCTTCCTTTTTTTTTTTAGAAAAAGATTTCAATTGCGGTGTCTAGTAATTCATTGCTTCATTGACCAATAGACTATACCTTAATGTCCCCACCAAACTTTTCCTCAAAGTGATAGCAAGTTGGACCGTTAGGAAAAACTTCACAAAGAGCCGCTTATCCTTTCCCGTGTAGAAGGATAATGTATAGCAAACTTTACCCTACCTTGAGACGTTATTTCTAATAGACTAAGGGGAGATTTGATAAAGTGCATAAGAATGATGCAAAATAGAGTGCATTAATAATACTTGCATTAGTTATACAAGCATTATTTTTTTAATACACTCTTTAATTTGATAGAGTGCATAGAATAATGCAAAATAGGGTGCATTAGTAATGCTAGCATTAGTTATACAAGCATTATTTCTTATACACTGTTTGATTTGATTTGATGTATTAGAAATAACAAATCTTGCATAATTTCTATTTAAAAACAAGTTTATAGAAGTACCTTTCACATTTTATTTATTTTTACACTTCCTTGCAGCAAAGTTCTTTGCTAAAACGTCATTAAGGCTTTGAGGGTGGTTTTGCTAACTTTCTTCTTTTTCTTTTCAAAAAGAATATTAAACATTTGTACATTTTGAGTCAAAAAATTTTGAAAACTTTTTCAAAATGTCAATATTTTAACATTCAACAGGACTCATTGTCAACACTTTTTATATTTAGTAAAAATGTCAAAATTTTAATTTATTATGTAACTATTTAAGTTTTTATTGTTTGTTTTAATTTAAATAATACAATTGTTATAAATAAAGAAAGGGAGAAATTTAAGGGAGATAATTTTTTTGAAAAGGAACAGTTGCTTAAAAGTCTCATCAGTTACAAAAATTCAAAACTATATACAATTTTTTTTTTAAAAAAAAGAACATTCAGAGAGAATCATCCCATTTCATCAACTTTATAGTGTCGATTTTTAAATTTTCATTGATAATAATCAATTTTTGTTGAAATGAATAGTAAAGTGAGCAGATAAAATACAAAAGTTATTGATATACAATTATGATGAAAACATAATAAAAAAGAAATACAAACTTGTTGTCATTGAAATTGAGATTGAAATACGAAATGAGTACAATAAATACTCATATTAATTGAAATATAAAATTGACTTTGTTTGTATGTCATTATGATGAACAAAAAAAAAATACAAAATTTTTTGAATACGTGAGAGTCAAATACAAAATAATCACAGTAAAATACGCAACACAACATGATATTCAATTTTAATTTGAATGGTACAATGAGCACATAAAATATAAAAGTTGTTGCTATTCAATTATGATGAAAGCATAATAAAGAAGAAATACAGACTTGTCATTGAAAATTGAGATCGAAATACAAATTGAGCACAACAAATACTCATTTCAATTGAAATACAATGTGACTTTGTTGGCATACCATTATGATGAATACAAAATTAAAAAAGTAGAACTTGTTTATATATAAAATGATATGAAATACAAAACAAGCAAATTAAAATACAAAATTGCCGTCATTTTTGTTCTAAGTAGAAATAGTGATATTGAAAAATAGAAAATTATTGATTAAGTTTGATACCTATAGTAATTCTCTTACATTCTGCCATTGGAGAGTGATTTAGAGTGTATCAAACCCTAATTGTGATTTCAACTACAAGTAATAATTTTAAACGATTTAAACAAAAATAAAACTATAAAATAAATCTTAAAAAACAGATAAAGATGCATACCTTAATAAAAGGGATTGTGTGAATATGTTTATAAAATATATTTTTCAATTTTTGGAAAAAAAAAAAGAAAGAAGAGAGAGAGAGACGGGTTTTGAAATGGAGAAGTATTTGGAAGATAGAAATATGTTGCAAAAAAAAAAAAGAAGAAAGAAGATGAAAATATGAGAGGGATAAAATATTCCTTTATTTTAATTAAGGTGAGATAAAATAGGAATTAAATTAGGATACAAATTTTTTTCTAAAATAATGACAATTTGACATTTTTACTAATATTTATAAAGTAGGAAGGTTTTACTAATTAAGTTAGGTCTTTCAACTAGTTTACTAATTTTTCCAAATATTTTTGTTAAAAGTTAGCAAAGAATTTTCTTTATCAAATTTATTGCCACAATAGTAAACTTTTTTTTATCAAACTGTATTGAAATTAGACTTTATTTTTTTAAAAAAAGATGCATACTTAAGAGGCCATAAAGTCTATTCAAACACCAACAATATCGACTTTGGAACAAATAAAAATAAAAACAAAAACATATGACAAGAAAGAAAATGAAAAAAAAAAAGAGAAAATGTCTTAAAATGTTTTAAAAGGCTTTGAGGGTGATTTTATAATTTAATCTAAGGCAAGTGTCAAATGCTAGATATTACTATTACCTAGAATTACTTGGTATTAGTAAATACACAACTCAATACTTACATTAGTTACGGAAAGGATGTACCAAACAATATACTACTAATACACACAATGCATGCACTATATTTTCTAATACACTCTACCCATAAAAGGGGCAACCTAGTAAACTAAGCTCCCTCTATGCACGGAGTCTAGAGAAGGACCAAACCACAAAGGGTTATTAGGGCCAGACCACAAAGGATTATTGCACGCAATCCTACTTTACATTTTTGTGAGAGGTGGTTTCACAGTGTGAACCCATGTTCTCCTGATAGCATAATAACAACTTTGACCAGTTATGTCAAGACACCGGTCATCGGAAGAAATTGTGTTTCTAAAGGATGACTAGATCATAAAGATGCATATTCTGTTCAAATAATAACCAAGAGAAAAGTTGAGAAGGGTGACATTTTCTAACTTCAGAATTATATAGCTAGTGCAGATCAAAGAATAAATAGCAAGATAACAGTAAAAACACAACAAAATGCAGTATGAAAGTACATTGAGCTCTATTTAAATAACATTGTTTATTTGAATTTTAGATTACTGTACACAAGTGAGACCAGAAATACACCTCACAGAACATTTACAAAGCAACAATGGAAGGAAGCTCCTGTTCTGCCTCATGGTCTCCATCGGACGCCTCCATGTTTGCCTGTAGTAGTGCAACATGAAAAACGTTATAATACTATAATTTAACACTGTATTCGCGACATCAGATACCAGATCATGCCAGGTTAAACTTACCTCAGAATCCTTTGATCTATTCTGTGGGAAGTGTCGGTCAAATGCACCTTTGCCATAAAGGATTTTACCCCCGCATCCTCGCCCCTCAGTTCCTACAGACTCCTCATCAACTACAACGGCATCTATTACATCATCGCCTGTTCTGACATCAGGAATCTGCAAGACATACAAATTAGGAATACGCTAGCAGAAGGAACGAGACAAAAGGAAATAAAATAAAGGACAAGCGGTTTTGAGGGAGTTCAGCAACAGGCTTCAGTTCCTTTAGAATGTATCTCTCCAGGCTATTTATTTTTATGTTTTGTTTAGATGATCCCCTCCCAAATTTTGATTGGTTGTTTTCTGTTTATTAGTTAAAAAAGAATTATCAGCTAACGCTTTCATAGTATACTTGGTGAAAAACAACAAGTATTTGTCATTAACTCGGTACATACTTTATGATATAAACATACAGAGAACTCAACCTGGATGTTCTAAGCACGATCATAGATGTTCAGGATTTGAAATAAGCACCATGGTCTGATCAATTTTATTTTGAACATTATATTCAGCAATATAATCCACAACCAAAGAAAAGCTAAGTTGCTCGGACTCAGGTGTGAGTGTCTGATACGAGTGTGGATCTAGAGGTCAAATCCTTCATGATCTAAATTTTAAGATTCGGGGGTATGAATATGAGTGTAAAGATGTGGCTGATAACAATTCAAAATCTAAAAGTCGAGTTATATGTATAAATTATGAGACATATTGTGGGAACTTACAAGGTATTATGAAGAAAAATAACAAAATATAGATCAAGAGGAGAATCCCATAAGGTGATATAAGGAAAATGACTGACAAGAGAAATTTTGTAAACATAGAGTATTCCATTTTCTTCAATTTTACCATAGCTTGTGCTTTGATTACAGAAATCATTGTATCTGTACCGAATTTCACCATCAACTTTGGTAACACAAAATTGGTTGACCACATTGGGTACGGATCCTACACCCTATGTAGCGGCACAGAAAGTGAAGAGTCCGCGCAACTTGGAAGAGAAGTACACTAAGCAAATGTGTATTTAAATTTCATAATGTCAAGCAGTTTGCTTTACATAATTAACTAGTTCATTTTCCAGGTTAGCATAACAACTACAGAACGTATATTCTGAACAGTCCTCACTAGACGCTGTAGGTCCAAAGAGGAAAAGAAGAGGAAAAAAAGGCATACTACATACCTCATACATAGCATCCATCAATATATTCTCCAATATGGATCGCAATCCACGAGCACCAGTATTTTTAGATATTGCTTTCCTAGCTACCAATCTTAGTGCAGCTTCAACAAAATGCAACTTTACCTGAGAAAGAAGTCTCCAAGTATGAGAGAAGTAACATTCTGATCAAATCAACAGGAACCCAGAAAAGCTCCAACCTGCTCCTTGCCCATATGATACAGGGTCTAAAAAGATAAACGGATGCATCTTTCTGCATACCCAAGAAGGATTTTGAGAGGCAAACACTCACCCCGTTCATCTGGAACATCTTTTTGTACTGCTTCCCTAGCGCATTTTTTGGCTCCGTTAGAACCTGCAAAGAAGCGAAACAGAGAGAAGAGAAAAATCAAAATTTGCTCTATAATCTCATATTCTGGATGAAAGTACTGGAAGATTAAACCCAATGGCAGAACATATGTACAAATCCACCTTATTCAAGCAAAGGAAGACCCAGCTTTCCATACAAGCCCTAATAATGTGCACAAGGCAATTAGTGCCAAAGAACCAAGTTACGGCAAACATTAGTCATTACCTGCACAAGTTGATCCTCAGTTAAAGCTGACAGACTAACAAGGATGGGGAATCGGCCGACAAACTCAGGTATCAGACCATATGATATAAGATCACTACTTTCAACCTGCATAACAGGAGTATTATGTACAATGATTAGTAAATGCTTCAAAACATGCCATAAAAAAGAGTAAGAATAAAGAGTTATATTGGTCACAGGAATTATCCATAGTTTAAAAAATAAAACTAAAATATTTAGAAATTACATGAAGTACTATATGGGCCTGAACTATTTCCATATTAAAGTGGAAAAATAATACATTTAAAGATCTCAGTCAAATATCACTTTATTTAACTGACATAAAACAAGCCAGAGGAAGTAATGAAACAGCACATACAACTCTTTTTTAATTGGTCAAAGCACATACAACTCTGCATCTGCTCAAACTACAAATGCAGGGAAAAACCCTAATTCTAGGAAAAACGTGTTGGAGATGCAGAAGAATAATGATAGCAAACAGTAATAACAAGTTTCACATCAGTAAATTAATATCTCAGTTCATCTTGTAGAATATATCTGATGCACATGTAACTACTTTCATTGACCAATAAGCACAGCAACACATAGGCATCAGTTTCTCTATGCAGCTAACATGGAGGCTACATATATGATCATGCAAAATACAACCACAATCAAGCTAAAAAACTATTAGTATATGTGGTCTGGAAGGTTTGCTAAGCTGCAAGGGTTCAGAAGAAACTTACTGTCTCCAATAAAGATGACGTCACAGCAGCACTTGTAACACCACCAGTCCTCATGTTTGTGCGAACTGGTGCGCCAAATCCTATAGAAGAATCTTGGCGCCTGAAAACAAGAACAAGTATATCAGGAATAAGGTGAATATCAGACTAAAGGAAAGAGATAAAACTACGACGTGGAAGTAGCAAGACCTTTCTGAGATTGTTTTCTCCAAGTCAATGAAGGCTCCACCACATATAAAGAGAATATCTTTGGTATCAATCTGTAATGACATAAACAATTACGCTATAAGAAACTTTTTGCTCAAAGAAATATATCTGAAACATCAAATCAACTGTAAACCTAGCATGCCAAAAGAATCAGGGTCGTCCAACGATATAAAAGCGCAAAGAGTTAATAAATAACTATGAAGATAATCTTAGACAAAAGAACTAGTCAAAGATCACTTTACTAGTTCTTCAAGAACAGCTATCATACACCCACGAACAGAAGGCCAAATGAAATAGTCACTATACCTCAGTTATAAAATCAGTAAATAATTACGAAGGTAAATTAATTCATCCTAAACTCAAGCTCATGAGCACATCAAATTATCTTATTGGATACAAATCTTTATCCATTTGAAGACATCCATATAAACCATTAACAGTACAAAGCCAAAAATAAACATTTTTAATCCCAGGACACTCCAAATTCTTCTTGATTGCGAATAAATATCTTAATCCCAAAATGAGAAGTTTTTATAACCTACCTGAATATTATCCCCTCTAGGGTGCTTCCGAGCTCCCTTCTCCGGCACATTGACAATCTGCAACAGAAAGCTGATTGTTATTATTAATTTTGGGATAAGTAACAGAAACCTAATTATACAAACAAATGATGTAAACATTAATTATTCCAATCATTACGACTGAACTATAAATCAAACCATGATCCGCAATCGCAAATCTAGTCGTTAAAATAGTCAGACCATTCTTTGATCACAACAATTGTTTTGTACATCTGGAGGTCATTTGAATAAGGATAGATATATAATAATAGAAATGTGAAAATCGAAAGGAGAAAAAAGAAGAAGAAACCATTCCTTCTTTATCGAAAGATTCAAGTAATTCCAATAAATATCTTCAAAATAAAGAAGAAAGAGGAAAGAATATTACAAGAGAAAACCACCACTACTACTTCTGGAATAAACTAGCAGAAAGGGCAAAAGGACTCACGGTTAGCACATGCAGATTGTGTTACAGGAAACTGAAAAAGACATGAAACAAGTACCAAGGACACCAGCAAGATAAAAGTTATTTCATAGAAGATGAGCTACATTCAGCCAGTCCATGGGATCTAAAAAAAATCAGCTTATATAATTTTGGTTAGATGAAGTGTCCGACACTAAGCCTCCAACTCTCAAGTGATCCTTCCATAACAGCCTGGTTATTTTAAAGTGATCCTTCCATAACAGCCTGGTTATTTTAAAGTGATCCTTCCATAACAATCTGGTTATCATCATATACAAAAGCTATTTGTCTAGATCTAATGTTGATGAGCCATCAGCAGCCAAAGTTGCTTCTACATTTGCAACATTAAACAATATCTACACGTGGTAACAGATTGAGGCGATCAATTCACCATTAACATGCCAAAAACTAAGCTATACACTTACTGTTCCTTCAAGCATCTTCAGCAATGCCTGCTGGACGCCCTCTCCTGAGACATCTCTACTGATGTTGAGGCTTTCAGCCTGGAAATATCAGTATAGGAGGAATCAGCTAAACTGACACATGAGAAGTCGCTAGTGAAGTTAAATCTGAAAAAAAAAGAAAAAGAAAATAACAATCAATAAGTCAATATTAACCTTTTTCGTGATTTTGTCAACTTCATCAATATACACTATGCCTTGCTGAGCAGCTGCTACATTGTAGTCAGCAACCTGCAATAATATCATACCAGAGTAATAAAATGAGAAGTCATATCAAGGCTAGAAATCACTGGAAAGGATGCACAAAATCATGCATTCTGATTAAGAAGCAAGAACATTTCACAAGCAGTAACCACTTCTCAAGACAGAGAAAATAAGAACATGAATAGAACAATAAATTATAGATAAAGAGACTCAACAGGTTTAGTACTTACAGTGAGGAGCTTATATAGAATAGATTCCACATCTTCCCCAACATATCCTGCCTGCAGACAAAAGTATTATCATTGACTGGCGTTTTTGGAACGAGTATACCATTGAATGGAAACCCACAGTTTCAGGACTCTTATCAAGGTGACAACTATTTTTAATGGAGAATTTACCAATATATACAGTTCATCCAAAACTTACTTACCAATATGGCTGAAATATACAAAACCTGTACACTAATTATGTATAGGTATGTATCTTATGGTAAAGTATATGCATATTATACTTGGATACACAAAACCTAAAAATTTGTTGGCTATTTTGTAAACTAGATCACCCAAAAGAAATATCCCTATGTTTAATGATAACATCACTAGTTTTCTGCTACTCTACTTCTATGAAAGACTTCAGCGATTAAGCACTGGAATCAGGGTAGGCAGGGAATAGTAAACATGTTCAGACTAAATTAACCTAACCACCAGGAAATTCTAGTTATTTAATCTCAAGGTAGACTTAGATTAACAGTGGCATCTCTTTTAATGATGGCCAAAAGTTCGGATACCAAGTGTCATTGATCTATACACATACTTAGGTGTCAATAGTCTTGGAATGTCAAAATGAAGAACAGCCTATCTATTTTTGTCTTCAGGTTCATAGTAATAACCCTCTGAAGAAGTAGACTCATGAAATTCCACAGTTCCAAGAAGTTGAACTGTGAAACATGGGTTTGCCTAATCATTGTGAGAGCAGCTATTCTTTATTCTCCATCTTCTTACAACCTCACTACTTTCAACTTCTTTTCTCATCTTTTTCATATTAGCTTCTAAGGCATTAACATGATTTTGTCCCCACAAAAGTTCCTCACGTGCACCAATGTACTACACGGTCTTCAATGCCAACACTAGTCCTCAAAACACTCTCGCCTTCAATAGATGAAGACGGGTCTCCTCCATTATACATTTTCACTGAATCAAAAGCAAAATCAGCTCAGTTGTAGCTCCAAAAGAGCTAATTCAGATTTCTCACCTTACACGGACTAACTCTGGCCTCAAACAGACTATCTGCAAACGGTTCCCAAGGCTTATGGGATCTTGCAAATAACTAATAAACAACATACCCAGTATATTACAAGTGTGGTCTGGGGAGGGTGGGGTGTTCACACACCTTACCCCTACCTTTGTGCGGTAACTAGGTTGTTTCCGATAGACTGCCGGCTCAAGAAAGTTTCAAACAATTTAACACACACAATATATGTGCAAGAGTAACAAATATACAAGGGGGGAAATTATGTATTGAAATAAGAAATTTGCACTTTAAGGACAGTGTTGACATAATTTACATTTTAAGAGAACAAGATTTAGAAAAATATTAATCCTACTTATAGATTTTTAAGCTGAGAGTTGTTTCCTATCTCTACCAAGGTGACAGGATAACCACATACCTGAGTTAGTGTCGTAGCATCTGCTATTACAAAGGGAACATTCACCAATCGAGCTAAGGTCTTGGCAAGTAAAGTTTTCCCTGTCCTTGATATGACACAAAATACTCAAGTGAAAAAGTATTTTTTATTAAAATAAGGATCACGCTATCAACGATGATAACAATAATGTTAGAGCTCTACTCATTCACCCCTACCCCCTCCAATGACAAAAGCAGGGAGCCAGGATAACTTTATGGGATAAAAGATAAACGAGAGCGATGCATTAAAATTACTAAATCATAGTCAAAAAGCAAAAATCATGTCACCCTCATCATCACAGTCTTAGCTTTAATATACATAGTCAAAGTTATCTCATATCAGCGCACATGTATAGTTATATTATGAATCAGAGAATGAGCATTAGCTTGAGACCATCATATCACCACTATAAGTAAATAGCACCTCGCAGTATCTTCAGAAAAAATTTACAATTAAAAAGAAAAAGAAAGCAGGAGAAAGGGGAAAACAGATTTCTCTGCTGGTGAATCTTAAGTTCCATACTTCAAGGGCGTTTTTATCTGAAATGTTGCTTTCCCACATTTTGAGACCTCAAGAAGCGCAATGGACAATTATAAAGATTACCTGAACCTGTTGGTCCCATTAAAAGGATGTTACTCTTCTCAAGCTCCACAGATTCATTTTCTACTCCATCTGTTTTTTCACTACTGTCATTTCCTGCAGGCCTTGGTACCACATTTAAACGATACATTAGAAGAATAGATAAGGTATAGGTATTTCCATCTCTGAGTTCCAATGGTCCAAATAGCTTCATCTTCCATGTCACATGGAGAAAACATAAAATACAGGGAAGGGGTAGGTGAAAAAACATGGGAATTATGCAGTGTTCAAAACTAACCACTTATGTGAAGAGTCATTATATATTCTCTTGTAATGATTATATACGGCGACAGACAGAACCTGCAATCCCATAATGATAAAGAAAGTCACTCTAGCAGCTCAAGAATAGTCTCTTTTACTAGATCTCAAGCACCCTTGGACACAAAATGAGCTCTTCGAATCACATTATAATCAATAAAGCAAGCATAAAACCAAGGACTAGACTATCTTTATCTGTGAGTGAGCAGGATTATCAGTTTCAAAAGAGTGAACTTTTAAAAAGATTACCTTTTTAGCTCTCTCCTGTCCAATTACAAACTTATCAAGTCCTTTACACAGTTGCTTTGGTGTGGGAAATTGGGTACCCAAATTGGATCCACCCCAAGACCCATCTTTTGACCCGGAACCAAACCCACCTCCAGAACCCGAACCCGAACCAGGACCTTCCCCTTCACCCACCTGAACAAATTTCACACCAGGACGAACCACAATCCCCTCACCAGGTGGTTGCCAAATCTCAGGAGGTTCCCCATAGTTACTAGACATATTAATTTTCTCCTTACTCTTCCTACTTGAATTCTTCAAATTATCATAACATCGGTCAACAAATTCACCACGAAACGATACAGGTTTGAATAAAGAAGAACTATGACCAGAATTTGAGACCAAATTATCCCATTTGGTTCGACTACACAAATGGAAATTGGGTAAATGACCCGTGTGAAAATCATTGATGATAAAGTATCTGAAGTGGGTAATAGCCATAGAAGCCGTACGTCTAGACGATTTCGATCTAAGTACAGCTGCCATATCGGCTTAGTTCAGTGGAAACTCAACGCCCCAACAAAGAAAAACAAGAAAACGAAGTAAAGATTCTTTCTTTTTATATGTATGAACAAGATAGAGATGATTATGTAATGAAAAGGGATGTGGGTATGAGTAACAATTTCAAGATTTGATGTTTGTCGGAAGAGAGGAGACTTTTGTGGGGTTTAAGAGATGACCCATCAGACAAAGAAAACTGAAAAATTGAGAAAATTCTTGTTTACAGAGAGGATTTTGGTAGTGGAGGAGTAATGAGGATTTTCTAGAGCAACACAGAAGAATTAAATTTTAATATCCAAAAGAGTGATAAGCAGCAAGCAATGAAATGATAGTTACTTTCAGGAATATCTACATGAAGTGTTTGGGAAAAAAAATCTACAGGAATCAAGTAACGATGTCGTACTGTCTCTCTTTGGTTTCTTGATTTCTTGTCATTCCTACTGTTTTGTCTTTTTGTTGTGTCGATAGTAAAGTAATACATGTAAAATGAAGGTTTACTTTTCGCTCTTGATTTCTTGTCATTCCTCTTGTTTTGTCACTCTCATTCAAGTGTGTAGGGATATTGATTTTGTAAAAATATCTAATTTAATTTGATATCGAAGAAAAGTCAAACTAATTTTCATAATTTAAATCTTGACAAACAAAAATGAATCGAAAAAATATTACTCAATAACTTTATTAGTTAAGATGGAGGAAGAACAAAGCTCAAAGTACTATGCATCGGTTTAAGGAAATTTTATCTTAGGTTGCTTAATCCAAATGTTTTCTTTGTTTTGCTTTATGCTTTTAGTATTAAGATCCCGCTAGTTTAATTAATTGGATTTAAACTCAAAATTGGATTTAAACTCAAAACCTCCGGTGAAGGATGAGGGATCTCAGTGGATCCCACCACTCTGCCAAAGTAAAGTAGAATTTTGTAATACTAGGATTGAACATCAATGAGATACTCTTGCGATTCCTGTAAACTTGACTTCATTACAAGCTTCAATGAGCCATAAAGACATCTAAAAGAATGCCTCAAAAGGATTATTATTTTGGAGAGACGAAAAAAAAAAGTATACAAAAACAGAAATGCCTCCTCACAATCCAATCAAAAGATTTAGAATCAAATAAATGTTCTCTAAAAACTTCAAAATCTTCATTATTTAACAAGAGCAGCCTTCAGTCTTGGTCACTACAGCTGATGGATCCCATTATCCAGGCTTTCTGCAATAGAGCTCTCAGTTCCGGTAGCATGTTCTTGCTGTTGCAATTCATCACAAGACTGAGGAGCACTGCCAAACGAAATACAGAGTTACTCATTCCAGGAGTATGAAAAATAGGGAGTCAAGTTCCAACATGCCTCAGATCAACCATTTAACGGCAATATTTTGCAACAGAAATTCAGGGGGAGGGGATTTTTCAATTGTGTACGTCACTTCTCTAGTGACAACTTTTCCTTGGGACAACGAGGCAGCAGCTAAAAAGACACACAGGGCTAAAAGTTTCTTTAGGCTGGCCACTATGTCAAAGAAAAACTACCACTTTACTGACATTTGGGGAAAAAAACATTATGTCTCAGAAGCAAAAACACGGTAGTTGGGTCAACCGCCCCACAACAGGTCAACTTGTCCAGTAGATACTTATATTCACCATTTTGAAAACATTAAACTTCGTCAATTGACATTCCTATCGCCCTAGATGCCTAGACATTGTGGTTGCATCACCATGAGCTCGAGTCCATTTCATTTAAGGTGTCCGCCTGGAGCTCCAACTGAAAGCTCTACATTATTATCAATTACTGTCATTCAGGAGATGCTTGTGGCTTATAGTGTGACGTCTAAATTTCACCTAAACTAGTTCAACTGTCTAAGTAGTGACTGACTAAATTTCTAATCCAGTTGGTCAAAGCAGTTGATGAAAGTAAAACATTGGCTGAAACTCGGATGGAAAAAGAATTGCAGTCTGGCACAATTAAGCCTCCTGCACTCACATAGGGTACAGGGAAGAGCCACACCCCTAAAGGATGTGATGTAGGCAGCTTAACCTTTGGAAAGAGATCCACAGAAAAAGAGCCAAACTTTTTGGAAGAAATCCAGGCAAAAGATTAGAACCTTTTTTCTTGATGAACTAGATTCAGTAAAAGGCATCAAGAAGATGCAAGGGTTACAAGAATAGAACAGTTAGGCTGACAAAAAAAATTAGTAGCTTATTTTTAAAAAAAATAGAACTTTTATCCGCACTGCCCTACTTCTCAAGTGTAATAATTTAGTTCATTTCTTCTAATCAGAATAAACTGAAATCTTCGTTTTTCATGAAATGTAAGTAGAAAAATAAACTTACATCCTTCTGTCTTTTGGCAGTGTGATTACACCTGACATTCCAGAAACTGTTACGAGTTATATTGTTGACCTTTTACAGAGAGTATTATTTCTATTTCTTTTTTGAAAATACTGGTGTAGCTAGCTTGTGTGCACCTCAGCCAATACACCAGGCAGCCTGTCCAGCCGACAAACACATATTACCAAGACAATCCACATCACTAAGGCTGGAGCAGATGAGCTTCACACCTAGTGTGGAAGCTGACATTCAACTCAGGGATCTCCAGGTGGTTGTTTCTATCAGTAAAGGTTGACGACCATTACAGAATAGTATCACTAAGACTTGTAACAATCACAAGAAAATCTAAGTATGCATTTTTATTCAATTTTGAGGAGACCTTTGAAAGACAAATCTGGAGGACATCTTTCTTCCGTGAAAGCCTCATAAATACACAAACCTAGTTAATCCCAGATATTCATAAATTCAGTAATCGATCACACTGTTGTTTTTTGCCCTTCCACAGAGAAACATGGGAAAACAATGAAGAACATAACCTAGTAACAAAAAACTTACTTAAGTTTTGACAACAGGTTTATGGCTTCATCAACAGCAACACTAGCAGCATAAAGCCCCAACTTCTTCACCTATAACAATATCATCAAACAATCACTTGTACAAAAGATAAGGACACTTCGAGAGCATGATGCATCACATTTTTCAAGCACATGTCTGTGACTAAAAAGTAGTTTCTTACATTTACAGTTTCATATCAGGGATCAGCAAAATAGCAAGCAGAAATGATACCCATCACTTACTTTGAGTATTCAAGTGCCAAATGTTAATCAAGAAACCAGAAAGAACTAACCGATCAAGTCTGATTTCACATTGAAAAAGTGCAGCTTGTCAAATGTCACAATCGTTAATACCTACGTTCGACTACCATAAATACAGGGCAAAGAATGATGGATGGACAATATCTAGAGTTTGAATCATAGACGCATAATGTCAAATATGTTTTTTAAGCCAGTTCAAACTCACAGAACACACAAATATCCCGTGGATGAAGATCGAACCAATCAAAAAAGGGAAAACAAGGAGCTAAACATAGAAAACATGGTTCCAGAATGCCAGTGATGACTACAATGCTTAAGCTTTACACTACGCACAATATTAAGTTTCTGTCATTTGACCATAAAAACTGCAGGATAGCCAAAAGATTCTCAGATCAGACAACATTTCCAAATGACCGCTGCAACACCTGCTATTAATTAATTGAAGAGATGAATGATCCTTCTTACACTTCCTCCTAGCAATTGTCTTCTAATTTCTTCAGCAAAGGAATGTACTGTCCAGTTATTTGGCATAGCTATGATATTGATGTATGGGAAATGTGTTGGATAAATCTACTGAAAAGAAAAAGTAAAGGATAGAATATAGAATGTAGAATTGGAATGATGGAGATGCATTAGCATTTCGTTTATATGTTTCAGAAAAGCTTCAGGATAATATCCCCATAGCATCACTGATATTTTGCTTGGGGTCCTACTCTACTAATACTCAGTCAAAATCTTTTTAAGCAGATAAAAGTATCTTCCTATGATTTACTAACACATAGTGATGGAAAGAGACTGTTGAATTCAGAATGCAAAATAGCATTTGTGCTGTAATATGCACTAATGAATGTACCTCCAATATATCTTCCTTAGATCGGTGGCCTTTGGGTAGCAAGCGAAACTCCTCCGTCAAGCGAATACACTCTTGAACATTTTCCGGGGATACAAAGTCAACAGCAACCTTGATACATGACTGTCAAAGTACAATAGCGGTAGATGGATGACAAATCAATACCAAGTGTAGTACTTTAAGATGTGAACACAGATAGAAGCAGCAATAAATATTTCATCAATTGAAGTACCAGCAAAAAGAGTACTGCAGATACTACATCTCATGCAGCATTAATTTCTATAAGTGAGTTCAAATAGTATTAATTCCAGAACCCATTGGAGAAAGAAAGAAATTGCAAGGACCTGAGAAGAGCTACACAGTATAAATACACTCCCAGGAAAATGTTCTAGCCAGAGTCAGATTCACTTAGATCAAATTCCAAAAGAAGAGAGCTCAGAGTTTGCTTCAGTCACAAGGCTTCTTAAATTATCAAAGCTCAGATAAAGCATAGCAGACATTTGGCTAGAAATCATGAAACAAATTAAAAATTCTATTACTATAGCAATGTTGTACTATTTTTAATACTGTCTTATAAATCATCGTCCACTGTCAAACTATAACAGGTTTTGATTTTCTGAAACATGTTCCTTTTTGCATAAATTTGAAGAATATAGTGCTTTTACCCCCAATAAGTTTGAGGTAAAACACCGTGAAATTCAACTGGATAACATAACAAACACACAGGAAATTCAGGTAAAACCATACTAATGATGAAATACAAAATCTCTGATACTTCAAAGTATGCATAGTTAGACTGGGAGTTTCACCTGTCTATTTCTCACTTGATGAGGACATCCTGCAGGAATAAAAACAGCTTCACCAAGGTATTGCTCAAACGTCCATGGCTCAACGTCTGAAAATCACAAGAGAGAAAGGGTGGGATTAGATACCCTTGCAAAGTCATTACCTACTGTTTTTCAGAATCAACTAAGGAAAAGAGGATTCTTACTGAACTCCTCCTTCAGCTGTTTTTTATGCTTCTCCTCCAAATAAAATGTCTGATCATGGATAGGGTGAATAACCTAAGAGTGAAAGCTAGGAGTAAATTCAACGATTCAGCCCTTTGTACTATCATCAAACTTGAAGTGCAAGAAAACTTACTGAAGACACAGGAGCATTGTTAAAATGGCGAAATTCTCTCCAATGCCTCTGCAAGTATTCTATTAACTTGGGTACATCTTGTCTGCGAAAGATGTCCCATACTGCACCCCCACATTCAATTTCTGCACAATCTTGCTTGATTTCGAGAGCTACATCCGCTTCCACTAGTGCCAAGGCATTGGTACTTGGGTTTATCTCATTGGGTAGAGAAGTTCTGCCAGATATATCAGCGTAATCCCTTTCGGAAATTATATTTTCTCCTTTATCAATATCTTTCCCCTTGTCCATAGTTTCTGGCAAGCAACTTTTGTTATCACCAGTGCTTTCCTGAGAATAAAAGTTTATAGTTTCAGTTTCGTCAGATCTTTGATGAGAATCTGGAGCCTCAGCTATGCCTGGACAATGTTCCTTTGAATCTTCAACCTCTTGTTGCTTCCTTAGTTTTTCAATGATTTCACGTTGATTGTGATCAACTTTTGCTTTGGTTGTATGAGTCAATATGTTGACCTGAAGAACACACACAAAACCAAGTTGTTTTATTGTTGTAACATGTTAATTGAAAATCACACAGAGGCCATGATAGACTTCTTGAGCTCATTACACAACCTGTACTGAGGCTTTTCGTATGTTAATATTTTGCAGCAGATTGCTGCTTTTTAGTAACAATAATTTTACAAATCCAAAAAAGAAAAAGAATATACATAAAACTTGAATTGATCAAAAGGTTGATTAGATAAAGTAGAATTGAGAGGAAATAAGTAATGTATTATTACGAGCTGACCAGCTCCTTCGAATTCATCAATTCTTTCCTTGGAATTCTGCCCTTGCCAACTCCTCAAAATTTTCTTTCTCAGAGGAAAATTCTGCCCTAACCAGCAAGCATATTACTTCTCAAAAAATAAAAATTAATATAGATTTAGGTCTTCCCGTTCCAAGGATTGAAAAATCATAAAAAATTTAAGATTTTTATTAATTAATTGAACAATAAGATTTGCTTCCATAATGCAACTATTCATTTAGGTATGGTATTCATATTATTATCAGTAACATTTAAGACATATCAAAGTCCTGTGATTTATACCAAAACAATAAAAAGTAGAACTCCAATCTTACACTTGCCTATTGAAGCACATGCAGTTTCTGATCTCAAGGAGAAGATTGTATTAGATGTCAGTATAGAATTTGGGAAGGGATGCAATCCCCATGAAAAGCAAAATGAAATCAGCCAAACAGGAACCTGGAATAAGATTAATCGAACAGTTGTTGGAATGAGCATACCGCATCAGAGATATCACAATGCAACTTAGTGACAGAATCACCTCTTCCAAGCTCTTCTTGATATCCATAAGCAATATAAGTTTTAGGTCCCAAGTCTGGCTTCAAGGCAGTATCGGGGAGCTTAGTGGCCAAATTTAGAAGACCTTTTCTAGGATGAGTGTATTCGCTAAACGGAAGCATAGCAAAAAAGTCAGCTCCATGCCTCGGCAAACATTCTTCAAAAGTATTAGCCGGAGGCCAATCCTTCAGTTTTAAAATTTCTGGCCACCCATTGTGATGCCTGCGACCCTCCAAGTAGCCCTTGAAGAACTGATGAATATTTATCTGAACCTGCATCATAAAATAAAAATAATAATAATAATAATAATAATAATAATAATAGTAATAATAATAATAATAACAGTAGTAATAATAATAATAAAAAAATAAAAATAATAATAATAATAATAATAATAATAATAATAATGATAATGATAATGATAATGATAATGATAATAATAATGATAGTAATTAAAATAATAACAGCACAGCAATAACACCAGGATTCATGGTAAGCTAAACCAGCCAATCATGATATCATAGTAAGGAGCAAATAACAAAGACAAACCAATATAGCAAATTAGCAGTTTAGCACCAACCTACCAGGAAAGGTAATTGCCAATTCTAGACTTCTTTTTTTTTATATTTTTTTGGATAATTTTTTGTAATTCTAATCAGGTAATGGAAAACTGCAATTTGGTCAGGTAGGGTAAAATACACAAGAGACCAGCTAGGAGATGTTGGGAGTAAAATTACGCAAGAGATAATTTCCCAGATTCAAATTCATTTTAGATGAAAAAAAAAGGTCAACTGCAAGCCATCGTGAACAATGCAATGAAATTTGATGAGAATAAAAATTAGAGAAAATAAATAAGCAACTCATGTTATATATATATAGTAGCTTTAGGACCAAAATTTAGGAAGCATATGATAACTTGAGAACAGGTATGCTGTGATTCTATCTCTTTTTTCCGCAAGGAATAATTTACACAAATAAAATGCATACCTGACACCAATCCAAGCAATCAATGGACATGACAGAGAAATGCTCCTCTTTCAGCTTTTTACTTGCTTTTCTGAAGGCCCTCCACATTACCATTGGCTCCCAGCTAAGACCAGAGGCCTTAGCTTGTGCATTTCTAACTATTACAGGTTCACCAGCCCTCCAATGCATTTGAAAATGCTCAAACTCGTTGCCATCAACATGAACAGCATTAGGACAGTACAGAAGATTATCATGGCTGTTGTTCCTAAAAGATGCTTCTCTTACTTGACATCGGTTATCACCGTCTTGGACAGAAGTGGTAGCAAGACAAAATGAACACCCATGCGACAAATCTATATCTGGAAGGCGGTAGTTGCATGTTAAGGCCTCAGCACTTTGAATTAGTTGGTCTACCCAATTTGCTTCGAAGATACGCCTTAGAGCCATTAAAGAAGAACCACAACCACCACACTCTTTAGGAGGACAGGGTATGCTGCCATCAGATTTGGCTCTCCACTCAGCAACATCGAAGGACATGTGAGTTGGACAATCATTAGCAAGGAGGGTCTCTGGACTTCTCCAGCCATCTGGCGCATTGTTTCCCTTCAATGCTGTGATACGACTAGCTTCCACCGACTTGCTGAGAGATGAGCTGACTTCAGTAGCTCCATGCTGGGCACCATCTCTGAGTTCCCGACAACAATTGACACAGATATCGTAAGAGCAATCAGGATTTGGGCAGCTTCTATGGAAATTGACAATGGATGTGTTGCAATTATCACTGCCAAATAAGGAACCATGCATCATTACAGCTATTGTGTCATGACAAAACTGAGCTCTGGAAATAGTAAACATTCTGTGTAAGCTTACATCCTTTCTTCCAGAATAAACAAATAAAGACAAAGAATATGTTCAACAGAAACTACATTTCAAACTAATAAAAGAACTTCTGGAAACTTTGAGCTACCGCGTCCACAGACACACCTTTCTTTATGTAATAACCATAGAAAATTAGTGTTCACAAATCAAAAGGTCAAAGAAATCCTTGGGTGTCAAAGTAGAAGGCAATACATTATCAGGAGGAATGAACAATGCAGCTTCATGAAACAGATCGTGTAAGCAATAGCTGCTGAGTTAAAGAGCAGATAAGAAACAAAATTGACTTCAACAGAAAGATATTTGAACAATCAATCCCACTGTTTACTCCATGAAGAAACAACTTACGTCTAATGTCACTATGGATGAATAATAACTCATAAAACATTATACATGGTGTATGTGCATAGATAGCGCAACAAAAAATCATTATATTGGAGACCATACCAATACACTCTATCATCATCATCAACGGCTGATATGATGACGTCTTCTTCTGTCAGCTGAACACCTGAAAACAAAAGAGACCAGAAACAGCACTGAACATTCTGAGCCACCACCAACAAGCTAGTTGAAATTATCCGAATGAATTAAAATAGTACCACGAATGTTTGCTTCAACCTCTAGCTCAAACCTTTGCTCTTTTTGAATATGCCTGAGGAGGGGCAGAATGTTGAATAGCAAATAAAGTGAACCCTCCAATCTCATCTTTTCATCAGTTTCTTTGCAGCAGTCCTGCAACCCTAACAGACCTAGTTATTTTCATACCAACTTGTTGTGTTGCATGGATGACAATTATTTGATTTATCAAAAGAAAAAGTAGCTAAATTATTTAGTTATATCAGCACCTGAACTATAATACATGATCACACAAGAAGTAAATTTAACTTGTTTACAGACCTTTAAGAAGACATCTTTTTGAAGGCAAGCTCCACAATTGCAATTACCATAACAGAAAGGACATGTGTCCTCTACTTCATCGTTTGTTCTATCTGGATACCTATTCATTATCTCAACATGTTAGAAAACAATATTAACAACGTCAATTTGAATTAACATAGTTATAACTGTTATGATACTAATGAGCATCTACCATTCACCTATAAGAAGAAAAAACACTGCAGACCAACAAATACAGAATCCTTTCTCTTTTGGTTTGTGAACAAATAAGATTAATTTCATTACCACTTTACAATGCAGTCGTCGCAATAGTGTTTCCTTCTGCATTTTGAACAGGTAACAACAGAAGCTTTAATATTTCTGCACTGATGACATGAAAAGTTCTGCTGATTCTTCCAACCAATAGCATCCTACATATAGATACCTCATTAGGACACAGTTACAAATTTAAGCCCGAATGCTATGTCTGCCACAATATCCCAAATTTTCCTACTACATAAATGAAAATAATATTAGTAGCACGTGAATCCTCTTTCCAGGGGCACACTCATTTTATGCTTCAAGAGTACAGGAGAAGCTGTCTTGTACAAGCTCAAATTCAAATTATTATAATGACCCATGGCAAATGAATCTATATACTAGTGATATAACTTGAGCTTTATTAACTCCATAAATAGTGTCAATATCACTTATTTGAGAAATCGAGCATGAACAAAAATTGGATAGAGAATTATATGTCAGATATCAGTCTGAGGACTCAAATGAGTATGCAAAAAAAAAAAAAGATTCCCCACTTCCCCAAGGAAGTTGGCCTCTTTGTTTTGATATGTCAGTAACCATTGACTGCTTCACTATGTTAGCATAGAGCCATGGACCATTGATAATAAGAACTGTTTCCTCTAAAATCTCGTCTCACATGAATCTAACTACCAAGAAAAGATTGATTGAAAGATGAGCAGGTTTCATAAATGGCTGGAGGCAATTTGTAGTATATAATTAGCGATGGTAACCCCAAAAACTTTCCAAGTCTATAATTGCAATGAGACAGTCAAAAAATTCTGATCAAATATAACTTCAATTTGCAGCTCTTAAGTTCTATTTATATTTGACTTTTTAGCTTCAGGTTTTTACAAATAAAATTCCATACAAATCATAACAAGAAGACAGATAGGTTTGGGAAGAAGAGATCCTGACCAATACTCCTTGACCTGTCAGTCCACTTGTTTCTGCATTTGCACTAAGTTCCTGCTCTCCCATGCAGTCAGAGACGATAGGAATTTTCTTCTTATCATTTACACCCTTCGGCCTCCCTCTGCGCTTAACCATCTTACTAACAGCATTCTGACAACTAACTTGACAAGGAAACCCCATATCGAAAGTGACTGCCTTTTTCTTGTTCTTTGACCCTTTTGGTCTCCCGCTGCTAACTTTCCTCTTACTGACCCCACCTCCCAAAGCATCCAATAAAATAGAATCACCTGATATGCCCCCATTTTCAGTGGCAACAGGAAGCATGCCACAGTGTTTCACTTTCTGCTCAGCTTGACTACCTCCTCCGTCATCATACACTATAAGTGCTCCAGCAGTTTTATTATTTTTTTCACTCATAATTTTTGCTTTCTTATTTTTTGAGCCTTTGGGTCGTCCACGTCCATTCTTTCGCTTTATGCTCAAATTTACCACATTAGTAACAGTAGCAATTTCACCTGCCATTCTTTTGTTTTTCAAGCCCTTTGGCCTCCCTCGCCTAACTGCAGCTTGTTTCTTATTCTCTGAATTTTTCACCCTTCCTCGGCATCTCTTCTTCTTAACCACCTTTCTGGTGCCATCTTCAGCAGCGTCAACAATTGCATGCTGATTCTCGCCAGATTCAATAATCTTATTCTCATTATGCAAACCTTGGGGCAGGCTGCAGCTATCTATCGTAGTAATAGTAACTTCACTCAGTATCCCCACCATGTGATCAGTTGCTAAGCTCGCCATTTTATTCTCATGTTCCTTACTACTATTCATCGCTCCAACTCCATGACCAGAATAAACATCACTGGAGCTGCTTATAATAGTTTTCTTTTTATTCTTTGAACCCTTTGGCTGGCCAAGGACACCCTTCCTCTTGATAACTCTAACTGCAGAAACCAAAGAACCTTCATTTAGGTCTCCCTTATTTTCTTCAGTTAAAAGCATTCCATTTTCAGCCACATTTAACCTCATAGTACCCACATCTTGTTCTCTATTATTGAGATTAGCATCTGCGAAATTACTGCCAGTAGTTCTCTTCTTACTTTTAGAGGCCTTGGGCAGGCCACGCCTCTCCTTCTTGAATATCCTCTCTCCATTACTGATAGCTATTCCATTGCCCCCACCTTCAGCTACAAATTTTCTCTTTCCATCATCTTCCTTCCTGACTGCATCCATGTCCCCATCATCAGTATTAGTACCACTAGAATGACCTGGTATAACTTTGCTCTTGGTCTTTGAACCTCTGGATCTGCCACGCCTGTCCTTCTTCTTGACTATCATACCTTGATCCTCATTCAGAATTACTCCATTTTGACCAGCCATTGTGATCCTTTTCTCATACTCACCTTGGCACATAACATCTACTTCATGTCCAGTAGTAGCATTAGCATTACTCATATAGGCTAATGTGACTTTCTTCTTAGTCTTTGAACCCCTGGGCCGACCTCGCTTGACTATATGTTTTTTGTAACCCACAACAAAATCGTCCATTTTCCCAGCATTTTCTGCAGGCATAAAAATCTTCCCTTTATTGCTATCAATATCCTTGCTTCCACCTTCATTGTGACTAGGAACAGTCAGACGACCTATCAAGACTTTCTTCTTGTTCCTGGAGCCTTTGGGCCGACCAATTTTCTTCTTGACAATCTCATTGCGTCCAGAAACTTGATTTGCGCTTATTCCAAAATCACCAGTTGTAAAGATTTCCTTCTCAACAATATCGGTATTTCTCTTTCCAACACTAGTATCATCTATTAGTAACAATACCCCCGTTTCATTAGCAGTCACAGTTTTCTTCTCACTCTTTGAACCCTTTGGCCTTCCTCGACCTCGCTTCGTGATACTCCCTTCTTCTCCACAATCCTTCATCCTTTCCTCGCCTTCCTTCTTGGTTCTCCTTACCTGATGCTCCCTGTTTTGTTCCATATTTTTCTTTTTGCTCTTAGAACCCTTGTGCCTTTGTTCAACATTCTTCTTCTTCATAAGCATCGCATCACAGTCATTGCCTATGCCAGCTGCATTTGGTGATTCCCCATTTTCTCCAACCTTTCTCTTCTTATTCTTGGAGCCCTTCCGCCCTCCTAGTTGCTTATTCTTCTTCGTCATAAGAACCCCTTCTCCACTGCCATCCATCATGCTAACTGTACCTGAAATTCCCACATTTTCTTCACCTCTTCTTCTGTTATTCTTGTAACCCTTCGGCCTGCCTAGTTGCATCTTCTTCTTCATAAGAAACCCTTCTCTACTGCCATCCATCACACTAACTGTACCTGAAATTCCCCCATCTTCTTCACCACTTCTCCTGCTATTCTTGGAACCCTTTGGCCTGTCTAGTCTATTCTTCATAAGAACCCTTTGTCCACTGTCATCCATCACACTAGCTGTACCTGAAGTTCCCACATTTTCTTCCACACTTCTCCTGTTATTCTTAGAACCCTTTGGTCTTCCCCTTTTCTTTGAACTTATCACACTAGCATTAGCTACAACATTTTCCAAAAAAGGTACCAAAACGAGCTGACCATCAAAACTCCCCTGCTTCTGATTCAGGTCTTCCATAACCTTGTCATCAACCATCAAAATTGAATCTTGACAAAATACAGAACAACCCTCCAACCTACTGATGAACAAAACTCAAACTTTGGTCATCATTGGACACCCTTTTCATGTCTTTTCTTGATTTTGTTTCTGTATTATAACATAAACCCTAAAAAAAATCACCAACAGAATTCAACTTCCCAAGAGAAGTGAACCCCACAAAAAAAAAACTCAGCCTTTGAAGAAACTAATGAATAAAGGGACCACAAAGGGAATTCATAGAACAGTAATGCCGCTGTTTCCTTTGGAACAACACTAAGGACTCACCTCTCCCTTGGACTTCTATTTGCTTTGTTCTTTTTTCCTTTTTTTCAGCTTCCGAATAGAGTGTTGAAGCAGACAATAGCAAAACTGACTGACTAATTGGGGTAGCTGACTTTATGGATTTGTTGTTTTATGGGAAAAGATTACTAGTGAAGCCATTGGACTAAAATTGGGAAGCCTGGATTTGTTTGAGTTGTTTTTCTCCAATTTACATGTTCTCATGGAGTTTTAAGAACATTGCATCGTAAGTCAATGTGATATGGTTCCAATTTTTATTTAAGGCAAGGAACAATTATGAATTACTATTGGTATTGACTTTTTTATTTCGAGAAATACGACTCCCACTTTGTCGTATCATACGAAAGCAGTGAAAAAAAATGTTTGATTATATTTTTATCGTATTATATAAAATGAATGTGAAGAAGTATATCAATGTAAGTGACAGTTGTGATTTGTTTGACTTTGACTTCGAGAAATGTGACTTCAATTTTAACGTATCATATTATATTATAAGTGGGAAGATTTAAAGCTCAAAGTTGAATTACCATTTTAACCCTACAATTTTAATAAATATTAATTTATTAATAATTAAATTAAATTTGCTTATAATCCGAAACCTAATTTAATTCTCTAAAAACGCTTCATGCATCCAACGTATAGACTGCTCAAGCGACAAACAGTTTTGGACGCTCAAGTTCATCTGATGGTGAACCTTTTAAGATGCTTCATTCATTATTAATAATTAAATTAAATTTGCTTATAATCTGAAACATAATTTAATTCTCTAAAAACGCTTCATGCATCCAACGTATAGACTTGCTCAAGCGACAAACAGTTTTGGACGCTCAAGCTCATCTGATGGTGAACTTTTTCAGATGCTTCACTCATCTATATAAATCTCTCCACGCTCAAGTTCATCTGATGGTGAACTTTTTTAGATGCTTCACTCATCTATATAAATCTCTCCAACAACATGTTATTGTCCAATAATCTGTTACTCTTTTATGTGCAGCAATTAAGTAACTTTTTTTCTCCTCTTTATTTATGAATAGTTGCTCTGAATTTTCTGTTTACTGTGTATGTCTTTATCTAGCTTATTATTGTCCATTAAATTGTTTCTCTTTTCTGTGCCTGAATGATATACAGGTAAATATTTTGGTGTTCTTTTTTTTGCCTAATAGTTACAGTGAATTTTTAACAAAAGTGTGATTATTGTTCATTGAACTGCGCTTTTCATCAGCAAAAAAGCAAAATTAGAAAATAAATTCATCGAGAAACAGAGAATTGAATCACCGGAGTGTTTTCCCGATCTGTATGTGCTAATAATGGCGGCTGCTTAGTTCACTGGCGGCTTCAGAATAGTTCAAAAATAGTCCTTTTAAGTAAATATATTAAGGGAATTATTCAGAAACGCCCCATCGATCGCTGCTGCCCCACTTCTCTTCTGCAACGGTTTCCAAAACCTTTTCATCTACTCTCATCATCTGTATAAATGTTTCAAATCACATGTTATTGTCCATTAAATTGTTTCTCTTTTTTGTGCCGCTTTTTTAAACTTTTAATCATTCACTTTTGTTATATGTTATATATTATTTGTGGTTTTTAAACACAGCAGCTGTTTAACTTTGCTGTAGGAGACAATAGGCGAGGTCGCTTTGTTAAGGTTAATCTACTTTTGAGGACGTTAATGTTTTGGTTTTGCTCTGTTTTGCTGCTAATTGCAAATATATGTACACCCTTAGCTTCCTAGCACATTGCGAGTTTAATTGATAGCTTTTACATGGCCTTATATGAACTCACACATTACGATTAATTTTACTTGATAGCTTTTAGTGTAGGTATTGAGAATTTTCTTAAAGCTGCATGATCTTTCAAAAGGAACAAGTAAGACATGAGCAGCTGCCACTGCAAGTTGCTATAGTGTGTGTAGTACTTGTTATATTATAAGTGGGAAGATTCAAAGCTCAAAGTTGAATTACCATTTTAACCCTACAACTTTAATAAATATTGATTTATTAATAATTAAATTAAATTTGCTTATAATCTGAAACCTAATTTAATTCTCTAAAAACGCTTCATGCATCCAACGTATAGACTGCTCAAGTGACAAACAGTTTTGGACGCTCAAGTTCATCTAATGGTGAACCTTTTCAGATGTTTCACTCATTATTAATAATTAAATTAAATTTGCTTATAATCTGAAACCTAATTTAATTCTCTAAAAACGCTTCATGCATCCAACGTATAGATTGCTCAAGCGACAAACAGTTTTGGACGCTCAAGTTCATCTGATGGTGAACCTTTTTAGATGCTTCACTCATCTATATAAATCTCTCCAACAACATGTTATTGTCCAATAATCTGTTACTCTTTTATGTGCAGCAATCAAGTAACTTTTTTTCTCCTCTTTATTTATGAATGGCTGCTCTGAATTTTCTGTTTACTGTGTATGTCTTTATCTAGCTTATTATTGTCTATTAAATTGTTTCTCTTTTCTGTGCCTGGATGATATACAGGTAAATATTTTGGTGTTCTTTTTTTTTTTGCCTAATAGTTATAGTGAATTTTTAACAAAAGTGTGATTATTGTTCATTGAACTGCGCTTTTCATCAGCAAAAAAGCAAAATTAGAAAATAAATTCATCGAGAAACAGAGAACCGAATCACCGGAGTGTTTTCCCGATCTGTATGTGTTAATAATGGCGACTGCTTAGTTCACCGGCGGCTTCAGAATAGTTCAAAAATAGTCCTTTTAAGTAAATGTATTAAGGGAATTATTCAGAAACGCCCCATCGATCGTTGTTGCCCCACTTCTCTTCTGCAACGGTTATGAAGTTTCATTATCCTTCTTCCAAAACCTTTTCATCTACTCTCATCATCTATATAAATGTCTCAAATCACATGTTATTGTCCATTAAATTGTTTCTCTTTTCTGTGCCGCTTTTTTAAACTTTTAATCATTCACTTTTGTTATATGTTGTTTGTGGTTTTTAAACACTGCAGGTGTTTAACTTTGCTGTAGGAGATAATAGGCGAGGTCGCTTTGTTAAGGTTAATCTACTTTTGCTGACGTTAATGTTTTGGTTTTGCTCTGTTTTGCTGCTAATTGCAAATATATGTACACCCTTAGCTTCCTAGCACATTGCGAGTTTAATTGATAGCTTTTACATGGTCTTATATGAACGCACACATTACGATTACTTTTACTTGATAGCTTTTAGTGTAGGTAATGAGAATTTTCTTAAAGTTGCATGATCTTTCAAAAGGAACAAGTAAGACATGAGCAGCTGCCACTGCAAGTTGTTGTAGTGTGTAGTACTTGTTATATTATAAGTGGGAAGATTCAAAGCTCAAAGTTGAATTACCATTTTAACTTTACAATTTTAATAAATATTAATTTATTAATAATTAAATTAAATTTGCTTAGAATCTAAAACCTAATTTAATTCTCTAAAAACGCTTCATTCATCCAACGTATAGACTGCTCAAGCGACAAACAATTTTGGACGCTCAAGTTCATCTAATGGTGAACCGTTTCAGATGTTTCACTCATTATTAATAATTAAATTAAATTTGCTTATAATCTGAATTCTAATTTAATTCTCTATAAACGCTTCATGCATCCAACGTATAGATTGCTCAAGCGACAAACAGTTTTGGACGCTCAAGTTCATGTGATGGTGAACCTTTTTAGATGCTTCACTCATCTATATAAATCTCTCAAACAACATGTTATTGTCCAATAATCTGTTACTCTTTTATGTGCTGCAATCAAGTAGCTTTTTTTCTCCTCTTTATTTATGAATGGCTGCTCTGAATTTTCTGTTTACTGTGTATGTCTTTATCTAGCTTATTATTGTCTATTAAATTGTTTCTCTTTTCTGTGCCTGGATGATATACATGTAAATATTTTGGTGTTCTTTTTTTTTGCCTAATAGTTATAGTGAATTTTTAACAAAAGCGTGATTATTGTTAATTGAACTGCGCTTTTCATCAGCAAAAAAGCAAAATTAGAAAATAAATTCATCGAGAAACAGAGAATTGAATCACCGGAGTGTTTTCCCGATCTGTATGTGCTAATAATGGCGGCTGCTTAGTTCACTGGCGGCTTCAGAATAGTTCAAAAATAGTCCTTTTAAGTAAATATATTAAGGGAATTATTCAGAAACGCCCCATCGATCGCTGCTGCCCCACTTCTCTTCTGCAACGGTTATGAAGTTTCACTATCCTTCTTCCAAAACCTTTTCATCTACTCTCATCATCTGTATAAATGTTTCAAATCACATGTTATTGTCCATTAAATTGTTTCTCTTTTTTGTGCCGCTTTTTTAAACTTTTAATCATTCACTTTTGTTATATGTTATATGTTATTTGTGGTTTTTAAACACAGCAGCTGTTTAACTTTGCTGTAGGAGACAATAGGCGAGGTCGCTTTGTTAAGGTTAATCTACTTTTGAGGACGTTAATGTTTTGGTTTTGCTCTGTTTTGCTGCTAATTGCAAATATATGTACACCCTTAGCTTCCTAGCACATTGCGAGTTTAATTGATAGCTTTTACATGGTCTTATATGAACTCACACATTACGATTACTTTTACTTGATAGCTTTTAGTGTAGGTAATGAGAATTTTCTTAAAGCTGTATAATCTTTCAAAAGGAACAAGCAAGACATGAGCAGCTGCCGCTGCAAGTTGTTGTAGTGTGTGTAGTACTTGTCCAAATTGGAATTGGCAATTACGTTTTAGGGCAATGTCTAAACCAATAATAAAGGATGTTCTGTTTTTTCCTTCTTTAGCATAAGGTTTGCCTCCTCCTCCTGAATCATAAGCATCTAAACTTTTTTATGAACATAAACGGTGAAATCTTTGAGAGTTGCTTCCTGAATTTTAACTAAGAAGTGTAGCATACCTCATTCTAATTGGGATTCACAATGGTGGAGGAATAGAATATGTAAAAGAAGTATTCTAGCTTCAAAGAAACATGAGAGTCTACTAGATATATTTTTAAATTTTCTCTGGTTTTGTCGTCTAAATAGAGTTTCAAACAACCAAATCTTATGTCCTAGCTAGTGGAGCTATGTGATGATCAAAATAAGCTGGTGATAGTAATATTGACGAGAATGTTTACATTCATCATGGACTTTCACTTATGTTTCATACCTTCAGTTTCATTGTGAGTTATCAAGGTCATTTGCCATTTTTAAGCAGCCTTACTAACACTTCAAGTTTACTTTATAAATGCGGAATTAGAGTCTATTTCCCTTCTCCTATATTTGATTGAGGAATGCTACTTTCTACATCATATCTTTGGTTATGGAACTTCTGTTTAGCTTTGAAGAGGATCACATGTACCTCTTGGAAATGAGGTTCCATGTCATTCTTTGTGTCATCAATCCAATTTAAAACTCTCTTGTATGGGCCTATTATCTGATTGAATAAATATAGACCAGGAAAAAAATATGTAATGTAGACCAGAAAAAAATGACGTGGTTAATATTTTTCAAGGTCAATAACGTGGTTGATTGAATCCATGGCATGCTACTGTCTTATTTTATTTTCAAGATTTGTGTGCACATGTAATGTACCAAATCTCTGTTTACACTGAAATTTTGTACTAATTATTAGCTGCAATATGGTTAGTTTGATGTCACAACTTAGCTTAGTAGTAATCATATACTTCATCGATCATCGATGTTTTAACTAGATGAATTTGCAAATACTATTTACCTGCCAGCCAACTTCAATGGTATTAAGATCATCACCAAAATTACCAGAATTGATCCAACATGTTTGATAGGACAGAAAACATTTGCCTAAAAGTAATTTTATGGACAAAGATTTTCTGAAATATTTTGTACGAAAACACAATATTTGCATCCAGTTAAGATATTATAGAATAAAGTTATTATCATAACATGCAAACAGATTGTCCACCAAGGACTTTTTCATTTTGAATTCTATACGTTTGCAATATTTCTGTTATAGTAACTTTTTACGTTTTTATTGATTTACTTCTATTTGAATCTACGTTTATCATCTCTTCATGTTCTAATAATGTTAGCAGGTTTCTTGCTTTTGGAAACACAAGAATAGGTATCATTTCTCCACCCTGGAACTTGCTTCAATTAATGTGATATTTATACTATTGTTAGTTGAAGTTGCTCGCTTTTAAAATTTAAAAAGAAAAATAGTTTATGTTTCGTGAATATTACATTTTTGATCATCTTTATTATTAGACCAAAAGAACACTAATTATATAAAAACAAATAGCATTTACGTCACAGATATATATTGTATTAGTACATCCTAGATACTACAACAATACAATGACAAGTCTAGAAGAGCTCGAGAAGCAGTGTCTACCAATTAGCAAGTTGAAGAAATATGCAACAGAATGGGTTATTAAAGTCTTAGTCATTCGTCGGAGTTTAACAAAAAAGTATAAAAATGCAAATGGTGAAGGTATTCGTTGGCAACTGATATTAGTCGACGAAGAGGTAACTCTATTTTAATATTTTGTTATATACATTATTTAATATGTTAACTTCTTTTGGAATTCTAATGATTATGGTCATAAACACAGGGTACAAAAATACAAACCACTCTTTTCAACAAAAAGGTTCATGCATGGAACAAGTCTTTTCAACTTAATCAAAGTTACTACATTATAAATGGAAAATTAAATGGACCTAAACCAAACTTCTTATCCATACATAAGGAGCTCGAACTAGCATTTATGAACAACACCGAGGTCGTTGAGGACAAAAGTCATTTTAAGACTGAACAATTTTCAAATGGATTTATTACATTTGATGAAGCTGAAAAAATCACTAATGGAAGTTTGTTTGGTAAATTTCACAAAACGTTTATTGTTTGTTCCATACATTAAGAAAATAGGTTTTTTAACACATTGTTTTGTATAGATGTGGTGTGTATTTTACTCACAGTAAAAGCACTAACTGGAGAAGGATGAAGCATTAGACGCGAAGTAATCGTTACAAACGAAAGGTAACATATACTTTTTATACATCCTACATATAAATATTTCACATTAATCAACATTTATCATAAATAAAAAAATTTACTTGTGTAGGTATGATCGAAAAGTCATGACTTTATGGGGAGACTTTGCTGAAATTGAAGGTCAAATGTTACAAAGCCTTGAAAGTCACAAACCAGTTCTTGCCTTTTGTGATGTAAAATCATCAATTTATCAAGGTATACATCTCCACACTTGATATATTTGAGTTAATTTTCAAAGTACATAAAAGTATCACTGAATTAATTACTCCTGTTAAAATAGGGGATTTTGTCCTTTCCACAACTCCTGTTAATAGTTTGCTTATAAATCCACAATTTGAAAAAGCGAACAATCTCCAAAAATGGTAAGTAATACATGTTTCATCACAGTTATTTAGAGGCTACCCACATGCTACATCATTAATATTTTTTATTCATTTCTTAAAAATTTCATGAATGACACATGAAGGCAGAAAAGATTGACGTAAGTCTAATGCCAAGCAAACTAATGCAAACTGCCCGTCAAGTGAAAATTAGTAATATTTTAAATGGTTCACTTGCCATTGTGAAGGCACTTTCCTATACAACACTCATCTTTTATTCCAATTATATATTACAAATGTAATTACGTGATTTAATGAATTTACGTATAGGATATGTACTATAAGTTAAACGCTACGGTTACTGACATTGACAGTAACACCGACCCATGGTATCCTGGTTGAAACAAATGCTACAAGCGAGTTACTATTATAAATAGTATTGCAACTTGTACCTACTGTAGAGCTGAAGATGTTGATTATGAGGCGAGGTAAACTACACAAACAACCAAGAAAAAATATTGCTTACTCCAGATGCATGAAAAAAATATTATTAACTAATGAGCTTACTATATCGCTATCAAATAATTAGCACCATACTGATTAAAACATTCAATTTGATTTAGATATTGGTTAAAGATTGATGTCACTGCTGAGGATCAATTTCTAAGCATTACAATGTTTGATGCTGCAAAATACTATTTTGATTGTAACGTAAAAGAGTATGTTCTCTCTACATCTGAAAAGGTAAATCACTTACTCTATGAAATATTGTCCTGTATAAATAACTTTACCCTATTTCAATTGTAAGGCTAATATATACGTTTTCATATTTCACAGAAAGAACAATCACCATACTATCGCAAGATGATATTGAGTAAAGGAAAAGAATTCAATATCCTTGTTAAGATTGATCGTAAATTTCCAGATGTTGACACAAACATGAATGTGATAGCTATGGAGATACATGAGGTTTCCAAAAAATTACCACAAGATCAAACCAAGGTTAAAATGCCAATTACAAAACAAAGAAACAAGAGGACAAAGATACTAAGAGATGATGAAAAAATGAAAGAAATAGTTGCAAGCATACCTCATGTTGAAAAAGATATTCCAGCAGTTCAAACTGACATTGAAAATCCACAAAAAAAAACATGCAAGAGGACTAACAACATTAAACAAGTCATTGCAGATGATAATCCACAGAAATTGAGGATACATGAGGTAGAAAAACAGAATGTACTAGATGAAAGTGACGACGAAGCCCCACTAATTCAACTACAAAGAAAAAGGACCAGGAAGGTTAAAGGAAAAAACATCATATCCTATCCGATGGAAAAGAAGATCAAAGAGGAAAAAAAATAATATATAGTTGATCTAAAATTTCCTTATTTTTATCTATCAATGCTTATTATCTCCCTAATATTTAAAAACAACTTACCTTTTTTCACCAAGCAACTTCACCTAGCATCACTTTTTTTTTTAACTTACTTTCCTATATCAATGAATTTTGTTAACTGTTTCACTAAACATTCAATGTATGCAATTTATTACTTCAAAACAGATCAACAACAATCTTTTGCTGCAATGTATATCCTCATACATAAAAAAGGTTTGCATACATCCTACTCTGTAATAGATGTTTTTTCCTATATATGTCAAATATGTGACTACAATTGTCATTAATGATTTTGTTATGTTTTAGATCACTGCTAAATTACATATGCTAAATAGGAAGATATAAGAGAATTGTCACACCAACAATCCAAATTTTATCACCATCAAATCAACAATGACACACAACCAACATCAAGGTAAATCTAATATGTTAAGTACTTATCACAATTCAAAATTAAACTTAATCCTTCTATTCACTTCACTTCACAGGTGATACAAATATAACCACTCCTTTCATGCCAAATCAAGCAGGTAATAAAGAAAAAAACATTCCTTCTACCAGTAAAACTGATCAGCATGACAACCATACAAAAAAAATCCACCAACATAGGTAAGAACTTACATAATCATGTAAAATCCAACATACATGAGTACTTAGTACAATACAAACATATTCGCATACACACATACAAAAATATTACATCCTTTGTCTAAATGTACCAAAAAATGTTCCCCTTATAGAGAAAAGTCAATTGCAAAACGCATTGCGAAGAGTGGATAAGTATATATTAGCAACCCAAACAATTTCACATCTAGAAGATGAACATCCACGTTTGCAAAAGCAGCTTAAAATCAATTGGCTATTTAGAGCATTATCTGAAGAGTCTGAAGTTAGAGGTACATCGGAAAACCCTATTCATATCTTACATAACTTCAACATTCAATAATTTTATCAAATTACATTTCTAACATATCTCTAAAAATATTTTCTATATATAGAAATTGTTTCGTATAACTTATCTTTATCATATCTGCACGTGCTGAAAGCCTCCCAGAATGTATTTATTATGCTGCAAAAAGATTGGAACATGAACCTCCAACATTCTGTTGTGCAAGCGGATATATCAAATTGGCAAACACTGAAGCACCAACAGAACTATATGAAATGTTTGTGGCATCTACTCCAGACGCGGTAGAGTTTCGCAAAAATATTCGTGCATATAATAGTATCTTTGCTTTTACATCTTTTGGTGTTAACCTGGATAAGGAACTAGCATCTGCAAAAAAAAAAGGAGTATACACATGCAGGGCACAAGGTCAAATTTATCACGATCTACCATTGTTGCTACCACGTGATAACAATCCATGTTACTTCCAACTATACTTCTTTGATACAGACAACGAATTAACCAATAGGCTATCAAAGGTGAATGAAGGAATTCTTTCAGACCATATTGCAACAAAAATCAAACAGGTAATGGAGAGTAACCCATATGCACAAATATTTTGCCAATTAAAAAACCAAACAAGTTTCCACAATTTTCAACTTCGTATTGCTGCAAATGCCTCTTTGGATCAACGAGTGTACAACAGACCCTCGGTAAGTCAAGTAGCAGCAATTTGGATCATGGAAACAATCCAAATATACCTTTTGATCGAGAAATAATTGTTCATGAGCACTCAGGGTACAAACATAGAGTAAAACGCTATTTTGGTTGTTATGACCCTCTTCAATATCCTTTGTTATTTTCCAAGAGGTGAAGGTGGACGGCATCAAGGAATAAGAAAACGGAGCAAAAGACTGCCTCACAGAAGAAGTGCTCACTCACCACCTATACTCAATGATATTCCAACATTCAAATCAGCTGATGCAATATTAGCCAACAAGGATCAAGGTAAAATATATTACATTATCGCCTCTTATAGCAAAAATGTAGTCATGTTCTTCACAAGTTAGCAACTGATAAAAAACGCATACACGATATAAAAGAATACTACCAAAGGCGTACAAAAATATAATTATAAGAAAATACATTTTTATACTATACCAATATGATAACCAACATTAAATAAAAATAATGTTAATATGATTCCTTTCACTTGTAGATGTCCGCCGTGAGACAAAGGGAAATGTTTCTTGCAGAGAGTACTATTGTTATAAGCTACAACTACGAGAAACAAAGAGGTCAGTATTATTACTATGTGGAATATTACTACAACAATTTATGGTTGACATGTACATAAAATTGGAAACAACAAGGCTAGAATATTTCAAAAAGGAACAATCAAATTTTAGAAGAGAGGTTTATCAAGGTATTGTTGATAGTGTCAGCTCGGGAGAATGCAGGGGGAGATAGAATTGGGCAAAGAATACTACTTCCATCATCTTTTATTGGGGGGCCACGAGATATGAAAAAACGTTATATGGATGCAATAGCTTTGGTACAATATTTTGGTAGACCAGTTTTGTTTATAACAATTACGTGCAATCCTGACTGGATTGAAATCCAACAAGAATTGCGCCCGGGACAAACTCCTCAAGATAGACCTGACTTGGTAACAAGAGTATTCATAGCTAAGTTGCAGGATCTAAAAGACCAAATTTTCAAAAAAGAAATATTTGGAATTGTTGTTGCTCATGTATTCGTGGTAGAATTTCAAAAACGGGGACTACCACACATACACCTACTTCTCATATTAAAAGAAGGGCACAACATCAAATCAGGAGATCAGTACGATAGGTTTATCTCAGCAGAGATTCCAGATAAATATGAGTATCCTATATTGCATAAATTAGTGCTCAAACATATGATGCATGGTCCATGTGGAAACAAACGTCCAACAAACACATTCATTCAAAATGGACAGTGTAAATATCATTATCCAAGGCCATACAACAACAAATCAATCCAAGCAAAGGATGGATATCCAATTTACAAAAGAAGAATGGATGGAAGAATAGAGATTGTTCGTGGAATGCCTATGACAAATCAATGGGTAGTACCTTATAGCCCTTATCTGCTTACAAGATACAATTGTCACATTAATGTTGTGGTTTGCTCAGGAGTCAAAGCAATAAAGTATCTATACAAGTATATATATAAATGACATAATCGGTGTGCAGTTTATGTTTAGTCTGATGATGGTAAAAATGTTATTGATCAAATACAAACATTTCAAGATGCGTGATAGGTCTCACCGCCTGAAGCACCTTGGAGAATATATGAATTCAACTTGACTGAAATGCAACCTGCGGTCATCAACCTTCAACTACATTTGCCAGAAAAACATTCAGGTAAACATATTAATGCATTATGATACACATTTACTTATAAAAATAATTAAAATTATTAAATACAAATACTAACTCAAAACAAAATCACAGTGTTTTACTGGAAAAATCAAAATTTAAAAAATGCCATCGCCTGGGATGGTGTCAAGCAAACAATGTTGACCGAATATTTCAGAATGTGCTCAATTGACTCTGAAGCAAAACATATCTTTATAGAGAATTTCCAAAGTATTATGTTTGAAATTCAAAGGTAAAGACTTGGACAAAAAGGAAAACAAAATCTGTAATTGGTCGCATTGCAATCGGTAAGCTGAATATAGTAAGCTATAAAATCATGCACATTGATAATTTTTAAACTTATTAATTAGTACATATTGATTATATTGCACAGCTAATCCTCGAGAAGGGGAAAGATATTATGAGTGGTTGTTACTAAACCATGTAAGGGGATCATTGTCATTCAACGACTTACACACGGTCAATGGCAAGCAATGTCAGACCTTCAAAGAAGCAGCCAAAGAAAGAGGGTTACTTGAGTCTGACAACAACATATCAGAATGTATGAGAGAGGTTGTTGTTTTCAAAATGTCATTCGCTTTTAGAAGTTTGTTTGCTACAATTTTGGTTCATTGTAACCCAACGGATATTAGAAAATTCTGTGATACTTATTATGAGGATATGTCAGAGGACTTCAGCAGGCTATATGGCAACTCACACAATACTATACTACAGTCTACTCTGAATAGTATTAATAATTGCTTGCAAAGTATGGGCAAAAGCATAGACATATATGACATTCCTCAACTAGATCACAATTTCCTCGAAGTTGGTTCATCAGAATGTAGAGAAATAAATGAAGAAATGTCCGTCAGATACCACCAGAAGATTTTGATGCACAGTCACAATTAAATCCAGAACAACATCATGCTTTTACAAAAATAATGCAAACAATCAATGCTGGAACAACTGCTATATTCTTTGTGGATGGACCCGGGGGAACTGGAAAGACATACCTATACCGTGCATTACTTGCCAATGTTAGATCAAGAGGTATTATAGATTTGGCAACAGCAACCAGTCGCGTAGCTGCTTCAATCTTACCAGGAGGACGTACAACACACTCAAGGTTTGAGATCCCTCTTCAAACAAGTGAATCAACTATGACAAACATGTCAAAACAAAATGGTGTTGCCAAATTGATTAGAAAAGCAAAAGTGATTATATGGGAGGAAGCACCAATGGCCAAACTACAAACAATAGAAACAGTCGATAGGAGCTTCAGAGACATAATGGACATCGATAAACCATTCGGCGGAAAAGTCATGGTTTTTGGAGGAGATTTTTGGCAGGTGTTACCACTAGTTCCAAAATCAACTCGAGCAGAAATTGTAAATACAAGCTTGGTCAAATAATATCTGTGGCCTTTGCTCGAGCAGAAATTGTAAATACAAGCTTGGTCAAATAATATCTGTGGCCTTTGATGGAGAAGATTTAATTTACTAGAAATATGAGAGCAAGAACAGATCCAACATTCAGTGAGTTTTTACTTCGAGTGGGTAACGGTGATGAACCAACAATAAGAGAAAATTTAATCCTCCTCCCAGAACAATTGACAATCAAACATTCCAAGGATGGAATTCTAGAAGAATCCATAATAAAAGAGATATTTCAAAACCTGCAAGAAAATGCTGCAACAACCAAATATGCCACTGAAAGAGCTATTTTAGCAAGCAAAAATGACCATGTGGATAAAATTAACAAGAAGTTAATATCTCAATTCCCAGGTGAAAGCAAGCTTTTCAATAGCTTTGACTCAGCAGAAGATGACACCAACTACTATTACCAAGAAGAATATCTAAATACTTTAACACCAAATGGTCTCCCACCACATAGGTATTGAACATAATACATTACAACTTACAAGAGGCGGAAAAAATAAAAAAAATGGATAGATTTTGACATATCTTATTTAATACAGGTTAGAATTGAAGAAAAATGCACCTATCATGTTGCTAAGGAATTTGGACCCTTCAAGTGGCTTATGCAACGACACACGAATGATATGTCGAGGTTTCTCTCAAAATGTCCTGCATGCAGAAATATCAACTGGTCATTCTGCAACAAAACATGTGTTTCTTCCAAGAATACAACTATCACCACCAGAAAATGAAGGATATCCATTTAAATTCATTCGAAAGCAATTCCCCATACGCCTTTGTTTTGCAATAACTATAAATAAAGCTCAAGGTCAAACAATTCACAATGTTGGTTTGTATTTGCCACAACATGTTTTCTCACATGGTCAATTGTATGTGGCGCTATCAAGAGGGAAATCTATGTCCACAACAAAAGTACTTGTCCTAACAGAGCAACCCAAACGTCAAAAAGGAACGTACACAAAGAACATCGTCTATAAGGAAGTTTTAGGTACGATAACCCCATATACATATATGGTCATTCTAACACATATAGTTAAATATTTACAGATATTATATACTAACAATATTACATTGCTTCAAATCACAGGTTTAGAAGACGCAAATAAATCTATACAAGCATAATGGATTCTTCAACAACCCACACTCTAAAATGCGTTAGGGTCATTTTCAAAATATTTCTTTCATTACTCTTATCAGCTTTATTAACATTATATTTTATTATAATGTTTAAATATTAGTATTATTAACAATTAACCGTACTTTAGTACTTCTGTTTAAACACTTTATATTAACTACATGTCATTGTTACTAATTATTATAAAATGCGTCAAATCTTTTTCAGTATACAACATCACTAATACCTCATGTAATCATCAAAAGACTAGTAAACACAATGTACGCTTCTATACATCAATAACAATTCACCCAATCATCAAAACACATATTTAAAAGAAAAAATTCACATAGAATGATATTAATTACCATAGCTTACACGTGCAACGCACGTGTCCCTGACTAGTTATACAAAATGAGTGGGAAGAAGTGAATCAAATTGATGTGATACGATTTTAATTTATATGCAAGGTTAGTAATATCTATGGTTGGTTGACTTTTAATTTCAAGAAATAAGCCTTCAATTTTGTCTTTTTTATGAAATGGATGGGAAGAGGTGAAGCATTATGATTCTGTTTGACTTAACTTCGAGAAATATGACACTATTTTTATTGTATTATGTAAAATGAATTGGAAGAAGTAGATCAATGTAAATGACAGTTGTGATTTGTTTGACCTTGAGACGTATGACTTCAATTTTATTGTATTATACGAAATGAGTGAAAAAAAGTGAATCAGATTAATGCGATACAATTTCAATTTGTGCGTAAGGTAAGTAATATATATGGTTAGTTGACTTTTAATTTTGACAAATATGACTCCAATTTTGTCGTTTATATGAAATGAATGGGAAGAAGTGAGTCATTATGATACTGTTTGACTTAAATTTGAGAAATATGACTCTATTTTTATCGTATTATGTAAAATGAATGAAAAGAATTAGATCAATGCAAGTGATAACTGTGATTTGTTTGACCTTGGCTTTGAGACATATGACTTCAATTTTATTGTATTATGCGAAACGAGTGAAAAAAAAGTGAATCAGATTAATGCGATACAATTTCAATTTGTGCGTAAGGTAAGTAATTTATGGTTGGTTGACATTTAATATAGACCAATATGACTCCAATTTTGTCGTTTATATGAAATGAATGGAAAGAAGTGAATCATTATGATTCTGTCTGACTTAACTTCGAGAAATATGTCTCTAATTTTATCGTATTATTATGTAAAATGAATGAGAAGAACTAGATCAATGTAAGTGACAATTGTGATTTGTTTGACCTTGGCTTCGAGAAATATGACTTCAATTTTATTGTATTATACGAAATGAGTGGCAAGAAGTGAATCATATTAATGTGATACGATTTCGATTTGTGTGTAAGGTAAGTAATATTTATGATTGGTCTGACTTTTAATTTCAAAAAATACGACTCAGATTGTGTCGTTTATTTGAAATGAATGGGGAGAAGTGAATCAATATAAATGATAATTATTATTCTGTTTGACTTAACTTCGAGAAATATGACTCTAATTTTATCATATTATTATGTAAAATGAATGGGAAGAAGTAGATCAATGTAAATGATTGTTGTGATTTGTTTGACTTTGATTTCGAGAAATATCTCTTCAATTTTATTATATTATATATATACGAAATGAGTAGGAAGAGGTGAGTCAAATAAATATAATACAATTTCAATTTGTGTGTAAGGTAAGTAATATTTATGATTGTGGTCTGACTTTTAATTTCGAGAAATATGACTCCAATTTTGTCGTTTATATGGAATGAACGGGAAGAAGTGAATCCATATAAATGACTATTATAATTATGTTTGACTTAACTTTGAGAAATATAACTTCAATTTTACCATATTATATGAAATGAGTGAAAGAAAGTAGATCGACGTAAATGCTACTTATTATATGTTTGACTTTAATTTCAAAAAATTTAACTCTAATTTAATCGTATTATGTAAAATGAATGTCAAGAGGTAGATCAATGTAAGTGAGTTATAATTTGTTTGACTTTAACTTCGAGAAATATGACTCTAATTTTATCGTATTATTCGAAATGAGTAAGTAGAATAGGATTAAATTTATATGATATGCTTTAAATTTGTGTATAATATCAAATTTATGTATAAGAGTACTATATACGAATATTGTATGTAATTAAGTAATTCCTTCAAGTTATTCACTATTTCAATATACTTTTATGAGTATTGAATATGAAAATTGATATTAAATATCATAAAGTTGAACTCATACAAAGTAATTTAATATTTACCAAGTATATACATCCTTACATTTTTCGTCCAAAAAAATATCTATCATGTGCTAAGTAAAAGTCATTTTTGCAGTTTTGATTGAAAATAACAATACATATTTAATATATATTGGTGAAGACTGAAGACTTTACTTTCATATTTAAAAATACAAAAATATATTTAATTTATGCCCAAGAATAGCAACTTTGTGGTTCCATGGTCTAGTGGTTAGGACATTGGACTCTGAATCCAGTAACCCGAGTTCAAGTCTCGGTGGAACCTTTCATTTTATGTTTTTTTTTTTCGCAAATAATACTGTCCATATTTCTACATGTTCGGAATAATTTTACTATATTACCCCAAAAGCTGTTCATTATCTCTTGATTTTTCAGACTCGACAAGTAACATTGGTCAACAATTTTCAACAATTTTTAATATACTTGACAAGTAATAATATTGTCCATATTTCTACTTGTTTAGAATAATTTTACTATACCACTTCAAAATTGTTTATTATCTCTTGATTTTTCAAATTTGACAAGTAAACTCGATCAACTATTTTTAGGGTTTGTTTGGAAGGACACTCTGGTAATTGAATTTGGTGTAAGTGGTGTGATTACACCGTCTTGTCCTGTTTGGAAGGACATGTAATTACTTGGTTATCAGGCGATTGGTGTAATTGGTTGGGTGTAATTACACTCTACTATTCACAGGCAAAGACTGTGAATTGCTGTTCTTTTTTTTATTTCTATTTTTATTTTTTTGTTTTAATTTTTTTTACGTCTATTATTTTAAGTTTTTTTAAATTATTCTAGAAATTTGTAAAAGATTATTTTTTATTATTATATTTTATTTTATTGTTGTTCTTTCAACCTTACTTTATGTGACTCTATGTAATTTTCTCGTATTATCTATTTATTTATATCATGCTTATTATCGCATTAGCATAATTTTATTTGTATTTTAATTTTTAAATTAAAATAAGTTAAGTAAGATTATAGACATACGTTCTCTTTATTAAGAAAAAATAAAAATAAATCATATTTATTGCTATGTTGAAATTTGTTATAAGAGAATAATGTTAAATTTTTTATTTTGAATTTATAACTTATGTTTATTTTCATTTCATTTATTTTAGTAATATTGAATTTACATTGCACGTCATTTTTTAATTAGTCTTGATAGGTTATATTTTTGTCAAACATTTAATAATTTATGACATTTTATTTATATATTATTCTTTTGATCAAACATGCATTTCACGATGTTCGTAGAAACTTCAGTTGTTACGATCAATTCAATTGAGATATTTTAATTTGAAAAACTATAAATTAATTTATTTTTTCACAACATTAATTACAGAAAACATGTTTATTTATTAATATATTTTTAAAAGAATATACATCTTAAATATTTAATTTAATGTCATTTATAAAGTTTCTTATTTGTCTAGTATAAATTTTACATAATTATTTTTTATTTTTAAAATTTATTATAATTTATGATTGCAATTGTACATCCAAAGAGAACATGTATAATTACAATGTAACACTCAAACAGGACGTGTGTTACTGTGGCAATCAAACATGTCAGTGTAATTGTTAGACCATGTAATTAGTAGGTTAATAATTACTATCCTAGTAATTACACTAATTTTAATTATTAAATGACTTTTCAAACGGATTATTAATTTACAGAACAAATAAAAATATATGAAAAAACTATTGAAGTTGTGACAAGTGAAAATGTACGGAGGAAAAGTTATCAAGTTGCTCGTACTAGAAAATACAAATGCGCAGACGTTACTTGAAAATTCATGAGATTGTATTTATGGTAGTTAGCACTTTAGCAGCGACCCTTTATTTTTTTTAAAAATAAAATAATAAAATAAAATAAAAATAAACTTTCATAAATACAAGTTTTTCTTACTACACCTTTTGACATGGATTATAAACGAGAAAATGATCAAAATGGTCCTTAAAGTACTGGGTTATTTTATTTTGATCCTTAACATATTTTAGAGAGAAAAGAATCAAATGTCCCATCAAGCTTTAGCTATATTTCCAACTACACTCTTGACTTTTGTGGGGGTCATATTATCTCGAATCTTTTTTTTTTTATATTAGTTCATCGTCAGAGTCTGAGGGTAAACTAATATATATAAGAAAAGATCAAAATGGTCCCTGCAGTAGCATATGAGAAGAGAGAACAGACTTGTATTTGTATTCAAATGATAACAAAATGTCAAAAGAGCCGTTAATGGCATTGCAAGTTGTGTTGAATAAAATAATTAAGTCTATTTATTTTGCGTTGTTTTGAGGTGTTAAATAAAATCATTATCGTTAAAAAAAAAATAACAATGCAAATGTGAAACTGCCTCTTATATTTGTTTGATGATTGTTTTAGCGTGGAATACATTTTTGTAGTATTAGTTTGATTTTTTGTAGAAAATGGCAAATTCGTATTCATGTACATCAAACCAATAAATGCATGACATGTATTTATATATAAGATCTTTAATCGAGATAAATTGATATGACTTGATATAAATATCAGGTGCGAGTAAATTTTTAGCAATTAAAACTTAAATTACCTATGGCACAACCCAAAATTATATCACTAGCATATTTGAGATCCCAACAGCTCAATATTTACATCTTCTCTGTACTTTAATTTTTCTAGCATTTGTTATGCCTATGTTGAAAGTTTTTGGGTCAAGAGTAATCTTTGTTGTTGGCTATAAATAGTTAGTGATGTTAAAATATATTCTATTAAGTTTATTTGAGAATTTTCAGTATTATGTTTTACTAATTAGAAATATCCTTGAGGATTGATTATTATTTTTGTTTAGTTACCCCTTGCCTGTAGCTTTTCCTCTCTCTCTCTTTTTTTTTTTTAAAAAAAAATATAAACAAATTTATTTACATACTAAGCTTACCCTTTTCTTTTTAAGTTTATATACATATATGTCATTTTTAAAATCTGGACAACTTATGGCATATGCTTTTTATCAAGTCTTTTAAGAAGTAGTATTTTGTAACTTGAATATAAGGGAATTAGCCTATAATTTTGTGCTTTATAAGTTGTTGTAGTGGCTTTGAGCTTTATTCGGTATTTATGTATTTTCATATTTTGGATAGTACATTCCTTACTCTATTCTACTCGATTATATATCTAACTTATTCAGTATCGAGTATGGTTTGATTGTCTTACTAATCTCTTTATTACTTTCTTTGCATTGAACAATTTTGGAGATAAATTGGAGTTTCCTTGAGATATTCTCACTATATCCTCTTGCCATTGCTAAACTTGGAATATGCATTTTCCCTTTATTTTAAAATTTTACTCAACTTAGCACTTGTGATAATAACCCCAAACTTTTTTTTTTTGACATGAGCTAAGTTAACCCTTGTGTAATATAAGAAGGTTATATGCTACCTCCAAATTTGCTAGCAAATTTTAATTGGACACTCAACTACAACTCATTCCAATATAGCATCTAAACATATAATTTAAGCATTTTTATTACATACTTCAATTTCAAATTTTTAAAAATTCTTTTTAGCGCGATTTCAAATGACCATTGCTTAAAATTAAAATTTCAAAGTAAAGATGCAAATTCTCCATTGCTAGTATTATCAATATGCATAGTACATATGATTCCTCAGATGCATCTAGGATTTCGAAAGAACGGGTGCACTATTAAAAAAAATATATATTTAAAATATAAATTTGATTGATTTGACCTTTAAGTTCTTATTCCCGAACCATTAAATGTTAAAAATTATAGCTTCAACATATATAAAACACCTAGTTTAAAATTTTAATATACACATTTGATTTAATTATATAAGAAATTTATAGTGCTATTTTTTTTTAAAAAAAAATCCAATGTAACACACTTGAAAATTTTAAAAAAAAAACAAAAAGAAAAAATTATTGAAACACCTAAAGTGTTACCAATCACATGGAGGACAAAATTTTGAAAAAAAAAACAAAAGAAAAAAATTATTGAAACACCTATAAGTGTTACCAATCACATGGAGGAGTGTCGCTTAAGAAAAATACCGATATGATGATTGGTTTAGGTAGGGCGGCCGGCCCCTTTACAGTACATAGGAGGTTGGTCTTTCTCAACGTGGTGTACCCAATTATCATTGTATTATTATATGCTACATATAATGTGGGTTCACGCCTCTATTTAAATATCTTTTAAAAAATATATGATTCAGAGAGGAGAGCATAGATTCACGTAAACCCATGAAACCCCCCTCTGATATGTAAAAGTAGTGGTAATAAAAAGAGAACCATTATCTACTCTAAGTCCAATTTGGCCTTTTCTTATCTTAGTTTCAACTACATAGTTTTTTCATAAACACAATAAATATAAAGAAGAGGAAAAGGATGGAGGGTGTCAATCATTTTCATCTTCTTCATTTGCTATTGGAATTGTGACGACATAAGAAAGAAAATTCAGATATATGAATCCTAACTTTTCTACATTCATATTCATCTCAAACCCGCAATCATAAGCATAGCCAGTTTGTCAACTGATACTAGATATCAATAGCTAATAAGAGGGGGGATGCAAGTTGCAATACAGATCAACCTTAACGTTAAGCGAAAGTTCAGTAACTAGTACGATGCTGTAAATTGATAGAACATTTTCTGTATACCTGTTCTGAATGAACGAACAACCACTCATCTATGAAAATTCACCTAAACCTGAATCAGACTGGCATAAGCCTGCACCTAATGCTGAAATTGACCCAAACTGCACATATTATCCAAGAGGTCATTATCCAGAATATAAAATAAAAGCTGAAGCTTCAAATCAACTGATAAATGGTCTCAAAGTTCCCACACAATCATGATATCGGAGTTGACCGCTCCCCTCCTGCTGGAAACTGAGGCTGCACACACGGAGACAATAGGTCATACATTGAGAGCAAAACTTCATAAGGTACAACTGGTAAATAATACATCCTGTCAAAACAAAAGTGTAAACTGATATCCTCTTCTTCATTTTATAAGGACGGATAACCTTATTATAAAGAATAGCAGTGAAGGAGAAATATGTAGGTAAGACTATTGACTACCTCCCTTGCATCTCTGTAATGGATTCTATATAGAGTTCAAATCATCTTGCATTTTATGCCAAAAAGCTTACAACAATATGGAATCTACTAGGTCCATCAGAGTCAATATCATATTATACATTTGTCTTGCATGAGGGGTGCAAGATAGACCAAGTGCTTTTTCTCTACTCGTGAAGGTTCACATCTAGCTATCAAGGATAAGGAAGCAAAGGTAAAGTCCTTTAATAATATGTCTGTCATTTTGTGCGACTATCTCCACTATAGAAAGAAAAAAAAAAGGAAAGAATAAAATTTTCAGCACATTTATACAAATAAGCCTTTATCAGTATTATAATAGCATAAGTAGTCAACATTTTCAAACAGGGTTTTTGCCATACACGCAAACATAATTAATAAAGCCAAACAAAATAGTTGGCATAGAGCGCTTAAGCCCTGAAGTGAGACCCAATACGTGTTGAGCGTTTGACCTTTAGTTTCATCATCAAGATTCTAAGGCATACTTTTCCTTGTCAATGAACCTCTTATGAAAAGGTGACACTAAACAACTGATATTCACTTTATCGTATTTTTTTTTCAATTTCTTTGTTTTTTTTATTGTCATTCGTACTTATAATTATTAGTCTTGAATTGAGCATATATATAATTGTATTTTTTTCTCTCTTTGCAGCATTTTGCATTAAAATCCATGCTCTATTTGCACTTTGAGCTTAAGCCCGAATGGAACCTAAAACTTTTTTGCGCTTTTTGCTTTTGATAACATTGAGCATAGATAGGAGTCTATCTTCAGTAGGCATCGTAATAGATCTCCACTAAAAGAAGACAAAGAACACCCCAAATCAAAACACACTACTTTGCATCCACATTTATTTAAGCCTTCTAAAACAACAAATAGTTGATAGACTCTTCTATTCTACTTCCTATAGGAATACAAAGCTATGGGGGCGACCCACGCAGTTAGTTCCCTTTCATTTAAGGACGAGAGGCTCATTCCTATCTTCCACACCGAGAGTGTGGTTCCAAGTTTGTTGCATCATATTTGCAATGATCTCAGAACTCTGATTGGAGCTTCTCCTCTTCTACTCTCTAGATATCTTGAAGTCCTAGAAAAGAATCCATGGCTACACTCAATTTGTTTTGAGTTAGCTAGTTGAGGTGAAAGGAATTTAGGAAATAAATAGTAGGGTAAGGCCTTGATAGGAATTCTGAGTAACATTCTGGGTGAAGCTTACTTCCTGTTAGCCTCTTAAGGGTAAAAGTGGTGGCCTGGTTGTCCCCACCCTCCCTTATCATGAGTGTATGTGGGAGCAGTTTGTGCTTGCCTTATAGTTCTCAGTCCTCTTAGGCTAAGATGCCTTTTAAAAAGATTTTTTCCCGAATCAAAACAAGACCGACTGTACTTATTTTTCCAATCAAGTGCGGATGGGATTCCTCAATAGATTCTACATATTCGGCATTTGCATTCTATGGTAAAAAGCTAGTTTCACAAACATGTACAGTTTATACTATGTAGTATCGCTATGTTCGTCATTTGAACAACTCCAATTTCTTCTTTACAAACAGTCCAGGTAATACACCAGGGACCTGTTATCCAGATCTTCCTAAATTGCATAGACAAAAATACCAAGTATTTTCACTGGATGCTACAGCACACAAAAGATTCAACACCATTGACAAGCTGATGGTGAAGGGGTTACATTAACAGATTCAGAAGAAATTAAAGGAACCATAATCAATTACTATCAAAATCTTTACATAAAAACGGAACAATGGAGGCCAGAATTTAATGTACAGGGAGCGGAAAACATTACACAAGAGGAAAATGTATGGCTGCAGAGGCAATTTGAGGAAGATGAAGTTTTCAATCGCATAAAATCATGTTCTAGTGATAAGGCCCCCAGACCAGATGGCTCTCCGATGAGTTTTTTCCAAAACTTTTGGGAGATACTGAAGACAGACTTCATGAATGCAGTGAGACAATTCCATGAAAATAGGGAAGAGTCTCAACGCCACCTATGTGGCTCTAATCCCAAAGAAGACAGGAGCTATGGAACTTAGGGATTTCAGACCCATCAGTCTCATTAGTGGTGTGTACAAGGTCTTTGGTAAGCTGTTGGCGGAGAGATTAAAGAAAGTGATAAGCAAATTAGAGAACAATCACCAAATGGCCGTTATTCAAGGAAGACAAATTATGGATGCCGCGTTAATAGCAAGTGAGTGGGTAGACTCAAGGATTAAAGGAGAGATCCCAGGAATCATGTGCAAGCTTGATATAGAAAAGGCATATGATCATGTCAATTCGGAGTTTCTACTCAATATTCTAAGGCAGAAGAGGTTTGGAGACAAATGGCTTAAATGGATAGGTTTTTGCATCAAAACTGTCAGGTTCTCCATACTTGTTAATGGAGAACCTGCTGGTTGGAGATCCTCTCTTCCCTTTCCTAATTATTTTAGCTAAGGAGGGTCTCAACAGTATGATTAGAGTGGTCAATCAGAACGACTGGATAAAGGGTTTCAACATTGGTAATCAGTCAGGGGTCAATCTGCATATAAGTCACCTTTTATATGCAGATGACACACTAATATTTTGTGATGCAAAGACAGCACAAGTTAGTAACATTAGAGTTGTTTTGGTGATTTTTGAGGCCATCTCTGGACTGGCTGTGAACTGGGGGGAAAAGCAGCATCTTCCAAGTCAAGTGGCAAATATTCAGATGTTGGCAAGCATCTTGCAATGCAAGATAGAGCACTTACCAACTACTTACCTGGGAATGCAGAATGCCTGTGGGGAATAATCACAAGGAGCTGGAGATTTGGGATGGAATCATTGAGAAGACAGAGAAGAGGTTGGTTAATAGGAAGGCAAACTATCTAATCTCTGGGAGGAAGAGTCACTCTGATCAATTCGGTCCTGGATGTTTTGCCTACATATGTTATGTCACTTTTCCCTTTACCAGCAAAGGTAGAAGAGAGGTTGAATAAATTAAGGCGTGATTTTCTATGGTTGGGGAACAAAGGGGGGAAAAAATACACTGAATTAAATGGCAGACAACCTTAGTAAGCAAGAAAACAGGGGGTCTTCGCATATAAAATCTGAAGGTCCAGAACAAAAGTCTACTTTCTAAATGGCTTTGGAGATTCGTGTTGAAGATCAGGCATTATGGAGGAGCAATTCTCAACAAGTATGGGCAGACTGGGGAGTGGGTGTCTAATGTAGTAGATAGCACGTAAAAAGTATCAGTTTGGAGATCAATCAGAAATTTATGGGATAGTCTAAAGGTGAATTTGGTGGTCAAGGTGGGAGAGGATAACAAAATATTTTTTTGGAAGGACAAGTGGATTGGACAAGAGTGTCTAATAAACTCAGTCTTCCCCGATCTCGTTTCTTTTTGTACAATTGCTGAAATTTGGTCCCCTCAAGGATGGAACCTCACCTTCAGGAGAAATCTAAATGATTGGGAAGTGGATAGAATTGCTGAACTGCTACTCAAATTGGGTGAATTCACGGGCCTTACTACAGAAGCAGATGGTATAAGATGGAAACATGACTCTGATGGCAAGTTCTCTGTGTGTACACTGTATAAGAGAGAGGTCATGACTCACTCTGGAGGAGTTCATGGTCCATGGAAACAAATACGGAAGGGCAACAACCCAACCAAGGTGAAATGCTTCACCTGGTTGGTCACCAGAAGGGCATGTCTCACTCCGGAAAACTCAAGAAAAGAGGCTTCAAGATTGTTTCCAGATGTTTCTTTTGTCATGAGAAGGAAGAAACTAACAGCCACTTATTCTTACACTGTAGGGTTACCGTCCAGGTGTGGCGCATGGTCTACAGCATTTCTCAAGAGCCCTAGGTAATGGCCAGAACATACTGCTGATCTTTTGAGCTGTTGGATGAGGTCAGGAGGGGGGGGGGGGGGGGGGGCAACACCCAATGGTCTATAGTACCTACTTGTGTCTGGTGGGCTATTTGGAGAGAAAGAAACCTTAGGTGTCATGAGACTATTACTAACACTATGCAGAAAGTAGAAGAAAATTGCATTAACATGTTTTTTGGGTGTAAAGAAGAGGGTATAGACGTAGTAGAACAGTTGGTAGATTTCCTAGGATCTATGTAATTATGGTCTTAGCTTGTTACTTTTTGGAGGTAGCCAGCATACCTTAAGCTGAAGAATACAACTTAAACTTTATCAAAAAAAATAAAAATATACTTGGTCTTCATTTGATCTACTTAGTCTTCATTTGGTACCATTGACATATATTCCACTCATTTCTTCAATATTTTCTCTCATGAATTCTTACCACTATTACTAGGAGATCAAAACATTATGCAGAAAACAGTTTTTCGACCCTAAAAGCTTAGAACAGACAAATTTGATGCAGGAATTGGGAAAAACATCGCAACATATTGACTGTTTAATACCAGAACTACTAAATTTTCTATTTATCCACGTCTCCTCTTGTAACAAATTACTAAAGCAGAAGTGCACATAAATTAGACCATTCTTTTACAGTATGTTCTGCAAAAGATCCTTCCCAAGCTTATCATTTGTCTTGCCTAACAATGTCCAAAATTTCATATATTGCTACTAGAGGACTCCAAATACAAGGAAGCAAATATGTAGATGCCAAACCTCCGTGCACGAATTCTTGCACTTGTCATCCCTGACTAACTTTTAATGTTGGGTGGAAGACAATTGCTAACAAGATAGGCAGATTCATAAATGCCTCTCTACCATCGACATTCAATTCAAGATTGACAAACAAAGACATTCCCTATTCAGAGACTATCAGGAACAGTAGATGGGGAAATAGGAAATTTATTAGCACCTCCAAACAAGAAGGAACTGGTCAGTTGTCCGAAAGAGCTATTCACATTCACAGACTAGAAGCAGATGTGTTCTCTCTCACCTGTAATGAGGTTAGAATATGAACATCTTCAATTGAAAAGGGACAGTTTTACTGCATCCAAGAAAAAAACTATCGTCCTTTTCTCACGAAATTGTTGTAGCAAAAATTACCAATGGTTAATGAAAAATGTAACTTCTTTGTTAATTTAAGTTCTTTTTGGATATTTGGAAATGATTGTTTGTAGGCTACTTCCTATCCTAGGAAGATTGTTGTGCAATCTTTTCTTGTAGACTTGAGGCAAGGTTCCATGTCCCCTTCTTGTTGGGTTCATATTTTTGATATTTAATTAACATGGTCGGGTTCAAGCAAAAACCCCCCACACCTCAGGCCCACAACTAAGGTAATGGCTTGAACTAAAAAAAAAGGCACTTTACTTCCTATATCTCTACATCTTTGGACTGCTCAAAGAGAACATCTGCAGCAGGCATACAAAAGCAAGCACAAGCTTTAAAGTTCTAAAAAGGGGAAAAAAATAGCATCTCTTTCCATGCAGAGTTCCCTGCTAGCATGATAAAATTTAAGCATAGCTTGCAGTATCAAATGACATCGTCAATCAATTAAAGCAGGATGTAAGGGCAACGAGGATCAAGTTAGAAATCCTCAAGCTACCTAAACCAACCCAGAGATGACTTAATCTGCTTGGCATCAACAACACAAATTATTACAAATAAATCATTGATTAGCATGCATAGTCTAACTAGAAACACAAAATATTACCGCTGAAGCATAGGATGAGCTTCGTGCAAGAAACTTGACAAAGTCTTGTTTCTTTATTTCAAAGTTGAACTTTGCATGGTCCAGTAATGTTTGTTCTCTCTGTAAATCATCCACAAATCTTGCCCTTTTCCACTGCAGCTCCTTCAACCGGATCTCAGTCTCATAATAGTTTTCAGGTACATTCGGCCTTCCAGAACTCATTGGAAATTTGATCTTGACTTCCCTAAAATGTACATGAGAAAGACAGAATCCAAATGGTTCAGTGATGCAACACAAACAAACAACACATCCAGTGAAATCCCACAAGTGGGGTCTGGGCAGCCTTACCCTTACCTTGGGAAGGTAGAGAGGATAATGATTCAATGAAGCAATCAACAAGAAAAATAAATTGTGCTGCAAATTCAAATACATCTAATATATAAACATACAAACTCAAATACATATGATATATGAACATAGGAGTAGGATTAAGAACAACTCCTAGGAGACAGTGAGATTAAGATATCAATAATTGACAAACATCATTTAGGTAAATCTAAAGTTGTGTTAGACTCTGAACGTGATAAATCCTGAAAACTCCTCCACCAGAATATAATATTATAGATAATGTTTCCTGATTAACTTCTAAAATGTGTTGTAGACACCCCCCCCCCCCCTTTTTAAAAAAGAATAATGATTCATTAAAGATGCCAATGGTCTGTTAATCATTTGAAATGAACATAGAAAGAGAAGAACATGATTTCATACACTATTCTATGCAGATTGAAAGAGGAAGTTAGTGAAAGGTCGAACTACTACACTCCACAAAGGTCAAGCAACATGGTCACAAAATAACATCAGATTTCCAACTAAGGCGCAAAGTTAGAGATCAAGTATATTACTTGATACTCAAAAAGGAACAAGTTAATAGGCAATAAATTCTTTAGGGTATCTTCACAAACAAGTTGAACTATGAAAGAAAGAAAAAGTTAAGAATAAAACAATGACGTTATTTAAGACTAGCCTCTTTACCTCTCGCCTAGGGAGGATATACCACTACTCTTTATGATCCCACCATCCAACGATATGGCTCCATCAGCTATAAGAGGTAGTGCCTGCAGCATGTCAGCCCTTGTTTTGTATACTTGCAAACGTGAGAAGAGTCTATAGAAGAGGGTCTCTCTCAGGCCATAACCAGTGCTTGTGACACAATATAAGTTCGCAGTGTCGATATTGATCATATTGACAGCAAAACCAAGAAAACCAGGAGGAGTTTCCTCATTGAGGTATCTTGGCTTCTTTATGTCAAGCCTCCTCTGAGGGTCATCAGCAATAAATTTACCAGTGTATGGTCTAAAACAATAATTCAAAAAGGAAAAAGAAAAGAGAGTAAAGAAGTGCTAAAGAATATGAGTAGCATTTGCAAGAAGAGATCATCAAAATATCAAACCTTAAGTCCTCAAGACAGATTACGAGATATCTGTCATCCAAGGGTCTCCCAATTGAAGCTCCAAGTCCATGAAAACCAGAACTTTTATTTATACGACCTTCCCTATCATATGTTTCCAGTGCTTTAACTCCATCACGCGTCTTGAAAACAACTCCTAACATGGTTTCGAGCCCAAGATAATCCGAGAGAGATCTGAATTTCAAGATTATAATACAAATGTCAGTCATAATACTGTGAACTTACATAACTTCTTTGGTAAAGATATGGCATCTGGCCCTAACTCAACCCCAAAATATAGCTTATGAGGGAGGGATTGCCCAAGTCCATATATGCAAACTACACGTCCATAGTGGGACTTTAACCCACTCTAACAATCTCTAAATGCCATGCTTCTTTCATCTTATATTCTCAAAATGCAGAGAACTATTCAGATTCTAACTCCTGCGTCACGGCAAGACCTAATTTAAGCAAAGAGATGCTCATTATCATACAGAAAAGTGTGTCACATGCTAAGGGGTTATTCCAAGGTCAATTTTACAAAGTGAAGGTTCAAAAGTTTTAATCACAAGAAGATAACCAGTGAGAGGACAAAAGTAAAATATAGATATTATTATTATTATTATTAATAATATAGTTGGTACGACCACCAAGCCTATCTCGTAAGAAAGTGAGAGATGTTCAACTACCAACGAACCTTCTATCCTAATTCGCAACGTCCAAACCCTAATCACTCTTAAGTATACCTGTGACGGATTCAAAGACCAGAACATATCAAACTTTATGTCTTAAGTCTTCACCTTCACACACAGGTTCAAAAAAGTCTTCACCTTCATGCAGCCACATACTGTCATCTTGATTGGGACAGAGTGAACAAATGCTATAATTTCTTGAACATGGCTGTAGAGAGCTAGCATATGAAGTGGACTCAAAGAACAGCTTATTCTTTTTTCTACTTTATCTATATTTTGTAGAGAACACCAGCAATTACTGGATGCTATGTTGAACTAACCTGCTGAGATTATCATCATCGACCTTCCCAAGCAAAGCAACAATTCCTATTATGTCCTTCATAAATGGAATCTGTGTAATCTGAGCTCCACTACGCTTTTGCAGCTGGACACAGATGGCAGCTGCAGATTTATCAAAACTTAAGATTTGTTCAATGGTCTCCTCCTCATTCTGCCCATTGGAAGATTCCTTATTTTCAGAACCAGTTTCACTTGCTGATTTAGTCGTGCCAAGAGCAACTACAATACACCACAAGCACAAGAAATCAAAATTAGGGAACAGTGCAAGGCATATGCAAAAAGGGAAAGAGAAACTGTTAAAGTGAATATTATAGTCTACATGGAGTGCTTCTAAAAAGGCAATACACAACATTAAACCCATGAACAATATATTAGGCCTCTGTTACTCAAACAAGCCGATGGATGATATTTTGTGGTATAGGCATCACAAAATCCATATTTACTTGAAATGACAAAAACGTCCCTTGATATGAAAATCTTATAAATTTTGATTGTTTCCTTCCCATAAAGACAGAGTACAAGCATTATGTTCTAGGATACTTAAAAACAAAATAGCTACAGTAACCTTCTAAAATTTTGCACATGCATTTTACAGCACACCTAATTAACTTGGAAAGAAGTAAACAGTACCTCGTATATCCAAAATTGAATCATCCAACTCGTTCTTCACAGCCTTCAAGTATTTGACATTATCTTCATGGTGCTTAATTTTAAGACCAAACTCCTGCATTGCATCCTCAAGTTTCTGCAAAAATTAAATGAGAGAGTCATGAAATTGACCCATCTACTAAGTTATCATTCTCAAAAAAAAATTTGACCCATCTACTACACAATATATTATCATGTGCATTATCATGATATCATCTCAAATGATGGATATAAGTACACATATCTATACCTCCTATCAAGACTATTGTGCGTAATACATCCATGAATGAAATAAAATAAACTAGGCAGATATCTTTCATAATCTTAACAACCTTGGAATTGCAGATGACTGCCTCAGCAGATCCATTTTGTATTGGATCACGATTGGCAGCAAAAGTGGGGGAATTACTGTGGCCTACTTGATTGAGCGATGGATCATGCACACCTAATGCCTTAGGACTGATTGGCAGCTGGAAAAGAAACGTAAAAGCAAACATCAGTTTATTAGAGTTGCTTATTAAGAAAAGATCAACAAGTGTCTATTTTAAGGTCCTAGAGTTCTCACCATATATAAAGTGTAAAAAGTAATAGTAAAGGGGAAATTGTACTTGCCAATATTTTTTATCTTTGTTTCATTTATAGAGGGAACATAAAACATACTTCCCTTCTGAAAATATATTATGAAGGTTGAACAAAGATATCAATGGTGTCGTTGATATTGATAATTCAAAGCCTGAGGGAGCTAACGCAAAATAATGACAAGCAGGAACAAGAGAAACAAGACACGGGAGAAATCTAGGATCATAACGGGAAAATGATACATTATGAGAAGGATAATAAATTTGTGGATGTTATCAATGAAAAAAATCCTGATGTTGCACCATCAGAGGAGAAACCCACCTGAGTAACTGGCAGAAGAGTTCAAGAAGGCAGGAGTAGAGCATAAGAAAACAGACAAACAAAAGCAACCAGAGATAAGAGTGTGCCTCCTAAGCCAGCAAGGAGCGTGCAAGCAAGCAAGGTTTGCAGGTGCCAAAGCTACTCACCAATGAATAATTCACTAATAAATATAAAGTTGGTAAAAACTCAACATGCCTTTGAAAGAGTTGCCGTGATGAATAGACAAAAATACTTCAACTTTATAGTTCTGATGGAGCCTTTTAAACATGTTAGACACGTAGTACAGACAGTGATTAATAATGGGAACAAAAAGGCATAATATCAAGGGGAAAATCTAGGTGTTTGTGATAGATGGATTTCAAGTTGAAACAATGATGGACATGGACCAGGTATTAACATTACAATCGACTCAGATTACAGAAATATGCTAGTAATGACAAGAGATAGTAGAATAGAACTTTGAGATGCACTTTATGATCAATCTACTCATATATGAACTCCTTGGTTGGTAAGGGAAGATTTTAATGTGCTTGTGGATGAATATCATAGATTTGGTGGGCTGAAAATGAAGACTTCTTGCTGCCTAAAGGAATGCCAATTATCAGATATGGGAGTCACTTCACTGGTAGCATGCTCCTTGATTGAATGGTAGATCAGATGAAACTTGCATTTCTAAAAGACTGGATAAATGTTTGCATAATCAGATATGAGTATGTTTCCTAACCTTGAAGTGGCACATTTAATTAAGCAAGGATCTAATCATGCACCTCTCTTAACGCATTACAAAGAGGATAGTAGAGTAACTAAGAATTTTTGGGTGGAACATGAGACATTCTGGGAGGTAGTCAGACAGAATTGGTCAAGGAACTTTGGTCCAGACCGTATGGTTATTGTACATAATAATTTGAAGAAGGTCAGCAAGGCATTGTCTAAAAGGAGTAGCAATTTATATGGTGACACACTCAAACAGATAGCAAACTCTAGAAGTAGTAGTTAAGGTCCATGAGCTGGAATTTGAACCAAATCCCACCCATGGAAACAGGAAGAGGCTACAAAAATATACAAGCTGAACTGCTAAAATTCTATGATATGGTGAAAAAGTTTTGGAAGCAAAAAGCTGGAATGCAGTGGTTTCAAAATGGTGAATAGACCACCTAGTTCTTTCATTCTCATGTAACTGATAAGAAAAATAAACTACAAATCAAGAAGATTAAAGATCCTAATGAAAACTTGCTGGATAAGGAGGAGGATATCATGCAGGAGGCTATAACATTTTACACATATTTATTGTTGAGGATCACATTCCAACAAACTTTCAGATGATACTGAATCATATACCTCAACTGATTAATGCAGAACTGAATAATTAGATTCATGAAATTCCAGAGATAGAAGATGTGAAGAGTTGTTATAAGTCTAAATGTAGATAGTTCAGGTGGTCCACATGGTTTCACTGGAAGCTCTACCGATACTGTTCGTACATAATTGAAACAGATGTGCTCACAATGATGCACTTTTACTTCCATGACATAAATTACCGGGACATGTCACTGTCACATGCATAAATCTCGTGTTATTGCCCAAAATGGATATTGTGACCTTTTCAGATCAGTTTGAGCAACCTCACTCACATGAAAGATTTTCTCCAAGACCATACATGAATGATGAAAGACTGGTATACCTACTGCCAACAATCATCTCTCCAGCAAGCAGGTTTTATGGAAGGAAGAAGCATAGTTGAGAATATATTATTAGTACAAAAAAATTGTGCATGATGTTAAGATAAAGGGTAACCCAACAATGATACACTGGACATGACAAAGCATATGATCGAGTTTTATGGGTTTTTTTTCTGTTTTTTTAGAAGGTAACAACTTGTATTCTATTCCAAAACAAAAATCAGAACCTGCCACAACAAGTTACAGGTTCCTAATTACAATTGTGGAGAGTACCAAGAAGATCTTTAATCCTATAGCAAAATTTACAAGGAACCTAAAAATGGGTTTTGGAGATTAGCTAATTGACGTGGTATACAGAAAAATCTCTAACAATAGGTATTTTATTCTAATGAATGGTAAGCCACAGGGTTACTTTAAATCTACTAGGGAAGTGAAGCAACTTTATTTATCATAGCTGCTAAATGCATGTCAAGAGCCTTCAACGCCTTACACAAGGATGAGAAGTTCAGAGGATTTGGAATGCCAAAAAGGAGCCCAAGAGTAAACCTCTTTGTGAGCATTTTGTGACAGTATTATGTGAGGTTATTTTATCTTCTAGATCTTCCTGAGATTATTAGAGTGTTAGCTCTTCTTTACTCTTAATAGCCATCACTGAAATGGTGAATTGCTCCTCTCCACTTGTGGATGTAGGTCTGATTGTCCAACCATGTAATACTTTTTGTCCTTCATTCTATATTTCTCTTCCATATTCTTTTCTATAGAAAATGTTATTTCATTATTACAAAAGCACCAACAAAGTGCTGAAAAATGTACAGGTATAGGTGTGTAAAAACCAAAAGAACAATCCCTTTTTAATCTTGTTGGGATTCTAAGGTGCAAAGTATTGACTCTGCTTCATTTACAAATTCTTCCTAGCACCGAAAAAGATGACAGAAGTGTACAGTTAAAGTTGCTGTATGGAGTTTGCTTTGTCTTCAAAACATCTAGAGTTCCTTTCATTCGCTACAGTCGACCAGAATCCAAAGACACTGTGTTCCACCATATTCTGATTTATTGTCTTAGTGATAGGGGTGGCAAAAGGGCGGTGCGGGGCAGGTTGAGCTTGCCCTGCAAGCCGCCCCGCCCCGCATAACATTTTTTAGCATTTTCAACCCGCTCAGCCCCGACCCACATAAACCTGTCCCGCATATACCCGGCCCCACTTAATTATTCTCATTTTTATTTGTCTAAATCATGCAATTATAACTTGCCTCAAATTTGAATATTTCAATTCACTTTTTCACCTATCCAGATACTATTTAATATAGTTACTGTTTTGAGATCCTATTTAATTTATAAGAATTCAATAACTCGTGTGTTTTAGAAAGAACGTTTTTTTAAAAAAACAATCAAAATCAATAAAGACATCAACCATCGAATGAAACACTAAATCAAGCAATAGTTTTCTCTCATTATCGTTCCTAGTTTCAGAAACATTTAATTTGCATCCTATTCTGTTTTTCTTTGTTTCTCTTTCTGCTAATCATTTTGTTACAGTGTACAATGAAATTATAAAAATATTTTTGCAGCAAGAGAAAATATGTCAAATTAATCGAATTAAGAAAATAATTTTTTTCTATTTATATGAGTATGTTTATTGTGATTTTTAAATACTAAGAGTTGTGAACCTGCCTCAAACTAACTACTAATTAGTACCATTCTATGAATATCAGAAGTCTATCAAATATTTTGAATTTGAGCACTTAAGCTATATATGGACTTCAAATCAATTTTGATTTTATATTTCATTTTTAATTAGTTTCAACTATCATATAACATATTATGTTTATTCAAGGAAAATGAAGCTATGTTTACAGGGATGGAATTAAGAGAAAGAACCCGCAACCTGCCCAGCACCAGCATTATTTCTTTTCAAAAGAGTTCCAAACGCCCCGTCCCGGCCTACCCCACATAAAGTCAAACCAACCCCACCCTGCATTAGACAAAACCCGCTCCACCCAGTTGTCATCCCTACCTAGTGAAGTCATCAGATTTACTTCTTCCTGAGGCTTCCCAGACCCTGGATCCTCACTCAAGGATATTTTAACTCATTTTAATTTTTAGTGCGTGAAAAGAAAAAGATCACTTGCTCTAAAAAGGAAAGGGAAGCTAAAAATTGAAAAGGCTTGAGGATCAATAAAGCAGGGCGATAAAGGAACTGGTGGTGGATCTTATTAGAGATCTTTTCTTTAAAGGAAAAGCATAACACGGTTTCACCTCACCGCTCTTGCTTTGTAAAATTTCCATTTCCACTAGATCCTAACATACTCCTTCCAACGTAAGCATGATGTATAGTTGATTATCATATGAATCTCTAACTAGAACCCTAAATTCCCTGATTCCTTAAACTAACAGTCAAATGAGCATCGAAGTTGACAAAGGATTTTATCAGAACAGCTGCATGAAGGCTTAATCGGTTCCCATTAGCATTCATAAGTGTTTCTATGGTTTATATCACTTATCCTAAAACTCGATTGACAGAATGAGAATTTCAATTGAGTACAAAACTCAGTTAATTCACTAAACAAGCAAGGTAAAAACATAGGAGGAGGGAAGAGGGAAAGAGAGAACCTGAACCTTCTCATTGTCTATGGACATTCTCCGTTGGCCGCCGTCCATTGTTGGGTCGCCGGAGATTCCGAGAAGAGTGAGAGTATCGCCGTTAAGGGGGGAAGAGTGGAGGAGTTCTGACAGAAAAGTGAATATAGGGCTTCGGAAATGTAGGCGTTTTTGGCATTTATTTGGTCAGAAAGCTAATAACTCACACTCTACACGTGTTCAAAATATTCAAAAAAAATTATTTATTATTATTATTCTAGAAGCATCAAAAGTAGCAAGATACTTATATTTAATTTAATTATTGATATGCTTATTTATTAGTTAGTTTATTTTAGTCCGTCATAATTTAGATCTATATTTAGGTCAGATAATTCATAATAAAAGTTTTAAAAATAATTTTTCAATTCCTTGGTTGGCTGTCTAATAATTGTATAGCGTTTTATAACTTGAGAGGAAGGATGATGTGATATTTGAGATGATTGAATATATTTTAGGTTAATTCTTTTCGTTTTGAAAGTTAGATCAAATCACTATTTGAAATTAATGAGGTCAAATACTAGTTTCGATGATTTTGCTAGGTTTAAATTTAAACTTCTGACTCGTATAAAAAATTCACACGATTTCCAAGAGGTTCGGGGAAGATTTGGACCCTTTAGCATTGTTCTAGTCTTTTTATAAGTTTAGAGTGGACCACGTTAACATTTTGTAAAATAATTTTCGAATGGTAATTTGATGATTCGAACATGCACAAAATGTTTTTTATCATCGAGTTGCACATTAATTCATATTCAAGAGGTCTCAAACGAATTTGTGCAGATCAAATCGTTCTTCGTATTTGTGAAGCTTTGGTCATATTTGCGTAGAAGTATTTTTCAGAGCGCTCACGAAGAAGAGTTAATGGACCATGTCACATTATTCATCACATTTAGAGGGATATGATTGCTTTTGAGAGAGTCTAGGTTGGTTCGTTGGTTCACACTCACGAAAAATGCTTGGCATTCAGACAAACAAAAATGTATTGTCAAATTTGGATATTTTTATGTTTATTTGGGAGTTTTTTAGCTCAAAACGGAGAGATTTTAAAGTTTTTTGAAATATCATTGTGCTTGTAAGATTATAGTTCCGTTTTGGTAATTTCTCATTGATATATCACTGATTTTGTCGTTTGAATCATGTATGAACATAAAGAGTTGGAAGTTTGTTTTTTACATGTAATTTGAATTTCTTTTTTTATGATTTGAGAGTCGATTTAAACTTCGTTTTCGATAAACCTTCTAATTTGAGTTCATTATCCTATGAGTAAATTTATTTTCAAGGAAAATTTTATATAGTTTCAAAGTCGGCTCATAGGATTAACCTTTTCAACTCAGTTTATCTAAATTTTTATATCACAACATGAGCATCGATAAAAACTCGTATTACGGGTGTACAAAATTGAATCAAATCGTAAATCGAGTCAAATCGAAAAAAATTCAACTATATTTGGTTTGATTTGGTTTTAACTGGTAAAAATCAAACCGAGATCAAACTAACCCGACATTATATATATATAATATTAAAATTTTATTTTATACATAAAAATATTTACTTTATATCATTTTAAAAAATTTCTTATACTAATTCATAGTTTTTATCTTTTAATATATTATTTCAAGTTTAAAATTTAGAATTCGGAATGGTCTAATAAATATTATAGTTCATAGATATTGATAATTATAGTAAAACTTAAATCAAAATCAAATTAATACTAATGCAAAAAGAAAATCAATTCAAAACTAAGAATGAGAATAATATAGAATATTTGTTCTTTAGTTTTAAATTGGTTTAGACAACTAAAATACATAATCTAATTTTATTTTTCTTAAATATTTAGTAATGTTACTAATACTTATTAAATTTATTTTAGCATGATTTAGTACTTTTAGATTATGATTGTTTTCATTATAATTTTACATTATTTATTTTATATGACGATTTCATTATTATTTTTTTTATTAAATATTTTTGTGTCATCATACTCATCTCATATTTTGTGTTTTTTTTTTCTAAGTATCACCTTATATAATTGTATTTTGGTTGGAGTAAAGAAATATTTGGAGCACAAGTAAATTATATGTTTGTATGCGAACTTTACCAAAAAATTCAAGAATCTGGAAAAATTCAAAATTTATTAGTTTGGTTTGATTTATAAATTTAAAAAAAATTGACACAGTGGTTTGATTTGGAATTTGAAAAATCACCAACCTGAGGTTGAAAAACCCGAAAAATTCTGAATTTTATTAGTTTGGTTTGGTTTATAAATTTAAAATTTTTACACGAATAATTTAATTTGATATTTGAAAAACCCGAACAACCCAATCATGTACACCCCTAACTCATATTCACTAATAAATCAGAATTTTGATAGATTGAGCTCGTTTTGAGGCTTTAATAATAAAATAAAAAAACAATGTATTAGGGTTCATGGTATGTTTGCTTGAACAATATTCATGTTAGGTTATAACTTATTTTTCTTATGCTTAGCTTAGGCGAATCATACAAATTGATTGTTATTATGTAATTGAAATTTAAAATTTTAGATGACATATAATTTATAATTTGAAATTCATTGCTAAATTTTACTTAATTTATGACATTTTATCGTACGTGAAATGAAATTACTCCCTCTGTTTTATATTTACTTACCTCATATATTAAAATTGTTTCAATTATTGAAATTATTAAAGTTTTATTGTATTTTTCCGTTCCAACCTTGATATTAATAGCTAGGACGAAAAGTAATAATTAAAATAAATAAATAGAATTTTTAAAAATATACCTTTAATTAAAGATTTCTTTAAGATAAGTTTCTTGAGTAAATAAGGACCAAGTAATGTAAGACAAAAAGAGTAAATAAAGTGTTTCTATTATTAATAATAAAACAAGGACGAAAAGTTTTGGCATCCACTTTTTGATAAATTTTCAACTTTAACGAATTTAAAAATCTAAAGTTATAGAAGAGCTCTAAATGTTAACTCCCTCGAAAATCTATCTTACACTAATTAATTTATATTTATGTTATTAAAGATAGATGATAAGTTATAATAATTCTCTTTTTTTTTTTTACATTATAAATGTTTGTTATTATGTAATCTTATATGTAAGATAATTTAGCGTTTTAGTTTTAACGTCGGATAGATTTTAAGTATTATTTTATAAATTTAGCTATATAAATTTCTGCGAAATACGAATAATTTCATATAAAAGAGAATCTTAAATCCACTTATATGACACTTCTGAAAAGTTTGAAATGCTACTTATCTATTTTATCTTGTTTTGGGGCTTTTTAACCTAATTCTTTTCTTAATTTAAGTAGTATTTAAATCCTGGAAAAAATTTCCAATTTATCTATAAATATTCTTTATTTATAGTTTTGATTGCTGATTATGTTTTATATTCCATATCAAGGCTAACACATCAAATTTAGCTTATGCTCCATTAGATGTTTCATACTTTGAATGAGAACGTATATTAGTCTTTTTGGTTATATGTTCAAAGAAATTTTTCCTTTAATAATTGTAATCACTTAAAATTTTTCAAAATAATATTTTCAAGAAATTATCACGCGAATGTCTACAAGAGACTTTAAATTTTTCTCACATGAACATTAATTGTTGGCTATAAAGTTTTTTTATATGATGAATAGGTGGAGCCAGGTTATTCACGATTTCGTGCGTATGAAATTTAAATATGACATGTGAGTATGTTCATATTTTTTTATATGTGATTTAGCAACTAATTTTTGAACGATAATGAATTTCTTTTCACAATTTTCTCTCTCTATATATTCTCCTCAAAAGTTATTTAATTGTTGTAATTTGTATACTTATTGAGTTTTGATTTTTTTTCTTCTCTTTTAACTTATGTGAAGGAACATGTGTAATTTAATGGCCCTTACTTTTTTCGGAAAATAGTTTAAAGAGATATTTTCAAAGCTATTGAAACATATTGTCAACTTTTCTTGTCGGTGCTTAATTGGTTTCTCCATATGCATTATTTTCATGGATTTGACAATCTTTGAAGTGAAGAATATCAATTTCTTTAACACGAGGGATTTGGATGCATGGTGTTGTTCCTAAATATTCATCTATCACAAAAAAATAATAATTCTTCTTCACTACGTGTATTAATTATTTTAAAGGATAACTCGGTACAGTAACTATTTTGGAAAGTTAAACAAATGCGCAAAGCGCGAAAAGTTCACTAGCTAGTTTAACTATATATTACTGCAACTGTTTGCAACAAGGCACAAGACACATAATTTCAGTAGTTATTCCTACTGTCACATTATTAAAAGTGATGCTGCTACATCTGTTCCTTTTTAGATATGCTTGTATGTGAGTGCATATCTAAAAAGGAACAGATGCATGCAGCAGCATCACTTTTATTTCCTTCCCAAACAAAGATCAATAAGTGATTCCTATGACCATACACCTTAATCATTCATTTATTTGGAAGGCTATAGGTGTTAATTTGTGCAGAGTGTGTTTCTTCACAAAAAGGGAAGTCACCGGCGTAATTACATGTACAAGACTCACAAGAAGTTGTAAAGTCCAGGGAAAGGTGTACTTTGTCCGAGTCCTAATCTCTTCCTTAATCTGATCATGCAATTGACTAATTAAGTTCCAGCTTCAAGCCTTCGATTATCTTCAATCTTTCTACTATCTCTGGTGCGAGAAGCAACGTCTTTCCAGACAGACGACTGGAAATAGAAATAAAGACGGCCGTTAATATACCCAAGTCCCTATATATACTGGCAAGCACAACAGGAGCAAGCGCTAATCGCAAACCTCTAAGCAAGACTAACCGCGATAGGAAAAACATGAGTACCTATTTTATCATACTCATTACCTGGAAACACGAACCTTGATAACCACAGAGACAGAAAAGCTTCATGTTCAATATTACTACCACTGTACATGAAACAATTTAATCATCTAGTATGGTTATCAGCCTTCGCTAGGATAAGCTCCTTTCGAGCTTCTTTTCAGTTTCTACCAACTCCGGGGAATGAAGAGGGGACAGAACAGAGCTACCTAAAACAGGGAACCCTCCCAAAACCATCATGTCCTCAAGACTAACCTCACCATCTTCTTTGTGAGAAACAAATAATGGTAGAGAAAAGTAGGAAAAAGAAAGTACATATATACTAAGATCCAACTCCATCTCCTCTAATCATTTCACCATCCAAGGGAACTGCACCATCTTCTTTGCAGAAATTTACCATGTAAAGTTGCTCTCTAGACTCTAGACTTGAAGCGTACTGAGCAGACAGTAAAATGATGTCTCCCAGAGACCATCCCCTGAAGAAGTTCTAAACTGCAAATGTTCAGCAGGAACGAATATGATATTAAGCACATAGCAAAAATTCCAGGGAGAGTTTCTCCACTTGATAAAGTTGGGTGTGGAAAAGAAACTTCTCTTTCTAGATCACTGCTGAGTCCCCGTGTATATGGCCTGAAACAAAAAGGCAAGGACCCTACACTTTTTTTTTCCACAGAGCATTGATCACACATGGATGAAACATGATGTGTTAACTGGATCGAGAGACCTAAAATTCATAAGAATTGAAAACAGTTCGTATAAAGTAAACCAGAGAAAGAAATGCTTTAACCTTACATTGAACCTTGATGGAAATTCAAAGCTTAACTGCTAATATGTCAACAACACTGGCACAATTCACATTTCAATCCATTTGAGCTCTGGCGCTGCACGGGGATTTGCATACTACTGCAACCAATTGATCTTCTCCAAGATGTGCTGAAAGCATGCTATGGATAGGTAACATACGTAATTACATCCATACTGCCAAGGATTTTCTTAAACTGAGTCATTTTTAAAGGAAAGGATACCAACATCAACCTGCTAAGCTTATGGTTCTGAAACACTCCAAGAAGTGCAACCCCGCCAAGTATGTCATGAGCATATTTGAGATACAGCTGTTCAGGTTTTGGTGATCTAAGCAGCTTGTGGACAACAACAGCTGCACTGTCTGCCTTTCCTTCAATCTTCTCCATAACCACTTCTTTATCATAGCCCACGTCGTGAAAAGAATCAAGACCGGTATAAACTGCAACCATGAGCATTTTATGTTAAAAAATTTTAAGATGCATTTAATGTCTAGAAAGAAGTTAAGACGGTATGTTGAGAATGAGGTACCACTCTACTACCAAGTTACTGCAGGATCTCATTGTGGCTGCATACACGGCGACAATAGATCATACACTGAGAACAAAACATCATCCTGCATTTTATGCCAAAAAGCTAACAACAATGCAATTATGAAATTTACAAGGTTCTTTAATTTGGAGTACAAAAACAGCTCGTAAAGAGAGAGGGGGGGGGGGGGGATAGGCTAGGTGCTTTTACTCAACTCGTGAGGGTTCATTTCTAGTTAGCAAGGATAAGGAAGCAAAGCTAGAGTGTGACTCTCGCCACTAAAAATAAAAAATATATGAAAGAATAGCATTTTCAGCACATTTATACGAAGAAGTCTTTATTATTATATTAGCATAGGTAGTCAACATTTTCTATTAGGTTTTTTTCCATACATGCAAACACAATAAATGAAACCAAACAATCATAGTTAGCATATAGGCCCTAAAGCGAGTATCAAAACTTGTTGAGCGCTTTGCGCGCTTCAATGTCAGCATCAAGAGTCTAAGGCATACTTTTCGTTATCAATGAACCTCTTATAAAGATGTAACACTAAGCAATTGATATTTCACTTCTATCATACAAAAAAATTCAATTTGTTTGTTCTTATATTTGTCATTCATGCTAATAATTATGGGCTAGTTTCAAATATATACAATAAAATTATTAGTTTACAGCTTGTTTGGATTGGCTTTTCAGTTTTGACTTATAAGCCAAAAACCTTAAGTTACAACTCATACTTATGACTTTTGATTTATTTTTTCATTTTATCTTAAAACTAAGTGCTTATACGTACTTTTTAACTTATCCAAACACTATGAAACTGCTTAAAAGCAATTTTATCTTAAAGCACTTAAAATAAATCAATCCAAACAGGTTCTGAAATAACCATATTTTATTTACATAATAATCAGCCAAAAGTCATAGAAAGTAATACACTGAAGGACAATATGGTGTGAGTGATAGAAATAAATAGTGATAGGATAAAGTTTTTGTATCTGTTTGGTTGCCATGTTTGGGGTAACTTATCCCACCATTTATATCATAGCGATGGGATAATTTATCCCATATAAATAGTGGGTAATTCCATGATAGCTAATCCAAGATAACTAATCATGGGATAACTTGTTTGCAAACAAACAACCTCTAACTATACAATATAGATTACCTATACACGAGTAGTACACTGACTATACATTATGATACACTCAAAAGCTTAAAAGTAACTCAACTAACCATGAAGATTACTTTGAGTATTCAGTTTCGATCAACACAAAATCACCTCCAAACAGTTCCAAATTTTAGATATGAAATTCGCTCGATGATTTGAGTTCTTTGATATATAATTCGATTGAAATGATTCACATATTCTATACATTCAATAAAAAAAGAAAGAAGAAGAAGACAACAATGAATAAGAAAAAAACGACGACAACGAAGAAGTGGTAGGCTCATTGGTCTCCGGACTCATTAGGTAAAAGTGGTGGCTTGGTCCCCCCATCATGAGTGTATGTTGCTTCGCGATTAGTAGTCCTCTTTCACCGAGATGCCTTTCAAAAAAGATTTTTCCCTCATCAAAACAAGACCCACTATCGGAGATATAGCCGAGTCGGGCATGGAAGGAATTCCGCGATAGATTCTACAGATTCAGAGATTGTGTTTTAACGTAAAAGGCTTGATTTCACAAACATGTGCATTTTGTAATATATACTATCGCTATGCTCTACGTTCAGAAAACCTCTAATTTCTTCTTTACAAACAATCCATATGATATACTAGGGACCTGTCCTGGATATCTGTTATCTAGATCTTCCTAAATTGTGTCCTTAATCAACTAGTAGTCTTCCTTTGGTTCCCATTACATACATTCAACTCATTTCTACAATATTTTCTCTCTTAATTTTTACAAGTATTTCTAGTTTATTTAACATTATGGCGAGAACCTTTACTATTAAATGACTATTTAATGCCTCAACTACTAAATTTCTCATTTATCCATGTCTTCTCTTCGAACAAATTACTTCAGCAGAAGTTTACATAAATTAAATCTTTTTACAGAAGTTTACATAAATTAAATCTTTCTTAGAAGTTTATTCTGCAAAAGATCCTTCCCAAGCTCCTCATTTTTCTTGCCTAACAAATTTCCAAAGTTTCAGATATTGCCATTTGAATACTTTAAATACAAGGAAGCAAATATGTAGATGTCAAATCTACGTGGAAGAAGAAGATCTACACTTGTCATCCCTGAGCTAGATTTGAAAGTTGGGTGGAAAGACATTGATAACAAGATACGCTTATTCATAAATGTCTCTTTACCATCATATTCAATTAAAGATAGACAGACAAAGAAATTCTATATTCAAGAGATGTCAGGAGAAGTAAATGGGGAAATATGAAATATATTTGCACCTCCAATGAAAAAAGTCATCAACACATTATAAAAAGTTAATCAGGAAAGATAATATAATTTTCTGGGAGATGAGTTTCAATAATTATCACGTACAAGTTTACGATATATTTTAGATATACCTGAATGGTTTTTGGTAATTATTTATATCTTAATCTCATTATCGTTGTTTTTAATCTTATTCTTGTGTTTATGTTTTATATGTAATTGAGTTCGTCTAGTTATATAGTAGATCTATTTGAATATGCAACACTTTATTTTTCTTGTTGATTGCTTCACTCAATCATTATCCTCTCTACCTTCCCAAGGTAGGGGTAAGGTTGCCTACACACCACTCTCCGAGGTATTTTTTGTTTGTTTATTTTGCATCACTTAATCATTTGTATTCTATCTTTCTCGTGTATATTTTTTGTAAAGGAAATTAAAGATCAAATTTTCAAAGAGTTCTGGAAGGTTGAATCTACCTGAAAGCTATTTTGAAACTGAGAGACAGATGAAAGAGCTGAAGTGGAAAAGGGTGTGATTTACAGAGAGAGCAAACATTGTTGACCGATGCAAAGATCGACTATGAAATAAGGAAACAAAAGTTTGTCAAGTTTCTTTCACAAATATCATCCTATCTTTCAAGGCTATATACTTGAGTGTGTCTAGTTAGACTATTCATCCTAGTAATGATGTTTTCGTAATAATTAGTGTTATCGATGCCAAGCAGATAAAAGTTAAGTCATATCTGAGTTGATTTATGTAAAAGCTTGAATATATAGCTTGCCAAAAGTCATAGAAAGTAATATACTGATTATACAATGTAGCTTACCTATACATAAGTTATAAACTAACTATACAATGTGATACACTCAAAAAGCTGAAAAATATCTTAACTATACATGAAGTATACATAGAGTGTTCAAACTCGATCAGTTCTAAATAACTTCTAAACAATTCCAAAATTTGAGATTAGATATGAAATTTGTTCGATGATTCGAGTCTTTAGATATATATTTGCTCGTAATGATTCACATTTTCGATACATTAATTAAAAAAAAGGAGAAAGAAGACGACTAAGAAGAATGATGATGATGAGGACGGAAGAGGATGAGGGGGGAAAGTAGGAAGAAGGAGGAAAAGAAGCCATTAATGGCAAAAATTGTTAGGAAGAAGAAGAAGGGTATGTCCAATGTCCAATTTAGCCTCTTGTTTTTTTTTTTGAAATAGACGAATAACAGGCCCTTTTGTATATTTTCCCCAATAATTATTAGTCTTGGATTAAGCATATGCATAATTGTATTTTTTCACCCTTTGCGTCGTTTTTCATTAAAGCCCACATCTTATTTGTACTTTGCAAAGCTCTAAAGAACCTTAACTGTTTGTTGCGCTTTTTGCTTTTCATAATACTAAGCACAGATGAAAAGTCTATCTCTTGTAGGTATCCTAGTAGACCTCTACTAAAAAAGACAACGAACACCCTAAATTAATTATGTCTATGCTTATTTAAACCTTCTAAAAAAAAAAGATGACAAACTCTTCTATTGTAATCTTTTTAGGAATTCAAACTATGAGGGTGATCAGTGCAGTTAGTCCCCTTCGTTTGTGGAGCAGGGCTTCCTTCGTCTCTTACGAACAACAAATATGGTGCAAGACATTTTTTTATAAAGGTAATATACAAATATGGTGCAAGATGTGTTGCATCATATTTGCAACAGCCCCAGGATCAAAATGAGGAAAATACAACCAAAAAACAAACCCAACCTTTGCTCTGATTAAAGTTTCTCCTCTTCAACTATATATCTTCAAGTCTTCGAAAAGAATCTCAGGCTTCACTCAGTTTAATTCGAGTTCGCAAGTTAAGGGCAAAAGGAATTTAGGAATGAATAGCATCCAAAGTCCTTGCTAGGAATTTCGAATAACTTTCTATATTCCTTAAGGTTACAAGTGAAGCTTACTTCATGTTGTAGCTACTTGGATCTTTGCCTCTCGAGGTCTAGGTTCTGTGGCGGACTCTTGGGTCTGCAGACTCATCTAGCAAAGTGGTGGTTTGATTATCCCCCCCTTCATGTGTGTATGTGGGAGAAGTTTGTATTAGCATTTAAGTACTTGCCTTATGGTTCACAGTTCAAGTTCTCTTTTGCTGAGATGCCGTTCAAAAAGATTTTTTCCCTCAAAAGAAGACCCTCTATCGTAGATGTAGCCAATTCGGGTGTGGAAGGAAATTCCCCAATAGCCTCGACAGATTCAGCATTTCCTTTAAAAAGCTAGATTTCACAAACATGTACAGTTTAAACTGTATTCTTTCGCTATGCTCTACGTCTAGAAACAACTCCAATTTCTTCTTTACAAATACCCCAGTTGATAAACAAGGCACCTCTTATCTAGATCTTCCTAATCAAAACTAACCTTCTACCCTAATCAAAACCTCCAAACCCAATCACTTAATACTTGTGACAAATTCAAAGACCAGAACGTATCAAACTATTTGTCTCAAGTCTTCTCCATCAGGCAGCCACATACTGTAATCTTGATTGGGACAGAATGAACGAGTGCTATAATCTCTTGAACAGGGACTAGCATAAAAAGTGGACTCATATAAAGCTCATTTCTTTTTTCTTCTTTGTCTACTTTATTGTAGAAAAAGTCAGCAAATACTACATGCTATGTGAAACTAACCTGCTGAGATTGTCGTCGTAAACCTTCCCAAGCAAAGCAACAATTCCTATTATGTCCTTCATAAATGGAATATTAGTAATCTGAGCTCCAGTATGCTTTTGCAGCTGGACAGAGATGGCAGCTGCAGATTTATCAAAAATTAAGATTTGTTCAATTGTTCACTCCTCATTCTGCCCATTGGAAGATTCCTTATTTTCAGAACCGGTTCCACTTGCTGAATAAGTCTTGGCGAGAGCAGCTACAATACCCCACAAGCACAAGGCATTAAAATTGAGAAACAGTGAAAAGTTATATGACAAAAGAGAAAGAAAAAAGTTAAAGTGAATGCTATAGTCTACACTGTGTGCTTCTAATTAGGCAATACACAGAATTAAACCCATAAGCTCATTGAAACAAGCTGATGGTTGATACTCTGCACTACAGGTAATCACGAAATCTTACAATGGGTAATTTTACAGCACACCTAATTAGCTTGAAAAGAAGGAAACAATACCTTCTAAATCCAAAATTGAATCATCCAACCTGTTCTTCTGACCCTCTAAGAATTTGATGTTATCATCATGGTGTTTGATTTGAAGACCAGTCTCCTTAATTGCATCCTCAAGTTTCTGCAGTAATTAAATGATGCAGTCATGAATATTTTGATCCATTTATTTCATAATATATTATTATGTTATTATCATCTCAAATAAAGGACGCTAGTAGATATATCTATACCTATCATCAAGACTATTGTGTATATTGCATTGCATCCATGACCATTTTCATGTTACAATTTCTAAGATGCATTTAATGTCTGTTGCTAATTAGGTATCACTCTTCAACAAGTAAGCACATGATCTCTTTCAATTTAACAGATTGTTAAATTGCAAGACTAGTTATAGCACCAGGAGCAGAAAGTAAGGAGAAGTTTGGGGAGAACTCCAGAGACATAAGGAACAGAAAAGAAATGTCATCAGGAATTAAATCATCCAGACTGAAGTAACAGAAACTTGCAAGAGTTGCACCATATTAATTTGTAGAGAAACTGAAAGCAAGCAAATATATCAGAACATATAACAGATATGGAATCTCCGCAAATAGTAATCTTTAGGTTTGAAGGTACAAGGTTTAATATACGCAAATAGCACCACTGCCTTTTGCATGCGTCCCTGGAATTTGCAAAATGTTAAAACATAAAGAAGAGATAATAAGTTAAGAGATGGTTACATGATGCACATAACATTGTTTTTTGATTTCATGTGTCAATTAAAAAATTTTCGGACTACATAAAGCCAAACCATTGCAGCAACACAGTAGCATGACACAATCAGCTGAATTAATACCTCCCAAGTTGGACATCTCAAGTTCAATATTTGATTGCTTAATATTGAGTGACACCACGTTTGCATCACATTGTCTGATGCATAGGCCATATCTGCAAATATCATCTCCAAGTTTCTGTCGATAAACGCACTCAAGCTTAGTGACAGTATACATAGCAATAAATGCAGCAATGAGAGATAGCGAACAAGCCAAAAAATTTGTAAAGGGGAGCCGCACAGGGATTGATATTATTGTGTTTAGAAAGAAAAACTACTCACAAGTACATCCTCGTTTGAAGGGCACGGGCAACATAAATATAAAGTGAAAAATGAAATAATAGTATGACTTCCTTGTAAGCTTGATAATTGTACAGTTCTATAGCATCAAGTTTCAATACACTTATCCTTCACCAATCAAAAAGTAATAGTAGGACTTTCAGGATTCTAGCGACCGCGATAGTACCACGCGCCAATTCGTGAGCCTGTTCCAGCTAGTTTTCGGGTCACATGACTCGTGATTTAGAGACAATTCATACATTTTATACCAAATTTTGAGCACTTTTTGGTGACAATTGCACTATTTCCGATTGATATAAGTTTTCCAATTTCACTTTTGCCAAAGGATATACCCAAATATTTGGGTTGGATTAGAATGATAATTTCTCATCCCGGGTTAAATCGCATATATCTTCCTTTCTCTATCTATGGTTGTCATTCGTCATTGGCCTCTTCATTAGTTGGAAATTAATGAGCTTTACCACATTATTTTATTAGCGAATGTCGATTGTGCAGGTCACTCTAAAGCCTAAGGTTTGAAAGTCTTCTTGAGCTAGATTTGGGGAATTCAGTAAGTAATTCCGGAGTTCGGCATGACTCGTGGTGAAGTTGATCACTCAGTGTTTTATCAATATATTGCATTTAATTTGTGTTTTTATTTGGTGGTCCAAGTTGACGTTATCGTTATCACCGGCAACGATTAGGATAGTATCACTAATTTGAAGTAAAATCTCTTTCAGTATTTTCAAACTAAAGACCTCAGGGGACTGAAGTATTTTATAGGTATTGAGGTTGCTCAGTCCAGATTAAATATTATTATGTGGCATTGCATGTGTGCCTTGGACATTCTTGAGGAGACAAGAATGATGCGATGTAGAACTATTGAAGCTCCTATGGATCCGAATGCTAATATACTGCCACGACAGGCGGAGCCATTCCGTGATTTTTGAAGGTAAAGATGGCTAGTGGGAAGTTGAATTATAGTGACTAGAGCTGACATCCTTTTCTTGTGAGTCAACAAGATAGTTTATGACTTCCCCTCTAATAATCATTGGATACAGTTGTTCGTATTTTGTGATATATAAAGTGAGTTTCAGGTATATGACTACTCTTTGATGATCGTGACCATAAGCATATCATTGGATATATAGACGTTGATTTGGCAAGATCACCCTTTGATAGACGTTCCAGGTTTGGATATTGTGTTTTAGTAGAAGGTACCTTGGTATCCTTTAAGTGTAAGATGCAAAGTGTGGTTGCTCAATCAAGTACAGAGGAGTACCATATCGAGCAATGGTTGCAGCAACTTGTGAGCTAGTTTGAATTAATCAGTTGTTTAGAGAATTAAAATGACCAAATAGAATTTGACGGTCGATATACCCCTGGTGAGAAAGGAACTTGAGGATTTTATAACAGACCTTTCTGTTAAAGAAAAAGCATTTCACGGTTTCACCTCACGCACCCGTTTTTGCTTTGTAAAATTTCCATTTTTACTAGATCCTAACATCCTCCTTCCTACCTAATCATGGTATATATTGATACAGTTGGATATCATAAAAATCTCTAACTAAAACCCTAGATTCTCAGATACCATAAACTAACAGCTAAAGGACATCTAATTGACGAAGATTCTATCAGAGAACATGCACTTGTTTATCGATGTCCATTAGCATTAATTAAAGTAATTTTATGATTTATATATCTTATCCTGAAACTTGATTGAAAGAACGAGCAATTTCAATTTAGCAGAAAAGTCATTCAGTTGACTAAAAAATTGAAGGTAAAACAGAGGGGGCAAAAGAGGGAAAGGAGAACATGCACCTTCCTCATTCTCTATGGACATTCTTTGTTGTTCGTCTTCCATCGTTGAATTACCGGAGATTTCGAGAAGAGCGAGACTGCGTCGTTGAAGGGAAGAGTGGGGAACAACAATTTTGATAGCAAAGTTTATATTCACTTTGCTATCAAAATTGTTGTTCTCCATTCTTCCCCTCAAAGGCGCCAGTCTCACTTTTCTGGAAATCTCCGGCAATTCAACGATGGACGGCGAACAACGGAAAATGTCGATGGACAATGAGAAGGTGCAGGTTCTCCCTTTCCCTCTTTTGTTCCCTCTGTTTTACCTTCAATTGTTTAGTGAATTAAATGACTTTTCTGCTCAATTGAAAATGCTCATTCTGTCTCTAGAGTTCCAGGATAACAGATATAAACATAAAAATATTTAATTAATGCTAATGGCACCGATAAAGCCGTCATGCATGTGCTCTGATACAATTCTTCGTCAATTTCGATGTTCCTTTGGCTACTAGTTTATGGTATCAGAAAATGTAAGGTCTTAGTTAAAGATTTTTATGATATCCAACTGTATCAATATATATATCATGATTAGGGAGGAAGTAGGATGTTAGGATTTAGTGGAAATGGAAATTTTACAAAGAAAGAGCGGGGTGGGTAAAACCGTGAAATGCTTTTTATTTAATGGAACGGTCTGTCATAAAATCGACCAGTTCCTTTCACACCAGAGATATATCGATTTTCCCAAGTTTTAGTGCTCTAATCCAAACTAGCTCACGAGTTGTTACAACCATTGCTCGATAATGTATTTCTGACCTATCACAATATAACTGGTTTAAGACCAATCAAGGTTTATTGGGTTTGGTATGGTTCCTTTATACATTTATTTTTGGGGCTTAGCTAAAACTAAAAAAAGTAGATATTTTCAAAGAGGTCTGAGCCAAATAGGAGTTATTCTAGCTGTACCATCTATTGCGCTATGTAACTTGTATACTTTTTTGTGTGCACATAGACGCACAAAAGTTTTTTAATTTATGGACAGTTATTTATTCAAGAAGATTTGCTAGGTGTATTGAAGAGGACAAGAAACAGGAAAATACAAACTCACCTTAAATTTCATGGTATATTTGTCATGTGTAATATATTGGTCATAACTGCATTCTGTAATATATTGGTCATAATTGCATTCGGATGAAATAGCTCTGCCGCCTGAATTTAACTTCATCTCTATCTCTATCTGCGGCTTGAATGGTATACGATTGCAGAATCTATCACGGCATGCAACACTGAAAACCTCTGGAAAACAAGAACCAACCCTGCCAAATATACACATTTGGACAAAATCAAACATAACTTTGACAAGAATGAGCAAGACTTACATATAAACAGGTGAATGAAAAAGTCAGTCACATTTTGTTGATTTAATGCAGGTGACTAATTACTTTCACGTTCCTTCTGATATCTCCTTATAATTTCAAGCTTAAGAATTGTAATACAGAACATCAAAAGTATCCCAAGTAAAAATAACAATCTTATGACTCGGCGATGGAAATCTTTTCATTTGGCACAACTTATATAAGAAGTTACTTTAGACTTGAGAGCCCCAGCTTACACCGTGTGTACTCTTCCCATCACTTACAAGTTCCCAACTAGTAGGCTCAGACAATGCTTTCACGCGCACTTACTTTACAGAAATTGTACAACTTTCTATCTGAAAAGAAGAGATCCAACCGCAAGGAAAATCAAGTGAAATACATTATTCCGTATATATTAAAATGGAGATCTGCAGATCATATAACTTACAAGAGAAAATCGAAATAGATAAATGCCTGCTGTCTGAAAAGGTTTTGGTGACTTCTTCTATAGGGGGAACATATATAGACCATGAAATCCTTTAAGCGATGAACGATTCAATTGCCCAGAGTAAATATGTTGTTCTTTCACATTCTCATCTGCTTTAAATTTGATCTCTAGAGTCATCGCAAAATTTTCTTTCATGATGTATTTCCTGATCCAAATTTTTGGATGCATTAGCAGAAGTAAAAGAAGCTGGACAAACAACTGCAGTAATCTCCTCTGGAGGTTCATGTCCAGCATCAACATCCTTAGGTAGCGCCTGCAATGGTTCATGTCCAGCTTCTAAGATTATACACAGCTGAAATCTCATCAATTTCGAAGATATTCAAAGTATTAAGCACAGAAAACTTGGAACGAAATGGAGAAATATGTTCCACTTGATACACACACACACAACAATTTCTACCAGGCTGAATTAGTTGAAACCCTGTAGGCCTGTTCACGTTCATTTTAATAAGTGAAATGACTACATTATCTGACTTGGATCCCAATTAAGTGGATGTAGTAAACGAATCTACAGACTATGATATTCAAGGTTATAGTGGGTGACTCTTAGATGGATTGGACAACTGTGGATTATGCTGGGGGCAATAAAGGACATTTTGTTCAGTGGGACATTGTATTAGCTTTCTGATATACAGGAGTACTATTAAACAAGTGGTTAGAAGAAGCAAGCTGCTTTGTTAACTAACCCCCTCAATGTCCAATTCCAGACATTGCTCGGCGTCCAATATATCAATTGATGATGGTGTGGTTCTCTCTTGGTGTTTCAATATTTGGTTCTCCCATACTGTATTATCAACAGATAAGCACTCAAAAGATGACATTAATTCTTCAGAAAAGATAGATATGTAGAGAGAGAGAGACACACACATAATAAGAGCAACAGAGATGACCTCATTGCATATATAGTTGTGGGATATCATTTCAACAGTGCACAACAAACCATAAGTCATGACCATTCTCTTTATTTGAAGGCTTGTTGCCAAAGTTCCTTAATGCAATGGTGAAAAGATGGTGATGTGCTAAGTCAGTCTGGGAAAATACATACAGAAGATTTCATGAGATTAAAAAATACCTATGGTTGTCCGCAAGGTTGTCCTAGATATGTAGAAGTAGGTGAACGAGAAAGTTGCTAAAACAAACGGGATGGGAGGATCGACCTGTTCAGATAATTCCGAAGAAAGACTGTTGGCAGCAGGACAATACCAAATGCACGTCGCTGAGTATGAACTTTAAATTTTTAATGGTGTAAAAAAAATCAGACCAAAGACGATTGGCATTAGAAATTCTTTGACTTCCTAAGGAACTATATTACTTGCATATTTAGAATTTCCACATAGTTAGTTCCTGCCTTAATACATAGACATGTATATAAATATTCTCATTTTGCATTCCAGGAAATGTGTTTGTATATGTACACGTGCTGACGTGCAATTAAATCCTCGGTCAAGTCGTCAGAATGCATTTAAGAAAGTTGTCTTGTACCTTTGACAGTGTTCGGTTGAAACCAGCATCGGTCTCTACAAGCAGAATATTGCTCAGTGATGCTTGGAAAAATGACAAAGCAATTGCTTATTCATTAATAAGAGAGCACTTGTTTTGTACAAATGGTTTTATACCTATGAAGCATTTTACTCTAAAGCAGCATCTCTTCAGGACTTCAGCCCTATCACTTTTTCTTAGCTTTGGTTCCATAAAAGGAAGCCAAGACTGAAAGAAACAAAGCAGAAAATATAGTTGACATTTTTTAAGCTTGGGGGCATAATAAAAATAAGGAGAAAAAGCTAAAGATTGGGCAACAAGACAAAGGCGAGTAGTTCATATAGAATATCAATATACACGTAAATTACAGGCACGCATGTTCTTTCTTTCAAAGTTTGGAGATATATTATCATTAAGGTATTCTTTGGCAGACTGTAGTGATGAAATACAAGACTGGTTAATTATAATTTGTAAACTATGAATAACAGAAAGATTCTGAGCTTACCTAACGAGCATCTGGAAGTAGACGACCCAACCGACGGACAGAAACATGGCTGAGAGTTTCAAAATTCTCGGTAATTCCATACCCATCTGCCTCTAGCTTTTCCAATATCACCTCAATACACTCTTTACCCTGCAATTAAAAGCATGCAACATCCTTCGAAATGTTTCAAGAGCAGACTCTTCTTTTTCTTATAAGTGTAGTACGACATCAAAAAGAAATTTCAAGGTTCAATGACACATAACAGAACTATACAATATAGTTTTATCTGCACCACCGGAAAATAAACACACCTCAGGCGAGCATGTGCCTCGAAGGAGGATTTTGTTCCTGAGAAAATTGATCTCAGACTATATAATGCATAGACTACGATAACAGGATTTGAGAAAAATACTTGGCAGGTGTTTGTGGTGACAAATGATGCACATGTTACCTGAACATACTTTCAAACCACTGCTATCCTTTACGTGAAAGCTAAGTTGCATTACAAACTCTGGACCATTGCAGGACAGTAAGTTTGTGGTTGCCACCTCTCCACCTTCAATTTCTGCTAAATTAGTGCCGTTGACCTCGTAGTTCATCTTCCAAGGGGTCTCTAACATTTCCATCAGTCTAAATGAAAGAAAATATAAACGTAAGAAGAATAAGATAAAGAGATAGAACTGATACTAGCAAAGGAAGCAAATGATAAGAAGAGAGTAATATTAAACACATCCATTGAGGAACTCGATGTGATAAATTATAGGAAAAGGAAGCTCCACATTAATTTTAAAGATAAGACAGTTCGATGCAATCAGGCTCAGGAAGTAACATGCTGACTTTTCATCTACAAAAGCGAAGATCATGTATGTAATAGGTCTACTAAAGTTCAAGGGGAGATTTAAGATGATTCTCAACAAATAGCAATCAATCGTCTGATACTGATTGGTATCTCCTGGTTTTCCTCCAAAAATATAAAGGAGTTCCTGAAGTGTGTGGCGTCGGTTTGCCTTTATAAAGACATCAACTGCAGGGATTAATAAAATTAATCAACTGCAGGGATTAATAAAATTATCCCTGAGTTATAAAAACATACAGACACTGTACCTGCGAAATTTTAGTAGCTCTGTTGGTTGGCTATCTAAACTTTGACATTGTTGGCTAGCAAGAGAAAGTATCTATTAGGATATCAATCATATCAAGCTAAATGTTAGGATGGGAAATGAACTCAAAATTGACTTCATAGCAAGTCAGTGCAAAAATCTACTGTATAGGAAGATGATACTAAAGAACTTCAACAATCAAAAGACCAGCAAGAGTCCAGAAGAATATTTTACTTTAGTGAAGCTACCATCAACTGAGTCTCGTAGTTCATGCACCTCTCTTAACGCATTACTAGAGGATAGTAGAGTAATTAAGAATCTTTCAGATTTCATAATTTTTGGGTGGAACATGAGACATTCTGAGAGGTAGTCAGACAGAATTGGTCAGGGAACTTTAGTCCAGACCGTATGGTTATTGTACATAATAATTTGAAGAAGCTCAGCAAGGCATTGTCTAAAAGGAGTAGCAATTCATATGGTGACACGCTCAAACAGATAGCAAACTTTAGAAGTAGTAGTTAAGGTCCATGAGCTGGAATTTGAACAAAATCCTACCCATGGAAACAGGAAGAGGCTACAAAAATGTACAAGCTGAACTGATAAAATTCTATGATATGGTGGAAAAGTTTTGGAAGCAAAAAGCTGGAATGCAGTGGTTTCAAAATGGTGAATAGGAACACCCAGTTCTTTCATTCTCATGTAACTGATAAGAGAAATAAACTACTACTCAAGAAGATTAAAGATCCTAATGAAAACTTGCTGGATAAGGAGGAGGATATCGTGCAGGAGGCTATAACATGTTACACAGATCAATTGTTGAGGATCACATTCCAACAAACTTTCAGATGATACTGAATCATATACCTCAACTGATTAATGCAGAACTGAATAATTAGATTCATGAAATTCCAGAGATAGAAGATGTGAAGAGTTGTTTAAGTCTAAATGTAGATAGTTCAGGTGGTCCACATGGTTTCACTGCAAGCTCTACCGATACTGTTCGGACATAATTGAAACACATGTGCTCACATCGATGCATTTTTTCTTCTGAGACATAAATTACCGGGACATGTCACTGTCACATGCATAAATATGGTGTTATTGCCCAAAATGGATATTGTGACCTTTTCAGATCAGTTTGAGCAACCTCACTCACATGAAAGATTTTCTCCAAGACCATACTTGAAAGACTGGTATACCTACTGCCAACAATCATCTCTCCAGCAAGCAGGTTTTATGGAAGGAAGAAGCATAGTTGAGAATATATTATTAGTACAAGAAATTGTGCATGATATTAAGATAAAGGGTAACCCAGCAGTGATACACTGGACATGACAAAGCATATGATTGAGTTTTATGGGGGTTTTTTCTGTTTTTTTTTTAAAAAAAAAGGTAACAACTTGTATTCTATTCCAAAACAAAAAATCAGAACCTGCCACAACAAGTTACAGGTTCCTAATTACAAGTGTGGAGAGTTGTGGAGAGTACCAAGAAGATCTTTAATCCTATAGCAAAATTTACGAGGAACCTAAAAATGGGTTTTGGAGATCTGCTAATTGACGTGGTATACAGAAAAATCTCTAACAATAGGTATTTTATTCTAATGAATGGTAAGCCACAGGGTTACTTTAAATCTACTAGGGAAGTGAAGCAACTTTATTTATCATAGCTGCTAAATGCATGTCAAGAGCCTTCAACGCCTTACACAAGGATGAGAAGTTCAGAGGATTTGGAATGCCAAAAAGGAGCCCAAGATAAACCTCTTTGTGAGCATTTTGTCACAGTATTATGTGAGGTTATTCTATCTTCTAGATCTTTCTGAAATTATTAGAGTGTCAGATCTTCTTTACTCTTAATAGCCATCACTGAAATGGTGAATTGCTCATCTCCACTTGTGGATGTAGGTCTGATTGGCCAACCATGTAATACTTTTTGTCCTTCATTCTATATTTCTCTTCCATATTCTTTTCTATAAAAAAATGTTATTTCATTATAACAAAAGCACCAACCAAGTGCTGAAAAATGTACAGGTATAGGTGTGTAAAAAACAAAAGAACAATCACTTTCTAATCTTGTTGGGATTCTAAGGTGCAAAGTATTGACTCTGCTTCATTTACAAATTCATCCTAGCACCGAAAAAGATGACAGAAGTGTACAGTTAAAGTTGCTGTATGGAGTTTGCTTTGTCTTCAAAACATCTAGAGTTCCTTTCTTTCGCTACAGTCGACCAGAATCCAAAGACACTGTGTTCCACCATATTCTGATTTGTTGTCTTAGTGATAGGGGTGGCAAAAGGGCGGTGCGGGGCAGGTTGAGCTTGCCCTGCAAGCCGCCCCGCCCCGCATAACATTTTTTAGCATTTTCAACCCGCTCAGCCCCGACCCACATAAACCTGTCCGGCATATACCCGGCCCCACTTAATTATTCTCATTTTTATTTGTCTAAATCATGCAATTATAACTTGCCTCAAATTTGAATATTTCAATTCACTTTTTCACCTATCCAGATACTATTCAATATAGTTACTGTTCTGAGATCCTATTTAATTTATAAGAATTTAATAACTTGTGTGTTTTAGAAAGAACTTTTTAAAAAAAAAACAATCAAAACCAATAAAGACATGAACCAGCGAATTAAACACTAAATCAAGCAATAGTTTTCTCTCTTTATCGTTCCTAGTTTCAGAAACATTTAATTTGTATCCTATTCTGTTCTTCTTTGTTTCTCTCTTTGCTAATCATTTTGTTACAGTGTACAATGAAACTATAAAAATATTTTTGCAGTACGAGAAAATATGTCAAATTAATCGAATTAAGAAAATAATTTTTTTCTATTTATATGAGTATGTTTATTATGATTTTTAAATATTAAGAGTTGTGAACCTGTCTCAAACTAACTATTAACTAGTACCATTCTATGAATATTAGAAGTCTATCAAATATTTTGAATTTGAGCACTTAACCTATGTATGGATTTCAAATCAATTTTGATTTTATATTTCATTTTTAATTAGTTTCAACTATCATATAACACATTATGTTTATTCAAGGAAAATGAAGCTATGTTTACAGGGATGGTATTAAGAGAAAGAACCCGCAACCTGCCCGGCACCTGCATTATTTCTTTTCAAAAGAGTTCCAAACGCCCCGTCCCGGCCTACCCCACATATTGTCAAACCAACCCCACCCTGCATTAGACAAAACCCGCTCCACCCAGTTGCCATCCCTACCTAGTGAAGTCATCAGATTTACTTCTTCCTGAGGCTTCCCAGACCCTGGATCCTCACTCAAGGATATTTTAACTCATTTTAATTTTTAGTGCGTGAAAAGAAAAAGATCACTTGCTCTAAAAAGGAAAGGGAAGCTAAAAATTGAAAAGGCTTGAGGATCAATAAAGCAGGGCGATAAAGGAACTGGTGGTGGATCTTATTAGAGATCTTTTCTTTAAAGGAAAAGCATAACACGGTTTCACCTCACCGCTCTTGCTTTGTAAAATTTCCATTTCCACTAGATCCTAACATACTCCTTCCAACGTAAGCATGATGTATAGTTGATTATCATATGAATCTCTAACTAGAACCCTAAATTCCCTGATTCCTTAAACTAACAGTCAAATGAGCATCGAAGTTGACAAAGGATTTTATCAGAACAGCTGCATGAAGGCTTAATCGGTTCCCATTAGCATTCATAAGTGTTTCTATGGTTTATATCACTTATCCTAAAACTCGATTGACAGAATGAGAATTTCAATTGAGTACAAAACTCAGTTAATTCACTAAACAAGCAAGGTAAAAACATAGGAGGAGGGAAGAGGGAAAGAGAGAACCTGAACCTTCTCATTGTCTATGGACATTCTCCGTTGGCCGCCGTCCATTGTTGGGTCGCCGGAGATTCCGAGAAGAGTGAGAGTATCGCCGTTAAGGGGGGAAGAGTGGAGGAGTTCTGACAGAAAAGTGAATATAGGGCTTCGGAAATGTAGGCGTTTTTGGCATTTATTTGGTCAGAAAGCTAATAACTCACACTCTACACGTGTTCAAAATTTTCACTATTTTTTTTATTATTATTATTATTCTAGAAGCATTAAAAGTAGCAAAATATTACTCGTACATTCTCTTATATTTGATTTAATTATTTGATATGCTTATTTAGAAGCGTTTGATAGGTTGCATTAAAAGAAATAATTCATATATTATATGTGGTATAATTTAATATTGTGTTTGATAGGAATGTGAGTCTATGTATATCTAATCCATGGATTAGTTAATACATTCTACATGGTATTATGTAATGTATTACTAATAACTTCAATTTGGAGATATTAGTAATATTTAGAATATAATATCATGGGATAAGCACATAAAAACAAAAATATCCCTCAAATCTTTTTAATTTTTATTTTAATTTCTTGATTTTATGTTTTATATTTGTACTAGTAAAATTATTTAAATAAATTAGTTTACAAATAATTTAGAGAGACTTATTTGTAACTAAATATATCTAATTCAAATCAATACTAATTTAAAATGTGAGTTGTTTAACATTTACTAATTAAAAGACAAATATATCACTAATTATTCGTATTTTCAACAATTTTAAAAAAATTACATACATAGTAAAATTATAACTTACAACTTTTTATGTGTAAATGTACATGGTTTATTCAATTTTTCAATTGTTGACCATCTTTATAGTTTTAAAAGTAGTTGGTTTATCTTTTTTAAATTTAAAATTGACATTTTATTAGTGATCAATTTTTACGATGAGAATTATTTATCCTCAAATAATTCAAATAGAAAACTGAAAGCATGACAACAAAATTATTCTTCTCATAGCTAGTTAGAATGTCATAAAAGAAATATTTTTCGATAATTATCTACCTTGACCCAATTACATAATAATATAAGGGTATAATTGAAAAAGAGATTTTTAAATAATTTGATTTCAAATACAAGTTGGGATTGGAAATAATTAATCAAACACTTGATAAAAATAAATCATGCATTATTAATTCCTGCATTACTAATCCATGCATTACTAATGCCTTCATTACGAATCCATGCATTATTCATTTTGTACCAAACGATCCCTTAGTAGTTCGTTTATTTAGTCTCATAATTTAGATCTATATTAGGTCAAATTAATTCATGATAAAAATTTTAAAAATAATTCTCAATCTCTTAGTTGGTTGTTTATAAATTGTAAAATGTTTTATAACTTGAGATGACACGGTATTTGAGATGATTGAATACATTTTAGGTTAATTCTTTTCGTTTTGAAAGTTAAACCAAAATCAATATTTGTAATTAACGAGGTCAAAATCTAGTTTTGATGATTTTGCTAAGTTTGAATGATAACTTATGACTCATATGAAAAATTCACACGATTTCCAAGAGGTTCAGGAAGATTTGAACCCTTTAGCATTGTTCTAGTCTTTTTATGAGTTTAAAGTAGACCACGTTAACATTTTGTAAAATAATTTTTGAATAGTAATTTGATGATTCAAACATGCAGGAATGTGTTTTATCATCGAGTTGCACTATTAACTCATATTCAAGAGGTCTCAAACAAATTTGGCGATTTATTGTGCTAATTTACTTGTATCTAAAATTGTCAATTTTTTTTGTGCAGATCAAATCGTTCTTCATATTTGTGAAGCTTTAGTCATCTTTACGTACAAGAATTTTTCAGAGCGCTCATGAAGAAGAGTTAATGGACCATGTCACATTATTCATCACATTGAGAGGGATATGATTGCTTTTGAGAGAGTCTAGATCGGTTCGTTGGTTCACACTCACGAAAAATGCTTGGTACTCAGACAAACAAAAATGTATTGTCAAATTTGGACCTTTTTTTGGGGGAGTTTTTAGCTCAAAATGAAGAGATTTTAAAGTTTTTTGAGATATCATTGTGCTTGTAAGATTATAACTCCCTATTTGATAATTTTTCGTTGATGCATCACTGATTTTGTCGTTTAAATTATGTATGAATATAAAAAGTTGGGAATTTTTTTTTACATGTAATTTGAAATTATTTTTAATGACTTGATAGTCAATTTAAACTTCGTTTTCGATAAACCTTCTAATTTGATTTCATTTTGGGTAAATTTATTTTGAAAGAAAATTTTATATAGATTCAAAGTCGGCTCGTAGGATTAACCTTTTCAACTCAATTTTTTACCTAAATTTTTATATTACAACATGAGCATCGTAGGATTAATCTAATTTTATTTTACTTAAATCTAATTTTATTTTACTTAAATATTTAGAATATTACTAATACTTATTAAACTTATTTTAGCATGGTTTAGTACTTTTAAATTATGATTTTTTTCAGCATAATTTTACACTATTTATTTTATATGATGATTTCATTATTATTATTATTTAATATTTTTATGTCATCAATACTCATTCATATTTTGTGTTACTTTTTTTTAAGAAACACCTTATATAATTGTATTTTGGTTGGACTAAAGAAATATTTGGAGCACAAGTAAATTATATGTGTGTTTGCGAACTTTACCGAAAAATACGGAAAAATCCAAAGTTCATTAGTTTAGTTTGATTTATAAATTTTAAAAAGTTCTACACAATAGTTTAATTTTATATATGAAAAACCCGAACCAACCCGAGATTAAAAATCCCAAAAAGAATTTCTGAATTTTATTAATTTGATTTGGTTTATAAATTTAAAATTTCTACACCAATAATTTGATTTGATATTTGAAAAACCCGAAAAGATCTGATCATGTACACCCATAATTCGTATTCACTAATAAATCATAATTTTGATAGATTGAGCTTGTTTTGAGGCTTTAATCAAAGAAAAAACAACGGTATTAGGGTTCATGGTATGTTTGCTCGAACAATATTCATTTTAGGTCATAACTTATTTTTTCTTATGCTTAGCTTAGGCGAAACATACTGTATAGAGCATGTTAATTATTAATTGGGTAAAATAATAAGCATGGAGTATCACACAAATTGATTGTTATTATGTAATTTGAGATTTAAATTTTAGATGATATATAATTTATAATTTAAATTTCATTGGTGAATTTTAATTAATTTATGACATTTTATCGTACATAAATTGAAATTACTCTCACTCTTTTATATTTACTTACCCCATATATCAAATTGTTTCAATTTATGAAATTAATAAAATTTTGTTATATTTTTCTATTCGAACCTTGTTTTTAATAGCTAGATAAAGTAATGATTAAAAAAAGTAGAATTTAAAAAACATACCTTTAATTCAAGATTTGTTTAAGGATGAGTAAAATAAGGACCAAGTAATGTAAGACAAAAAGAGTAAATAAAGAGTTTATATTATTAATAAAACAAGGACAAAAAGTTTTTGCATCCACTTTTTGATAAATTTTCAACTTTAATAAATTTAAAAATCTAAAAAATAGAAGAGCTCTAAATGTTAACTTCCTCAAAAATCTATCGTATCTATTTTACACTCGTTAATTTATGTTAATGTTATTAAGGAAAGATGATAATTAAGGCGTAATAGTTTTTATTTTTTTTACATTATGTATGTAAGATAATTTAGTGTTTTAATTTTAATGCCTGGTAGATTTTAAGTATTATTTTATCAATTTAGTGATACAAAAAACTTACTAGTTTTTGTAAGTTTTCGGTTTGGATCGCCCAGGTGGATCAATCCGACCGAACAAACCCAAAAATTTCTTTCTGAATAAAAAAATAATAATAAAAAGAAAGGAAAAAAAGATAAGTATTAATTTTAAAAAGGAGTGGGAACAATTACATAGTAATTGTTCAAACGTTAATAATCACACCTTTTTAAATTAATTATTTTTTCCTTTTCTTTTGACTTGAACGCTTCAGAAAGAAAATCCAGGAAGAATAACAAAAACCTCTAAAGTTTATAATAAAAACATTTAGTTTGTGAAAACCATCTTTGTTTCCTAGTGATTCAAAGAAGGATTTGGAGCAAATTATTCAGTTCGTGAATTTTCATTCCCTGCAACAATCAAAGGTACACAAATTTTATACTTAACTATGTTTAAATGTTTTCAGTATTATATATATATAAAAAAAAAAGATCATAAACCCGCTTATATGACATTTTTGAAAAGTTTAAAATGCTATTCACCTATTTTATTTTGTTTTGGAACTTTTTAACCTAATTTTTTCATTAAGTAGTATTTAATTCCTGGAAAAAAATTCCAATATATTTATAAATATTCTTTATTTATAGTTTTGATTGCTGATTATGTTTTATATTCCATATCAAGGCTAATACATCAAATTTAGCTTATGATTCATTAGATGTTTCATACTTTGAACGAGAACGCATATTAGTCTTTTTAGTTATAAGTTCAAAAAAAAATTTCCTTTGATAATTGTAGTCATTTGAAAATTTTTGAAATAGAGTTTTCAAGAAATTATCATGCGAATATTTCCAAGAGACTTTCGATTTTTCTCACATGAAAATTAATTGTTGGCTATAAAGTTTTTTTATGTGATGAATAAGCAGAGTCAGATTATTCACGATTTCTTCACGTGCGTATGAAATTTAAATATAATATGCGAGTATGTCATATTTTTTTTATGTGGTTTAGGAACTGATTTTTGAACGATAATGAATTTCTTTTCATAATTTTCTCTCTATTTATATTCTCATTAATTGTTGTAATTTGTAACCATGTGTATACTTGTTGAGTTTTAATTTTTTTTTTCTTCTATTTTTACTTATGTGAATGAACACGTGTAATTAGTCGCCCTTACTTTTCCGGAAAATAGTTTAAAAAGATATTTTCAAGCTATTGAACATATTGTCAACTTTTCTTATCGATGCTTAATTGGTTTCTCTATATGCATTATTTTCATGGATTTGAAAATCTTTGAAGTGAAGAATATCAATTTCTTTAACACGGGGGATTTGGATGCATGGTGTTGTTCCTAAATATGTGTTCGTCTATCACAAAAAATAATAATTATTCTTTGCTATGTGTATTAATTATTTCAAAGGGTAACTCGGTCCATCATATATATAGAAGAGGTAATGTGACACCTCTCTATGACTTCCATTCATTTTTATCTTTTCTTTTCTCTCTTTTTTGATATTTTTTTCATTAAATAATTTGTCTATTGATTAAAAAATTCAAGCATATTTATTATTATAATTAAAAAAGAAGAGACATTGACACCTTTCAATGGCCTACGATTCTATTTATCTTTTTTTTTTGCTTTTTTTTTAGTTTTTCATTAATCAATTTATTAAATAATTAAAATAATTAATCATATTCATTACATATAATTATATCATATGAAAGTTACAAAAAAAAACATCCACCCATTTGTATTCTCTAATTAAATAACATGTCCCCTCAACTTCCTTCTACTTAATTCCTATTATTTAAACCATCTATAAATAATATTCACTCATGCTCGTTTATATTTTCTCCAACTTCATATTGTTAGTATTATTTTTTTAATTTTTCAGCTGTATGAAAATTATGGATATATTTTTAAAAATTTATTCTTGTGTTACAAAGTTTATCAAGATGAAGAAGAAAGTTTAAAGGCACTGTAAGATTCGTCTGAGGAGCTTATCAAAAATTAATTTGCTACAAGTCACCAAAATGAAGAAGAAAGCTTAATGACGGTGGAAGATTCATCAAAAGTTTGTTAGATTATAATTTGAAAAAGTAGAAGTTTCAATAATTTACAAATATATAGATGCATTAATTGTTGATTATATAATTTTTCAATTGATAATTTATCCATCAAGATATGTCCCCTTCAAGAACATGATTATATTATAAAGCAAACTTTTTGTATCAAGGGCAACCTGATATTCAACTGGCTATTTTATTGCTTAAATATATATTTTTTGTGATATTTTCATCACATATACAAACTTCTGTGTTTTGAAAATATTATCCATACTCCATCAATATATATTATGTATATAACATGTTAATATGACACAATTTCTCGATCAAGATTTAATCATCTGTTGTTTAGTTTCATCAGCTTCTTTTCATCCAAATTTAGATGATATAACACATTTTTTTCTTTTGTAAAATTTGAATTGACCAAAAAAAGTGATGAAATTCTCTCCATTAAGTTTTTGTTTTGTATTTGTTAACACTTATGTAAAATTAGTCTATATATATGATTGTTGGATTCAATTTTCACAAAACGTATAATTCTTTTAATTTAATGAAATTTTTCAGAGTGAACCAATTTTCTTCTACCAGTATCCAATTGCAAGGAACATATTTATTTTCTTAAGTTAAGAAATCCTAAAACTAGAAAAATAATTATACATAGAGAAAATTGATATTTGTTTAATTAAGTTGATTATGAAACTGAAAAAATGATTTTAGTCTCTTCACTAATTAATTTTGGTAATGAAATTTTTTATAATATTTATTACATCTCATAAATTACAAAAACCTTCCTCTATTTACATTTTCTACTTAAATGACATATCTCCAACTCCTTTCGATGAATCTTTTCGTTATCTCTACATTTAGTTTTTTCAAAACATAATGATTTAAAAATTTTGTCTATAATTTACACATAAGATATTCAAGGTTTCTACATGTCACAAATGGATATGTTTTTTTCTCTATTTGTGGTTGTAAGCTTTTGATAACAAGATATACTTTAATTTTAATTTTTTAAAAATAAATAGGAAAATAGTACTATGTTGCGTTGTTCTTTTTATTAGTTGGTCCATTTCATGACTTACAAAAATCCTAATCTATTTATATTTTTACTTAAGTAACATTATTTGTATAATAATTCTTTGATAATTAATAAGAAAATTGTATCTTATAGATTGAAATAATTATGATAAACATTTTAAAGTTTTTACCAAAGTATTAATCATATATCTTCTTTTATAGTATATGCTACTTTCTAAGATTTATCACTAAAATAGTTGTTGTGATCTCGTGAAGCGCAAACATGTTAACTAGTTACTATATATTTAGGAAAGTTAACGAATGCGCCACAAGTTCACTAGTATAACTATATATTGCTGCAACTGTTTGTAACAAGGCACTAGATCCATAATTTCAGTAGTTATCCTACTGTCACATAATTAAAAGTGATGCTGCTACATGCATCTGTTCCTTTTTAGATATGCTGGTATGCGACTAGGGTTGGGCATTCGGTATTTCGGTTCAATTTGATTTTTTTTCGATTTTTTCGGTTTTCAGTTTTTGTAAATTGTATAACGAATACCGAATCAAAATATTTTGATTCGGTTCGGTTTTTATTATTTCGATTCGATTTTGTTATTTCAGTTTTTTAATGGGTCTGCTTAGTTGGGCTTTTAAAAATTTACAAATTTTTTTGTTTGATTTTTAGCTTAATGGGCTAAAAATAGTTATATAAAAAAGTCTTTTACTTTTTAATTTTTAATTTTAAATTATAATATTTATTATTTAATATTAATAATTAATATAATATAAATATATATAATAATATAATATATTTCGGTAAATCGAAATACCAAATTACACAAAATCACATATCAAAAATCGAACCAAAATACCGAAAAATACAAAAATATATACCGAATATCGAACCGAAAACCGAAATACCAAAAAAATTCGATTCGGTACGATGTTTCGATTTTTCGATGTTTATGCCCAGCCCTATATGCGACTCACATACAAGCATATCTAAAAATGGAATAGATTCAACAACTCCACTTTTAATTACTTCCTAAACAAAGATCAATAAGTGATTCCTATGACTATACACCTTGATCATTCATTTATTTGGAAGGCTATAGGTGTTAATTCGTACAGAGTAAACTACCCTGTGTTTCTTCGCAAAAGGGAAGTTGTTGGAATTCTATCTCCTGAATTCTTCACAGGATCACGTACAGACGATGTGTTTTTGTTTGTTTGAAACTTAACGATAATCAATTCGAACAACACAATATTTTTTGCAGATTACAACAATTACGTTTTGTAAAGCAAATAAAATAATAACACAATATTTTACCGCGGAAAACCCTAACTCTTAAGGGTAAAAATCACGACCTACACCTCTGCAGGATTCAACTCCATTTTATTAAACTTTAAGTCTCAACAAAAGATTCCAAAGCTATGTAGCCTAAAAATTATAAACTCTAATTCCTATAGAAATTATAAACTCTAATTCCTAGCTAAGAAATTATAAACTCTAATTTCTAGCTACCCAAAGACACAAAACCCCCATGTTTTATATCTTCTAATGTTTTTCAAGTTCTAACTTGTCGAACAACTCTTACTCACAAACTCAGATTGTAAACAAGACTCTTGAATACAATCTTACAATTTTTCCTCACAAATTGCAACACTCCAATAAATCTCAAAACTCTTTTAAGCTTCTTGATCGTGTTTTGATCTTCTCACTATATAAGTGCGCAATTTTTTCTGATGCAAATAGCTCTCTATTTATATTTCAGAACTTCTACAAATCCTTATATAATTCAACTTGTATTTGCCTTCTTCAAATCCTTGTTGACTTCTACTAGGACTTTGAACAAAACCTCATCGAACTTGAATTTGTTCTTCAACGAAATACTACTTATCAACTTCAACAAATTTTTGTTGAACTTACCTTTAACAACTTCTCCTTGAATAAATAATGAGGCACACTTTCCTTGTTTAATAAGAAAACATAATTTCCTTAAATAAATAAGAAAGCACAGTTTCCTTACTTAAATAAGAAAACATATTTCCTTAAATAGATTTCTGCTTTGTTGAACTTGTACTAAGCCGCCAATTTGAACTTTTGTCTTCGCCGCAACCGCTTCTGTGTACTTCTTAAACTATGTCGCCTCAAGCTATTTCCTTAAACAAGTTTGCTGAAAACCTTTTCAAATCAAAATTGCTGAATTACTGGACCACGTTTTTACAACCTATTCTTACTACCTGCTCTTCATGGAATTTACCATAGTTCAAAACACATAGATTTAACAGAAGTGACCGGAGTAAATACATGTACAAGACTCGCAAGAAGCAAACCAGCATGTCAGAGTTGTAAATTCCAGGCAAAGGTGTACTTTGTCCGAGTCCTAATCTCTTCCTTAATCTGATCATGCAATTGACTAATTAAGTTCCAGCTTCAAGCCTTCGATTATCTTCAATCTTTATACTTTCTCGGGTGAGAGGGCCAACGTAGTTCCATGACTGGAAATAGAAATAAAGACAGACGTTAATCATTTAAGGCCCATGGATCTTTGTGAGAAGCAAATAAATGGTAGAGAAGTAGGAAAAAGAAAGTACATATATACTAAGATCCAACTCTATTTCCTCTCATCATTTCACCATCCAAGGGAACCGCACCATCTTCTTTGCAGAAACTTACCATGTAAAGTTGCTCTCTAGACTCTAGACTTGAAGAGTATTGAGCAAACAATAAAATGATGTCTCCCGGAGACCATCCCCTGAAGAAGTTCTAAACTGTAAATGTTCAGCAGCAACGAATATCATATTAACCGTATAGCAAAAATTCTAGGGAGAGTTTCTCCACTTGATAAAGTTGGGTGTGGAAAAGCAACTTCTCTTTCGAGATCACTGCTGAGTCCCCGTGTATATAGCCCAAAACAAAAAGGCATGGACCTTACACTTTTTTTTCCACTGAGCATTGATCACACATGGATGAAACATGATGTGTTTACTGGATCGAGAGACCTAAAATTTATAAGAATTGAAAACAGTTCGTATAAAGTAGACCAGAGAAAGAAATGCTTTAACCTTATACGCTTGCTTGCGTGAAGGCTTAGAGCCCTTTTTGCTAGGTCCAAAAGCTTCACAAAAGATCTGATCCAACAGAAATCTTGAACCTTGATGGAAATTCCAAGCTTAACTGCTAATATGTCAACAACACTGGTGCAATTCACATTTCAATCCATTTGATAATTGTCAAGAGCTCTGGCGCTGCACGGGATTTGCATACTACTGCAACCAACTGATCTTCTCCAAGGTGTGTTGAAAGCATGCTATGGATAGGTAACATATGTAATTACATCCATACTGCCAAGGAAGTTCTTAAACTGAGTCGTTTTTAAAGAAAAGGATACCATCATCAACCTGCTAAGCTTATGGGTCTGAAACTCTCCAAGAATTGCAACCACGCCAAGTATGTCATGAGCATATTTGAGATACAGCTGTTCAGGTTTTGGTGATCTGAGCAGCTTGTGGACAACAACAACTGCACTGTCTGCCTTTCCTTCAATCTTCTCCATAACCACTTCTTTATCATAGCCCACGTCGTGAAAAGAATCAAGAGCGGTATAAACTGCATCCATGAGCATTTTAATATGTCTAGACAGAAGTTAAGACGGTCTGTTGAGAATGAGGTACCACTCTACTACAAGTTACTGCAGGATGTCACTGTGGCTGCATACACGACGACAATAGATCATACACTGAGAACAAAACATCATAAGGTAGTAGTGGTAAGTAATACACGTATTACTTTATTTACAAAAAGTAGCAGTGAGAGAGAAATATGTAGGTACAATATTGACTGCCTTTTTTTACCTCTGTAATGGATTCTATATAGAATTAAAATCATCCTGCATTTTATGCCAAAAAGCTAACAACAATGCAATTATGAAATTTTTAAGGTTCTTTAATTTGGAGTACAAAAACAGCTCGTAAAGAGAGGGGGGGGGGGGGGGGATAGGCTAAGTGCTTTTACTCAACTCGTGAGGGTTCATTTCTAGTTAGCAAGGATAAGGAAGCAAAGCTAGAGTCTTCTAATAATATGCTTGTCATAACGTGTGACTCTTTTCACTAAAAAGAAAAAATATATGAAAGAAAAGCATTTTCAGCACATTTATATGAAGAAGTCTTTATTATTATATTAGCATAGGTAGTCAACATTTTCTATTAGGTTTTTTTCCATACATGCAAACACAATAAATGAAACCAAACAATCATAGTTAGCATATGGGCCCTAAAGCGAGTATCAAAACTTATTGAGCGCTTTGCGCGCTTCAATATCAGCATCAAGAGTCTAAGGCATACTTTTCGTTATCAATGAATCTCTTATGAAGATGTAACACTAAGCAATTGATATTTCACTTCTATCGTACAAAAAAATTCAATTTGTTTGTTCTTATATTTGTCATTCATGCTAATAATTATGGGCTAGTTTCAAATATATACAATAAAATTATTAGTTTACAGCTTGTTTGGATTGGCTTTTCAGTTTTGACTTATAAGCCAAAAACCTTAAGTTACAACTCATACTTATGACTTTTGATTTATTTTTGTCATTTTATCTTAAAACTAAGTGCTTATACGTACTTTTTTAACTTATCCAAACACTACGAAACTGCTTAAAAGCTATTTTATCTTAAAAACACTTCAAATAAATCAATCCAAACAGGTTTTGAAATAACCATATTTTATTTACATAATAATCCGTCAAAAGTCATAGAAAGTAATACACTGAGGGACAGTGTGGTGTGAGTGATAGAAATAAATAGTGGTAGGATAAAGTTTTTGTATCTGTTTGGTTGCCATGTTTGGGGTAACTTATCCCACCATCTATATCATAGCAATGGGATAATTTATCCCATATAAATAGTGGGTAATTCCATGATAGCTAATCCAAGATAACTAATCATGGGATAACTTGTTTGCAAACAAACAACCTCTAACTATACAATATAGATTACCTATACACGAGTAGTACACTGACTATACATTGTGATACATCAAAAGCTTAAAAATAACTCAACTAACCATGAAGATTACTTTGAGTATTCAGTTTCGATCAACACAAAATCACCTCCAAACAGTTCCAAATTTTAGATATGAAATTCGCTCGATGATTTGAGTTCTTTGATATATAATTCGATTGAAATGATTCACGTATTCTATACATTAAATAAAAAAAGAAAGAAGAAGACAACAACGAATAAGAAAAAGACGACGACAACAAAGAAGTGGTATGCTTATTGGTCTCCGGACTCATTAGGTAAAAGTGGTGGCTTGGTCCCCCCCATCATGAGTGTATGTTGCTTCGCGATTAGTAGTCCTCTTTCACCGAGATGCCTTTCAAAAAAGATTTTTCCCTCATCAAAACAAGACCCACTATCAGAGATATAGCCGAGTCGGGCATGGAAGGAATTCCGCGATAAATTCTACAGATTCAGAGATTGTGTTTTAACGTAAAAGGCTTGATTTCATAAACATGTGCATTTTGTAATATATACTATCGCTATGCTCTACGTTCAAAAAACCTCTAATTTCTTCTTTACAAACAATCCATATGATATACTAGGGACCTGTCCTGGATAACTGTTATCTAGATCTTCCTAAATTGTGTCCTTAATCTACTAGTAGTCTTCCTTTGGTTCCCATTACATTCATTCAACTCATTTCTACAATATTTTCTCTCTTAATTTTTACAAGTATTTCTAGTTTATTTAATATTATAGCGAGAACCTTTACCATTAAATGACTATTTAATGCCTCAACTACTAAATTTCTCATTTATCCATGTCTTCTCTTCGAACAAATTACTTCAGCAGAAGTTTACATAAATTAAATCTTTCTTTAAAGTAAATTCTGCAAAAGATTCTTCCCAAGCTCCTCATTTTTCTTGCCTAATAAATTTCCAAAGTTTCATATATTGCCATTTGAATACTTTAAATACAAGGAGGCAAATATGTAGATGTCAAATCTACGTGGAAGAAGAAGATCTACACTTGTCATCCCTGAGCTAGATTTGGAAGTTGGGTGGAAAGACATTGATAACAAGATACGCTTACTCATAAATGTTTCTTTACCATCATATTCAATTAAAGATAGACAGACAAAGAAATTCTATATTCAAGAGATGTCAGGAGAAAGTAAATGGGGAAATATGAAATTTATTTGCACCTCCAATGAAAAAAGTCATCAACACATTATAAAAAGTTAATCAGGAAAGATAATATAATTTTCTGGGAGATTAGTTTCAATATTATCACGTACAAGTTTACGATATATTTTAGATATACCTGAATGGTTTTTGGTAATTATTTATATCTTAATCTCATTATCGTTGTTTTTAATCTTATTCTTGTGTTTATGTAATTTGTTGTTTGTTTATTTTGCATAACTTAATCATTTGTATTCTATCTTTCTCGTGTATATTTTTTGTTAAGGGAAGTAAAGTAAAGATCAAATTTTCAAAGAGTTCTAGAAGGTTGAATCTACCTGAAAGCTATTTTGAAACTGAGAGACAGATGAAAGAGCTGAAGTGGAAAAGGGTGCGATTTACAGAGAGAGCAAACATTGCTGACCGATGCAAAGATCAACTATGAAATGAGGAAACAAAAGTTTGTCAAGTTTCTTTCACAAAGCTCATCCTATCTTTCAAGGCTATATACTTGAGTGAATCTAGTTAGATTATTCATCCTAGTAATGATGTTTTCGTAATAATTAGTGTTATCGATGCCAAGCAGATAAAAGTTAAGTCATATCTAAGTTGATTTATGTAAAAGCTTGAATATATAGCTTGCCAAAAGTCATAGAAAGTAATGTACTGATTATACAATGTAGCTTACCTATACATAAGTTATAAACTAACTATACAATGTGATACACTCAAAAAGCTGAAAAATAACTTAACTACACATGAAGTATACATAGAGTGTTCAAACTCGATCAGTTCTAAATAACTTCTAAACAATTCCAAAATTTGAGATTAGATATGAAATTTGTTCGATGATTCGAGTCTTTAGATATATATTTGCTCGTAATGATTCACATTTTCGATACATTAATTAAAAAAAAGGAGAAAGAAGACGACTAAGAAGAATGATGATGATGAGGACGGAAGAGGATGAGGGGGGGAAGTAGGAAGAAGGAGGAAAAGAAGCCATTAATGGCAAAAATTGTTAGGAAGAAGAAGAAGGGTATGTCCAATGTCCAATTTAGCCTCTTGTTTTTTTTTTTTTGAAATAGACGAATAACAGGCCCTTTTGTATATTTTCCCCAATAATTATTAGTCTTGGATTAAACATATGCATAATTGTATTTTTTCACCCTTTGCGTCGTTTTTCATTAAAGCCCACATCTTATTTGTACTTTGCAAAGCTCTAAAGAACCTTAACTGTTTGTTGCGCTTTTTGCTTTTCATAATACTAAGCATAGATGAAAAGTCTATCTCTTGTAGGTATCCTAGTAGACCTCTACTTAAAAAGACAACGAACACCCTAAATTAATTATGTCTATGCTTATTTAAACCTTCTAAAAAAAAAGATGACAAACTCTTCTATTGTAATCTTTTTAGAAATTCAAACTATGAGGGTGATCAGTGCAGTTAGTCCCCTTCGTTTGTGGAGCAGGGCTTCCTTCGTCTCTTACGAACAACAAATATGGTGCAAGATATTTTTTTATAAAGGTAATATACAAATATGGTGCAAGATGTGTTGCATCATATTTGCAACAGCCCCAGGATCAAAATGAGGAAAATACAACCAAAAAACAAACCCAACCTTTGCTCTGATTAAAGTTTCTCCTCTTCAACTATATATCTTCAAGTCTTCGAAAAGAATCTCAGGCTTCACTCAGTTTAATTCGAGTTCGCAAGTTAAGGGCAAAAGGAATTTAGGAATGAATAGCATCCAAAGTCCTTGCTAGGAATTTCGAATAACTTTCTATATTCCTTAAGGTTACAAGTGAAGCTTACTTCATGTTGTAGCTACTTGGATCTTTGCCTCTCGAGGTCTAGGTTCTGTGGCGGACTCTTGGGTCTCCAGACTCATCTAGCAAAGTGGTGGTTTGATTATCCCCCCTTCATGTGTGTATGTGGGAGAAGTTTGTATTAGCATTTAAGTACTTGCCTTATGGTTCACAGTTCAAGTTCTCTTTTGCTGAGATGCCGTTCAAAAAGATTTTTTCCCTCAAAAGAAGACCCTCTATCGTAGATGTAGCCAATTCGGGTGTGAAACAAAATTCCCTAATACACTACTACAAATTCAGAATTTGCTTTAAAAAGCTAAATTTCACAAACATGTACAGTCTAAACTGTATTCTTTCGCTATGCTCTACGTCTAGAAACAACTCCAATTTCTTCTTACAAACACTCCAGTTGATAAACAAGGCACCTCTTATCTAGATCTTCCTAAATTATATCTTTTATCTACTAGTAGTCTTCCTTTGGTTGCCTTGACATATATTCCACTCGTTTCTTCAATATTTTCTCTCTCCAAAATTCAATACTAGGATTTTTAACATTATGGCAAAAACTTCGCAACTAAATGACTATTCAATACCTAGACTAAATTTCCAATTTATATATGTCTCCTCTAGGAACAAATTGCTTCAGCGGAACTTCAGAAGCTCCTGATTTGTCTAGCCTAAAAAATGTCCAAAGATTCAAATCTTGCCACTTGAATACTCCAAATACAAGGAAGCAATTATGTAGATGCCACAGAAGAAAGAAGATCTGTACTTGTGATTCATAAATGCTTCTCTACCATCGACATTCAATTCAGAGGTTGTCAGGAGCAGTAAATGGGGTAATATGGAATTTGTTAGCACCTCCAAAGAAGAAGGAACTGGTCTGTCAAAGGAAATGGAGAAGAACATTGGTGGCACATCGTTCCAGCCTGCATTTGGTGGGTAGTCTCTTATTAATTTAATGTAAACATGATCTTTTGGAGGATACAGGGGATCGGTTGAAAAAGGACAGTCTTACTGCATCCAAGAAAAACCAATTTCATCCCTTTCTCGTGAAATGGTTTTAGCCTCTCACTTCCTATATCTACGTACATCGATCTTTAGACAGCTCAATAAAGCATTGATAACTGGCATACTAAGGCAAGCACAAGCTTAAACAGTTCCCAGGGCAAAAAATAGGATCTCTTATCCATGCAGAGTTCTCACCTAACAAGATAAAATGCAAGTACAGTCTGCAGCTATCAAATGACATCATCAATCAATTAAAGCAAGATGTACGGACAAAGAGTATCAAGTAAAGAAAGCTCAAGCATTCATAGTCTAACTAAACACCCTCAAAGATGGGATGAGCTTTGTGAAAGAAACTTGACAAACTCTTCTTTCCTTATTTCAAAGTTGTTCTTAGCATTGGTCAGCAATGTTTGCTCTCTCTCTAAATCTTCCACACATCTTACCCTTTCCCACTTCAGCTCCTTCATCCGGATCTCAGTTTCAAAATAGTTTTCAGGTATATATGACCTTCCACAACTCTTTGGAAATTTGATCTGTACTTCCCTTTACAAAAATAAACACGAGAAAGAAAGAACCCAAATGATTTAGTGATGTACAAACAAACAACAATACATCCACACAAGTGGATCTGGTAGGGTGGAGTGAACGCATCCATGCCCCTACCTTGGAAAGGTAGGGAGGATAATGATTCAATGATACAATCAACAAGAAAAATAAAGTGTGCTGTCAATTCAAATAAGTCTAATTTATAAACATACAAAATCAAATACATGTAATTTATAAGCGTAGGAATAGGATTAAAAACAACTCCCACGAGACATTGGATTAATATATAAGATATAAATAACTACCATAAGTCATTCAGTGAATCTAAAATGTGTCGTAGACTCGGAACATGATAAATCCTCAAGACTCCTCTCCCAGAAAATTATATTATAGATTATCTTTCCTGATTAACTTCTATAATGTGTTACAAACAAATATAACAAAGGCTACCTTACAGAAGCTTCGCTGCAGATATAGTGAAAGAAATTGAAGAACATGCTTTCATGCACCATTCTATACAGATTGATTGAGTAAGTTCTTGAAAGGTTGAACTACTGAACTCCACAAAGGTCAAGCAACATGGTCACAAAATAACACCAGCTTCCCAGTTCAGGCGTACAGTTAGAGATGAAGTATATAACTTGATACTAAAAAATGAACAAGTTAAGAGGCAATCAATTCTTTAAAGTATCTTCACAAACAAGTTGAACTATGAAGGAAGAAAAAATTATGAATATAAACGCACTATTTAAGATAAATCTCTTTACCTTTTGCCTAGGGAAAATATACCAGCACTCTTTATGATCCCACCATCCAATGATATGGCTCCACCAGCTATAAAGGGTAGTGCCTGCATCATGTCTGCCCTTGTTTTGTATACTTGCAACTGTGAGAAGAGTCCATAGAAGAGGGTCTCTCTCAGTCCATGACCATTGCTTGTAACACAATATAAGTTATCAGTGTCAATATTGATCATATTGACAGCAAAACCAAGAAAACCAGGAAGAGTTTTCCCGTTGACGTATCTTGGCTTCTTTATGGACAGCCTTCTCTGAGGGTCATCAGCAATAAATTCACCGGTGTATGGTCTAAAATGATAAACCCAAAAATGAAAAAATAAGAGAGTAAAGAAGTGTTAAACAATATGAGATGTATTTGCAAGAAGAGATCATCATAACCACAAACCTTAAGTTCTCAAGACAAATTACAAGATATCGGTCATCCAAAGGTCTTCCAATTGAAGCTCCAACTCCATGAAGACCAGAACTTTTAATTATAAGACCTTCCTTATCATATGTTTCCAGTGCTTTAAGTCCATCAAGCGTCTTGCAAACAATTGCTAACATGGTTCCTTGCCCAAGATAATCTGAGAGAGTCCTGGATTTCAGAGATTAAGATACAAATGTCATTCATAATACAGTGATTCTAAACAAAAATTGGTTAGTACAGTGAACTTCCATTATCTGCCTACTTTTTGGTAAAGATATAGCACTAGGGCCTCACTCGACCCCAAAATATATCTCATGAGGGTAAGATTGCCCAAGCTTGTATATGCAAACCGCACATTCATTCCCCAACTAATGTGGGGCTCTAACCTACTCGAACACCCCTTTCACGTCCAGGCTCGACTGGAACATGAACAGAAATCCCAAACAGGGACTACCCTCGCACTGATATCATGTAAGGATATGACACTTGGGCAAAACTTAAACCCAAAATCTAGCTCATGAGGGGAGGATTTCCATATACGCAAACGCACATCCATTCCCCAACCAACATGGGATTTTAACCCACTCTAACATTGTTTAAACGCCATGCTTCTTTTATCTTCAATCTCAAAATGAAAAGAACTATTCAGATACTAACTTCTACGTCATGACAAGACCTAGCTTTGAGCAAAGAGATGCACATTTTCATACACAAAAGAGTCTCCACATGCTAAGGGGTTATTCCCAGGTCAATTGTACAAAGAAAAATTCCAAAAGTATTTAATAACAATAGCAAAAACATACCTAGTGAGAGGATGAAAAGTGCAATAAGAATATTATTATTAATGATAATAATAATAATATACTTAGTACGACCTAAGAAAGTGAGAAAACATTCAACTATCAACTAACCTTCTACCCTAATCTGCGACCTCCAAACCCTAATCACTCAATACTTATGACAATTAAAAGACCAGAACATATCAAACTATTTGTCTCAAGTCTTCTCTATCATCTTGATTGGGACAGAGTGAACGAGTGCTATAATCTCTTGAACAGGGACTAGCATAAAAAGTGGACTCATATAAAGCTCATTTCTTTTTTCTTCTTTGTCTATTTTATTGTAGAAAACGTCAGCAATTACTAGATGCTATGTGAAACAAACCTGCTGAGATTGTCGTCGTCAACCTTCCCAAGCAAAGCAACAATTCCTACTATGTCCTTCATAAATGGAATATTAGTAATCTGAGCTCCAGTACGCTTTTGCAGCTGGACACAGATGGCAGCTGCAGATTTATCAAAACTTAAGATTTGTTCAATTGTTTCCTCCTCATTCTGCCCATTGGAAGATTCCTTATTTTCAGAACCAGTTCCACTTGCTGAATAAGTCTTGGCGAGAGCAGCTACAATACCCCACAAGCACAAGGCATTAAAATTGAGAAACAGTGAAAAGTCATATGACAAAAGGGAAAGAAAAAAGTTAACGTGAATGCTATAGTCTACACTGTGTGCTTTTAATTAGGCAATACACAAAATTAAACCCATAAGCTCATTGAAACAAGCTGATGGCTGATACTCTGCACTACAGGTAATCACGAAATCTTACAATGTGTGATTTTACAACACACCTAATTAACTTGAAAAGAAGGAAACAATACCTTCTAAATCCAAAATTGAATCATCCAACCTGTTCTTCTGACCCTCTAAGAATTTTATGTTATCATCATGGTGTTTAATTTGAAGACCAGTCTCCTCAATTGCATCCTCAAGTTTCTGCAGTAATTAAATGATGCAGTCATGAATATTGATCCATTTATTTCACAATATATTATTATGTTATTATCATCTCAAATAAAGGACGCTAGTAGATATATCTATACCTATCATCAAGACTATTGTGTACATTGCATTGCATCCATGAATGACAAAATAAAATAATCTAGGCAAATATTTTTGAAAATCATACCACCTTGGAATGGCAGCTAACAGCCTCAGCAGTTCTATTTTGTATTATGTCCCGATTGCCAGCAAAAGTAATGGAACTAGTCTGACCTCCTTGATTGAGCGATGGATCATGCATAAGCGGTGCCTCAGGAACGATTCGTAGCTGGAAAAGTAATGTAAAAACATCAGTTTGTTAGAGTTGCTTATTAAGAAGAAGTTCAACAAGTGTCTAGTATAAGGTCCTAGAGTGCACACCACATCTACAGTGAACAAGTAATACTAATGCGCAAATCATACATGCCATTTTTTCTATCTTTGTTTCATTAAGGAGGAACATAAAATATACTTTCCTTCTGAAAATACAAATGAATGTTGAACATTCAGATTTCCACAACAGGATGCCAAAGTTTCTTCAGGAAATATAATACATAGATGGAACAGCCCTCATTTTTAGAAATGTAGAACATGCGACCAACTACAGGGCAATCGAAAACTACTCACAAGTGCATCCTCAAACTGATCATCAATCTGCTTTTTGTCCATGAGCTTTTTAGCCAACTTCTTCTTGTACTTGGCTTCATTCCTAAGCTCTTCCTGTATTCGATCTTGAAGTTGATTTTGTTCCAGCTTCAACTCTTCGATTCTCTTCAATCTTTCTACTTTCTCAGGTGAGAGGAGTAACTGTCTTTCCAGACAGATGATTGGAAATAGAATATATGGATCCCTGAAGAAGATAAACACAGAACATTAATCATTCAAGGCCCAAGGATGTCATGCAAAATCTACTCATAAATGGTAGAGAAGTAGGAAAAGAAAGTGCATACTCAGATCCAACAGATGCAGATACAATTCCATTTCCTCTCATCATTCCACCATCCAGGGAAACCGCACCATCTTCTATGCAGGAACTTGCCATGTAAAGGTGCTCATTGGACTTGTAGACTTGAAGCTTACCAAGCAGATGATAAAATAATGTATCTCGGAGACCATAACCTGAAGCAGTTCTAAACTGCAAATATTCTTCAGGAAGGAATATCATGTTAACTGCGTAGCCCAAAAAGCCTGGGGGAGTTTCTCTGTTTGATAAAGTAGGCTGTGGAATAGCAAGTTCTCTTTGGGGATCACTGCTGACTCCTTGCTTATATGGCCTGAAATAAAAAAGCTAGGACTTTACATATTGTTTCTTTTTTCTGAGAGCACTGATCAGACATGGTTATTACATGATTTGTCAACTGGATCGAGAAACCAAAAATCCTAACAATTAATATCATTTAGTATGAAGTAAACCAGAGAAAGAAAGGTTCTTACCTTATATCCTCGAGGCATATAACCATATATTGACCCTTGATGGAAATTCCAAGCTTAGCTGCTAATATGTCAAGAACACTGGCGCAATTCACATTTCCATCCATTTGATTAATTTCAAGAGCTCTGGTAGCTGCACGGGATTTGCATACTACAGCAAGCATCTGATCTTCTCCAAGATATGTCGAAAGCATGCTAAGGGGAGAAAACACACTCAGTTGCATCCATATAGACAAGGAAGTTCTTATACTTCATTTTAAAGAAAAGGATACCAGCACCAACCTGCTAAGCTTGTGGGTCTGAACCTCTCCAAGAAGTGCAACCACGCCAAGTATGTCATGAGCATATTTGAGATAAAGTTGTTCAGGTTTTGGTGATCTGAGAAGCTTGTATATAACAGCAGCTGCACTGTCCGCCTTTCCTTCTATCTTCTCCAAAATCACGTCTTTATCATAGACCAAGTCGTGAAAAGAATCAAGACCATTCCAAGCTGCATCCACGACCATTTTCATGTTACAATTTCTAAGATGCATTTAATGTCTGTTGAGAATTAGGTATCACTCTTCAACAAGTAACCACATGATCTCTTTCAATTTAACAGATTGTTAAATTGCAAGACTAGTTATAGCACCAGGAGCAGAAAGTAAGGAGAAGTTCGGGGAGAACTCCACAGACACAAGGAACAGAAAAGAAATGTCATCAGGAATTAAATCATCCAGACTGAAGTAACAGAAACTTGCAAGGGTTGCACCATATTAATTTGTAGAGAAACTGAAAGCAAGCAAATATATCAGAACATATAACAGAATATGGAATCTCCGCAAATAGTAATCTTTAGGTTTGAAGGTACAAGGTTTAATATCCGCAAATAGCACCACTGCCTTTTGCATGCGTCCCTGGAATTTGCAAAATGTTAAAACATAAAGAAGAGATAATAAGCTAAGAGATGGTTACATGATGCACATAACATTGTTTTTTGATTTCAGGTGTCAATTAAATTTTTTTTGGACTACATAAAGCCAAACCATTGCAGCAACACAGTAGCATGACAGAATCAGCTGAATTAATACCTCCCAAGTTGGACATCTCAAGTTCAATATTTGATTGCTTAATTTTGAGTGATACCACGTTTGCATCACATTGTCTGATGCATAGGCCATATCTGCAAATATCATCTCCAAGTTTCTGTCGATAAACGTACTCAAGCTTAGTGACAGTATACATAGCAATAATTGCAGCAATGAGAGATAGAGAACAAGCCAAAAAATTTGTAAAGGGGAGCCGCACAGGGATTGATATTATTGTGTTTAGAAAGAAAAACTACTCACAAGTGCATCCTCGTTGGAAGGGCACGGGCAACATAAATATAAAGTGAAAAATGAAATAATAGTATGACTTCCTTGTAAGCTTTCTAATTGTACAGTTCTACAGCATCAAGTATCAATACACTTATCCTTTACCAATCAAAAAGTAATAGTAGGACTTTCAGGATTCTAGCCACCGCGATTGTACCACGCTCCAATTCGTGAGCCTGTTCCAGCTAGTTTTCGGGTCACTTGGCTCGTGATTTAGAGACAATTCATACATTTTATACCAAATTTTGAGCACTTTTTGGTGACAATTGCACTATTTCTGATTGATATAAGTTTTCCAATTTCTCTTTTGCCAAAGGATATACCCAAATATTTGGGTTGGATTAGAATGATAATTTCTCATCCCGGTTTAAAATAGCATATATCTTCCTTTTACCACATCATTTTATTAGCTTGGGGGGGGGGGGGGCTCCAGTATTCTCAATATCCTTGAATGTCGATTGTGCAGGTCACTCTAAAGCCTAAGGTTTGAAAGTCTTCTTGAGCTAGACATGGGGAGTTCAGTAAGTAATTCAGGAGTTCGGCATGACTCGTGGTGAAGTTGATCACTCAGTGTTTTATCAATATATTGCATCTAGTCTGTGTTTTTATTTGGTGGTCCAAGTTGACGTTATCGTTATCACCGGCAATGATTAGGATAGTATCACTAATTTAAAGTAAAACCTCTTTCAGTATTTTCAAACTAAAGACCTCAGGGGACTGAAATATTTTATAGGTATTGAGGTTGCTCAGTCCAGATTAAATATTATTATGTGGCATTGCATGTGTGCCTTGGACATTCTTGAGGAGACAAGAATGATGCGATGTAGACCTATTGACGATTCCATGGACCCCAATGCTAATATACTACCAGGACAGGGGGAGCCATTCCGTGATTTTTGAAGGTAAAGATGGCTAGTGGGAAGTTGAATTATAGTGACTAGAGCTGACATCCTTTTCTTGTGAGTCAACAAGATAGTTTATGACTTCCCCTCTAATAATCATTAGATACAGTTGTTCGTATTTTGTGATATATAAAGTGAGTTTTAGGTATATGACTACTCTTTGATGATCGTGACCATAAGCATATCATTGGATATATAGACGTTGATTGGGCAAGATCACCCTCTGGTAGACGTTTCAGGTTTGGATATTGTGTTTTAGTAGGAGGTACTTTGGTATCCTTTAAGTGTAAGATGCAAAGTGTGGTTGCTCAATCAAGTACAGAGGAGTACCATATCGAGCAATGGTTGCAGCAACTTGTGAGCTAGTTTGAAATAATAAGTTGTTTAGAGAATTAAAATGACCAAATAGAATTTGAGGGTCGATATACCCCTGGTGAGAAAGGAACTTGAGGATTTTTTAACAGACCTTTCTGTTAAAGAAAAAGCATTTCACGGTTTCACCTCACCCACCCGTTTTTGCTTTGTAAAATTTCCATTTTTACTAGATCCTAACATCCTCCTTCCTACCTAATCATGGTATATATTGATACAGTTGGATATCATAAAAATCTCTAACTGAAACCCTAGATTCTCAGATACCATAAACTAACAGCTAAAGGACATCTAATTGACGAAGAATTCTATCAAAGAAGTTGCACTTCTTTATCGATGTCCATTAGCATTAATTAAAGTATTTTTATGATTTATATATCTTATCCTGAAACTTGATTGAAAGAACGAGCAATTTCAATTTAGCAGAAAAGTCATTCAGTTGACTAAACAATTGAAGGTAAAATAGAGGGGGCAAAAGAGGGAAAGGAGAACCTGCACCTTCTCATTGTCTATGGACATTCTTTGTTGTTCGTCTTCCATCGTTGAATTACCGGAGACTTGGAGTAGAGCGAGACGGCGCCGTTGAGGGGAAGAGTGAGGAAGAACAACTTTTGATAGAAAAGTGAAAATAGGGTTTTTTGGTGTGAAGGCGTTTTGGCATTTGTTTGGTGCATAGAATCTTAATTCTCAAGTAACTCACACTTGACAAGTGTACAAATTTTTCAATGTTTTTGCTAAAAAACAATAAATATAAGATAAAAGTAATTTTATCTACACTAAAAGTATAGTCAAGTATTTATTCACATGAAAAATACTTTAAATTTAGTGATACATGTAACAAAAATTGTTTTCAATAAAATAATGTATGTATATATAATATATTGGACAAATAATATAGACTCGCGTATAAGTGATGTATAACTATATATTAGATATTATACAATAAAGTATATATTGTACATTGATTTTTATTCCATCTCAACCTCTCAATGTATTGATTAGTTTAATATGTCATTCATTTTTGCGGCAAATCCAACTCATGATTTTTTTTTGTTAATTATGCAAGATATGAAAAGTTTTAAATCATGATTTGGAAAAATTTTGTAGAAATATTTTTCATGATAATTAGTAATTTGTGTATATTTCATTAATAGACATTCAATATATCAAGAAGCTAGCTATCACTAAATAAGTAAAACTATCATTGTTTTTACCTGTTCTATACTGCACAACAAGAGTTGAGTTCTATGGATTAATTTATTGAGACGATCCGTGGAATTTTTTACAAGATGTAAAAAGATACAAATTCGAAAGAATTAAAGAAATCATGTGAATGAGGAACGGGGGGACAAAATAAGGTTATTATATTTTATGATAATGAACTAGTAGTTGGGCTAAATTTGATTCATTCAATAATCGGATAGTCATTTTGAGTAGTAAACTAATAATTTGACCAATTTGATTAGTAAAATAATCGAATAATCAATTCTTTTTATTTTTCCTTTATTCAAGTTTGGAGGTTGAAAAAATAGCAAAGTATTTAATTCCATTTATTTTCACTTTGCTGCCAAAACTGTTGTTTTCCATTCTTCCCCTCAAAGGCGCCAGTCTCACTTTTCTGGAAATCTCCGGCGAACAACGGAAAATGTCAACGGTAAATGAGAAGGTGCAGGTTTTCCCTTTCCCTCTTTTGTTCCCTCTGTTTTACCTTCAATTGTTTAGTGAATTAAATGACTTTTCTACTCAATTAAAGATGCTCATTCTGTCACTAGAGTTCCAGGATAACAGATTTATAACATAAAAATATTTAATTAATTCTAATGGACACCGATAAAGCCGTCATGCATGTGCTCTGATACAATTCTTCGTCAATTTCGATGTTCCTTTGGCTACTAGTTTATGGTATCAAAGAATGTACGGTCTTAGTTAAAGGTTTTTATTGTATCCAAATATATCAATGTATATCATGATTAGGGAGGAAGTAGGATGTTAGGATTTAGTGGAAATGAAAATTTTACAAAGAAAGAGCGGGGTGGGTAAAACCGTGAAATGTTTTTTATTTAATGCAACGGTCTGTCATAAAATCGATCAGTTCCTTTCTCACCAGGATATATAAATTTTTTAAAGTTTTAGTGCTCTAATCCAAACTAGCTCACGAGTTGTTACAATCATTGCTCGATAATGTATTTCTGACCTATCACAATATAACTGGTTTAAGACCAATCAAGGTTTATTGGGCTTGGTATGGTTCCTTTATACATTTATTTTTGGGGCTTAGCTAAAATTAAAAAAAGTAGATATTTTCAAAGAGGTCTGAGCCAAATAGGAGTTATTCTAGCTGTACCATCTATTGTGCTATGTAACTAGTATACTTTTTTGTGTGCACATAGACGCACAAAAGTTTTTAAATTTTTGCACAGTTATTTATTCAAGAAGATTTGCTAGGTGTATTGAAGAGGACAAGAAACAGGAAAATACAAACTCACCTTAAATTTCATGGTATATTTGTCATGTGTAATATATCGGTCATAACTGCATTCTGTAATATATTGGTCATAATTGCATTCGGATGAAATAGCTCTGCCGCCTGAATTTAACTTCATCTCAATCACTGTCTGCGGCTTAAATGGTATACGATTGCAGAATCTATCACGGCATGCAACACTGAAAACCTCTGGAAAACAAGAACCAGCCCTGCCAAATATACACATTTGGACAAAATCAAACATAACTTTGACAAGAATGAGCAAGACTTACATATAAACAGGTGAATGAAAAAGTCAGTCACATTTTGTTGATTTAATGCAGGTGACTAATTACTTTCTCGTTCCTTCTGATATCTCCTTATAATTTCAAGGTTAAGAATTTTAATACAGAACATCAAAAGTATCCCAAGTATATATAACAATCTTATGACTCAGTGATGGAAATCTTTTCATTTTGCACAACTTATATAAGAAGTTACTTTAGACTTGAGAGCCCCACCTTACACCATGTGTACTCTTCTCATCACTTACAAGTTCCCAACTAGTAGGCTCAGACAAAGCTTTCACGCGCATTTCCTTTACAGAAATTGGACAACTTTCTATCTGAAAAGAAGAGATCCAACCGCAAGGAAAATCAAGTGAAATACATTATTCCGTATATATTAAAATGGAGATCTGCAGATCATATAACTTACAAGAGAAAATCGAAATAGATATATATAGACCATGAAATCCTTTAAGCGATGAAGGATTCAATTGCCCAGAGTAAATATGTTGTTCTTTCACATTCTCATCATCTTTAAATTTGATCTCTGGAGTCATCACAAAATTTTCTTTCATGATGTATTTCTGATCCAAATTTTTGGATGCAGTAGCAGAAGTAAAAGAAGCTGGACGAACAACTGCAGTAATCTCCTCTGGAGGTTCATGTCCAGCATCAACATCCTGAGGTAGCCCCTACAATTGCAACCAAATGAAGCTATTCAATAAAAACATATTGATGTGGTACAATCTAAGATTATACACAGCTGATATCTGATCAATTTCAAAGATATTCAAAGTATAAAGCACAGAAAACTTGGAACGAAATGGAGAAATATGTTCCACTTGATACACACACACAACAATTTCTACCAGGCTGAATTAATTGAAACCCTGTAGGACTGTTCACGTTCATTTTGATAAGTGAAATGACTACATTATCTGACTTGGATCCCAATTAAGTGGATGTAGTAAACGAATCTACAGAGTATGATATTCAAGGTTATAGTGGGTGACTCTTAGATGGATTGGACAACTGTGGATTATGCTGGGGGCAATAAAGGACGTTTTGTTCAGTGGGACATTCTATTAGATTTCTTATATACAGGAGTACTATTAAACAAGTGGTTAGAAGAAGCAAGCTGCTTTGTTAACTAACCCCCTCAATGTCCAATTCCAGACATTGCTCGGCGTTCAATATATCAATTGATGATGGTGTGGTTTTCTCTTGGTGTTTCAAAATTTGGTTCTCCCATACTGTATTATCAACAGATAAGCACTTAAAAGATGGCATTAATTCTTCAGAAAAGATAGATATGTAGAGAGAGAGAGACACACACATAATAAGAGCAACAGAGATGACCTCATTGCATATATAGTTGTGGGATATCATTTCAACAGTGCACAACAAACCATAAGTCATGACCATTCTCTTTATTTGAAGGCTTGTTGCCAAAGTTCCTTAATGCAATGGTGAAAAGATGGTGATGTGCTAAGTCAGTCTGGGAAATACATACAGAAGATTTCATGAGATCAAAAAATACCTATGGTTGTCCGCAAGGTTGTCCTAGATATGTAGAAGTAGGTGAACGAGAAAGTTGCTAAAACAAACGGGATGGGTTGAAACCAGCATCGGTCTCTACAGGCAGAATATTGCTCAGTGATGCTTGGAAAAATGACAAAGCAATTGCTTATTCATTAATAAGAGAGCACTTGTTTTGTACAAATGGTTTTATACCTATGAAGAATTTTACTCTAAAGCAGCATCTCTTCAGGACTTCAGCCCTATCACTTTTTCTTAGCTTTGGTTCCATAAAAGGAAGCCAAAACTGAAAGAAACAAAGCAGAAAATATAGTTGACATTCTTTAAGCTTGAGGGCATAATAAATATAAGGAGAAAAAGTTAAAGATTGGGCAACAAGACAAAGGCGAGTAGTTCACATAGAATAACAATATACACGTAAATTACAGGCACGCATGTTCTTTCTTGCTAAGTTTGGAGGTATATTATCATTAAGGTATTCTTTGGCAGACTGTGTAGTGATGGAATACAAAACTGGTTAATTATAATTTGTAAACTATGAATAACAGAAAGATTCTGATCTTACCCAAAGAGCATCTGGAAGTAGACGACCCAACCGACGGACAGAAACATGGCTGAAAGTTTCAAAATTTTAAGTTAAAGATTGGGCAACAAGACAAAGGCGAGTAGTTCATATAGAATAACAATATACACGTAAATTACAGGCACGCATGTTCTTTCTTTCAAAGTTTGGAGGTATATTATCATTAAGGTATTCTTTGGCAGACTATGTAGTGATGGAATACAAAACTGGTTAATTATAATTTGTAAACTATGAATAACAGAAAGATTCTGATCTTACCCAACGAGCATCTGGAAGTAGACGACCCAACCGACGGACAGAAACATGGATGAAAGTTTCAAAATTCTCGGTAATTCCAAACCCATCTGCCTCTAGCTTTTTCAACATCACCTCAATACACTCTTCACCCTGCAATTAAAAGCATGCAACATCCTTCGAAATGTTTCAAGAGCAGACTCTTCTTTTTCTTATAAGTGTAGTACGACATCAAAAAGAAATTTCAAGGTTCAATGACACATAACAGAACTATACAATATAGTTTTATCTGCACCACTGGAAAATAAACACACCTCAGGCGAGCATGTGCCTCGAAGGAGGATTTTGTTCCTGAGAAAATTGATCTCAGACTATATAATGCATAGACTACGATAACAGGATTTGAGAAAAATACTTGGCAGGTGTTTGTGGTGACAAATGATGCACATGTTACCTGAACATACTTTCAAACCACTGCTATCCTTTACGTGAAAGCTAAGTTGCATTACAAACTCTGGACCATTGCAGGACAGTAAGTTTGTGGTTGCCACCTCTCCACCTTCAATTTCTGCTAAATTAGTGCCGTTGACCTCGTAGTTCATCTTCCAAGGGGTCTCTAACATTTCCATCAGTCTAAATGAAAGAAAATATAAACGTAAGAAGAATAAGATAAAGAGATAGAACTGATACTAGCAAAGGAAAAAGACAGTTCCACATTAATTTTAGGAAAAAGAAGCTCCACATTAATTTTAAAGATAAGACAGTTCGATGCAATCAGGCTCAGGAAGTAACATGCTGACTTTTCATCTACAAAAACGAAGATCATGTATGTATGTAACGACCTGTTTAGTCGTTTTGAGCAGTGGAGTTTATTTCTGGTAATAACTGTCTGAGTCGACGGATCCCACGACGGACCGTCATGGGCACGACGGACCGTCGAGGGGGTCTCGTTCCAAAACACTTAGATTCTGAAAATTTGGGTACTGAGAACAACTCTCTGAACTTCGCGACGACATGGCAGGACGGACCGTCGTGGGCACGACGGACCGTCACAGACCCTTAGTGAAATTTAGTCTCTGAACTTTGTGACGGAAGCAGCAGGACGGACCGTCGCAGGCACGACGGGCCGTCACAGACCCTTAGTGAAATTTAGTCTCTGAACTTTGTGACGGAAGCAGCAGGACGGACCGTCGCAGGCACGACGGGCCGTCACAGGCTGCGTAAACCCTGACTGGGTCAGATTTCTGTTAAATGTTTTAAGGGGCGTTTTGGACTATTCCTGCTTATAATTATAAAGTTAGTGGGTTAATGTTAATAATTCAATTACTTGGGGGTTAAAGGAGACAACCTTGTAATAAATAGTGGGTTACTTTTACCATCTTTTATACTTAATTATATGGTAATTAGGGTAAAAGAAAAAGAGTTGAATAAGGAAAAATCAGAACGAACGAACGAGAGAGGGAGAAACGAAGAGGAAAGCAAAGCATTGGAAAAGTAGATTTCTTGATCACGATTCTTCGGTGGAGGTAGGTTATGGTTTATGCTTTTCCATAGTAAACTCTTAATAGCGAATGATATGTGTTGGGTAGTATTGTAAAGTCTCCTATAGGCTTAATTGTGTGCTTGCATGATGTGATTATGTAATTGTGATGAATTAGCATGATGAGGCTGTTGAATCTTAAACCTTGAAAACCTCTTTGATAATGATGATGCCTTGGTATAAAAGAAGGCTTGATGAATTAAAGAATGAGGTTAGGGGATCGGGTGTCACGTTCCGGCACCAGGAGTATTAATGGATCGGGTGTCACGTTCCGGCACCAGGATAGTATTAATGGATCGGGTGTCACGTTCCGGCACCAGGATAGTATTAATGGATCGGGTGTCACGTTCCGACACCAGGATAGTAGTAGTGGATCGGGTGTCACGTTCCGACACCAGGATAGTATGAGGAGGATCGGAGTGTCACGTTCCGACACCAGGATAGTAAAGAGAATGAATCTTGAATTATGCTAATATACTCAGATTTAATGAACCTAAATTCCCAAATGAGTATGGTATGGAGGCTTGAGTCCTCATGGGTGTACTTGACGTTATTATCAATAATTCTTGTACTTGTTGTTGCTACCTGTTGAGTATTGTAGTTGATTTTATGATATTATCTGATATATATTGCTTTCTATTTTGAGTTGGCCGATGATATCTACTCAGTACTCGTGTTTTGTACTGACCCCTACTTGTATGTTTTCTTTTTGTTAATTGGGGAGTGCAGCAAACGTACCATCGTCTTCAACTCAACCGCAACTCTAGCCAGTCTTCATCACGTCAGACTTCAGGGTGAGCTATTGTTTCTAGCTTGGACTGGATCTTCTTCTTCACGTCTTGATGCCTTGAAGTTCTGGCATGGACTAGCTGTTTAGTTATTTTAGCTTCTTAGATACTCTTAGATTTAGTAAGTTGAGGATAGATGTTCTTGAGGTGATGACTTCCAGATTTTGGGGATAGTAATTGATAAATTTGAGAAGTTATTAATTGATTTCGTTAATGAGTTTTAAGTCTTCCGCATTATAGTTTGTTCATTATGGTTCAATTTTTGGTAAATGATTTGGGGTTTAGATTGGTTGGTTCGCTCACATAGTAGGATAAGTGTGGGTGCCACTCGCGGCTCGTTTTGGGTCGTGACAATGTAATAGGTATACTAAAGTCCAAGGAGAGATTTAAGATGATTCTCAACAAATAGCAATCAATTGTCTGATACTGATTGGTATCTCCTGGTTTTCCACCAAAAATATAAAGGAGTTCCTGAAGTGTGTGGCGTCTGTTTGCCTTTATAAAGACATCAACTGTAGGGATTAATAAAATTATCCCTGAGTTATAAAAACATATAGACGTTGTACCTGCAAAATTTTAATAGCTCTGTTGGTTGGTTATCTAAACTTTCACATTGTTAGCTAGCAAGAGAAAGTATCTATTAGAATATCAATCATCTCAAGCTAAAGGTTAGGATGGGAAATGAACTCAAAATTGACTTCATAGGAAGTCAGTGCAAAAATCTACTGTATAGGAAGATGATACTAAAGCACTTCAATAATCAAAAGATCAGCAAGAGTACAGAAGAATATTTTACTTTAGTGAAGCTACCATCAATTGAGTCTCGTAGTTCATCTTCCAAGGTGTCTCTAATATTTCCATCAGTCTAAATGAAAGAAAATATAAACGTAAGAAGAATAAGATAAAGAGATAGAACTTATACTAGCAAAGAAGCAAATGGTAAGAAGAGAGTAATATTAAACAATGATGAGTGCCCTCCAAGTTTGTTGAGATGAAGAACAGAGGAGCAATGAATCTGTCTCAAGATGTAACACGTATACTTTCTGACACTCCTTTGTTTTTTATGAAACAGAGGCTCTTCTACAGAAAAGGCAGCATGAAAACAAGTAAGTCCTTGTTTAATTTTTTGTCTAAAATGAAGTCATTCTAAACTTCAGCAAGACATACGTGCCTAAATGCATAGATGCAATAGGCCCTCCATAACCAAACATACCAAAGTAAGGTTGTAAAAGCAACCACCATATAAGCAAATGTCAGCCAAGAGCATAAAGGAACTGTTAGATATAGAAACAAAAATATTGTTGGATTCCCAGTTTGCTGGTTGGATGAATTAAGAATTACATTATATAAGGTAAAAGCAGCCGTTGTTTCTATTAAGAAACAAGTAGCATCTGTAGAGAAAAGAGACTAAAAAGGAAGATAGAATTAGTATGTCGGTAAGTTTTCAAGGATATATCGAGAGACATAGTTATATATTCCATTTAAATACTTGTAATCATCTTGCTGCCTTTTTCTTTCTCCCTATAAAACAGTATTAATATATGTCTTTCTATTATTGATAGCTAGTGACTATGAATTCAGTGTTTGCCTCCAATAGGTAAACTTTCAATAGACTAGTGTTTTCTATGGGTTAATTTCACCACCTTCAAATTGACATATAAATTTCCAGAGAACTTCTCACAGCTATTGTAATATAAGAAATACAATGAACACAATTGCAAAGTAAACTAGTATCAAAGTGGCATTTGAAAAGGTATCTACTGATAACTCATTAGCAGATGACTCGTAATAACACCAAGGAACTTCATGTAGAGGCTGATCTTCGATAGAAATAACTAGAAACTCTAATAAATATATCTTAACTAATATAGCCTAAGCAGCGATTGTCATTATGTGATTTTCCAAAACTGATGCAATTTTTTGTATAAATACCCGTCCTATTGATCAAGTGAAAGCCAGTCTTGAAAAACAAAGAATTTGAAGACACTTATACCTAATGGTAAAAAATGAACATATTTATTGATTATTCAAGGTTTTCTGAATCCAATTCAAAATTAATATTATCTCCTGTTACTTTATTCATTTATGTTCAAAACATCCATGAGATAACAAACATGATACTTCACAGTGCCAACTTGCAGGGGAATGACAGGACAAAATCAAACATGAGTTCATTGATATGTAACTACTTGTCTCTAAGTTCAGGCTGGAACAGTTTCTAGCATAGAGATTTCAAAACTCAAAAAAAGCCACAAAAAATAAATATCTAGGGCTGCATATTTGAAATGTATTTCTAATAAAGATCTTTTGACCACAGATTAAAAAGCAAACTGTTTATTGGAATGATTGTCATTAAGCTCATATCCATAACCAGTTGTGTCCCCTCAATTCACGACAAGTTCTTTCAAAACAAAATGATAAGCATCATAACAAATATACCCAACATGAACTTTGTTAGAATAGGAATAAGTATTTCTTACTTAGAATAAGAATTGGAATAGGAAAAAGAATAGGAATTCTAGTTGGAAAAGGTTTCCAATGTAGTGTCTATAAATAGGGTTTTCATGTAACAATTTAGATACACAATTCAATAATATTTTCTCTAATATTTCTCACATAGTATCAGAACAGGATCTGTCTCACCCGATGTTGGGGCCCCCAAAATCAAATTGCCCACACACCAGATGCTAAACACTGGGTGTGAGGCGGGTGTTAAAGAATGACAAAAGTCTCACATCGATGGTTAATGAGATGAGTGGACTCCTTATAAGGCTTGGGCAATCCTCCTCCCTTTGCGCTAGCTTTTGGGGTGTGAGTTAGGCCTAAAACCTCAAGTTTTACCTGTTCCAACCTTTGAGGGATCTACAGTTAGGTCTACATCTCCAGTTGTGGTGCTACCACTATTAACTTATCATCGCCGTCCACGTCCTACCCTAGTCCCAGATGATGCATGTCATGCGCCAGATCCTGCTCCTACTGCGGACTTGATTCTACCTAGCCCACCGCTTGCACTTCAAAAAGGTATACGATCTACTCGAAATACTAACCCGCATTATACCTTTTTAAGTTATCATCGTCTATCATCACCCCATTATGCCTTTGTGTCGTCCTTTGTTTCCATTCCTAAGACTACAGGTGAAACACTTTCTCATTCTGGATGGAGGCAAGCTATGGTTGATGAAATGTCTGCTTTACATAAGAGTGGTACTTAGGAGCTTGTCTCCCTTCCTACAGGTAAATCTACTGTTGGTTGTCGTTGGATTTATGCAGTCAAAATTGGTCCAGATGGTCAGGTTGATCGACTTAAGGCTCGCCTTGTCGCCAAAGGGTATACTTAGATATTTGGGCTAGATTATAGTGACACTTTCGCTCCTGTGGCTAAAATAGCATTTGTACATCTTTTCTCTATCTATGGTTGTCGTTCGTCATTGACCTCTTTATCAGTTGGACATAAAGAATGTTTTTCTGCATGGTGATCTTGAGGAAGAAGTCTATATGGAGCAACCACCTGGTTTTGTTGCTCAGGGGGAGTCTAGTAGCCTTGTATTTCGATTGCGTAGGTCACTCTATGGTCTGAGACAGTCTCGTCGAGCTTCGTTTGGGAAGTTCAGCATAGTAATTCACGAGTTTGGCATGAATCGTAGTGGAGATGATCACTCTGTGTTTTATCGACATTCTACACCAGGTTGATTTATCTATTTGGTTGTTTATGTTGATGATATTGTTATCACCGGTAATGATCAAGATGGTATCATCGATTTAAAGCAACATCTTTTTAAGCACTTTCAGACTAAAGACCTTGGCAGATTGAAGTATTTTCTAGGTATTAAGGTTGCTCAGTCTAGATCAGGCATTGTTATCTCTCAACGCAAGTATGCCTTAGACATACTTGAGGAGACAGGAATGATGGGATGTAGACCTATAAACACTCCAATAGATCCGAATGTTAAACTTCTTCCGGGACAGGGGGAGCCACTTAGTAATCCGGAAAGGTATAGACAACTTGCTGGAAAGTTGAATTATCTCACAGTGACTAGACCAGAAGTCTCTTTTCCCGTGAGTGTTGTAAGTCAGTTTATGACTTCCCCTTGTGATAGTCATTGGGAAGCAGTTGTTCGTATTCTTCGATATATAAAGTCAGCCCCAGGCAAAGGGCTACTCTTTGAGGATCAAGGTCACGAGCATAATCACCCTCATATAGACGTTCAACATTCGGATATTGTGTTTTAGTTGGAGGTAATTTGGTGTCGTGGAATAGTAAGAAACAAAACGTAGTTGCTCGATCTAGTGCAGAATCAGAATATCGAGCAATGACAACAGCAACTTGTGAGTTAGTTTGGCTCAAACAGTTACAGGGAGAATTAAAATTTGGCAAAATTGATCAGATGGAACTTGTGTGTGATAATCAAGCGGCTCTTCATATCGCATCAAATCCAGTGTTTCATGAAAGGACTAAGCACATTGAGATTGACTGTCACTTTGTCAGAGAAAAGATACTCTCAAGAGATATTGTTACAAAATTTGTGAAGTCAAATGATCAGCTTGCAGATATGTTCACCAAGTCTTTCACATGTCCTCGTATTAATTACATTTGTAACAAGCTAGGTGCATATGATTTGTATGCACCATCTTGAGGGGGAGTGTTAGAATAGGAATAAGTATTTCTTACTTAGAATAGAAATTAGAATGGGAATAAGAATAGGAATTCTAGTTGGAAAAGGTTTCCAATGTAGTGTCTATAAATAGGGTCTTCATGTAACAATTTAGATACGCAATTCAATAATATTTTCTCCAATATTTCTCACAAACTTCCTTTTTCTATTAAGTGCAGATGGACCTAACATAATGCAAATAGGAGAAACAAAAACAGGCCTGACTTTTCTGAAGTTATTATTAAAAGTACGACATATGGAAGCAAAACAATCTACCAATATATGAACGATATCATAAGGCATCATAAGCAATGATCTGAAAAGGTCGAAGAAGAGAGAAATTGAGGCCATTCAGAGGAATAGTTGTTCATCCATATAACAAAGAACTTGAACCATCCAAGACACGAAATTAGACAAATTTCTAGTATTTTGGTGCTAACCTCAAGAGGAAACACTTTTGCAACCCATAATGTAGCTCTTAAGTTCTCTGGGGCTTAATAATCTAGATAACTAACAAGATCACAGTTATAACAGAGAAAAGAAATTACCATTTCACTATGGAGTTTTAAGCACTTCCATCCATTCAAAGGCCTCTGTTAAATATTGTAATCCTGCTCTTACTTAGCTTTAGACTGCAAAATAAGAGAAATAGTGCACAGTTTTAGGGGAGTATGAAACACGAGAAACAGCCATAGGTGCCAGCCGATATAACACATTATTACACAAGTGAAAGCAGGTAAAAAGAAAGAGAATTAGGACCAATTACCAAACAAGAGCAATAACAGGATAACCAATCTTACTAAGTTGTAGGATTACAAATAACTAGAATAGCCAAGCTAAGCAACTAGTGTCAACAGCAGGTCAAACAAATAAATGTGAGTACATGCAGAACACTATAAGAATAAATTTAACTAAAGAGAGACAAAACAGAGGCAACAAATAAATGAAAGAAGAGAAAAAGAAATGAAGAAAAAGAAGAAGAAATCTGGAAAGAGAAAGAAAGAAGGAAGAAGAGGGAGAAACAAATTTTAAAAGAGATTTTTAAATTATGAAATTTAAAAAGAGAGGGAAACTTTTCAAACATCTTGAAATTATAAATTGAGTTTATTTTAAATATTTTAAAAAGTTTAGAATTTTAAATATTACATTTTAGATCCCAATTATGTTAATCACTAATTAAAAAAGTTTGACTTGGTCAATTTATATATTTTTATCACCAATTTTAATTTCAACATTTTTTGTCACGTATCCCTCAATTTACTCTTTTTACTCGACCTACCACCACATAACAAAAACAAATACTAGTCTAATGAGTAAATTGTTGAAATTACGATATTACCCCTTCTGATTAATTTTATTTATCCACTATTTTAAATATATATTTATTTTGTTTCATTTATTACTTTTATAATATCAAGAGAAAATATATATCTTATCTTTTTTTTAAAAAAAAACGTCATGTCGTTGAAAACTTAAAAAAAATACTTTTCGGATACCTAAATAGAAAGAGCAAATAAGATAAGACATAACCGCGTGCACAAATAGCTTTTATGACAAAAATCTAGTGACTTCTTATTTATTGTTGAAACTACTATATTTAACCCTTTCGGTTAATTTTATATTTTCACTAATATAAATATATATTGATTTATTTCATTTATTACTTTTATCATATCAAGAAAAGATAAAATATTTTGTCTTTTAAAAAAAACATCATTTCGTTGAAAACATAAAAAAATGCTTCCCGAATACCTAAATAAAAAAAGTTGATAAGATAATGCATAAAACACGTGCAACAATAGCAATTTATGAGTGAAATTTTGTGACTTATTATTTATTGTTGAAATTACTATATTACCCCTTTCGTTTAATTTTATTTTTTCACTATTTTATATATATTTATTTATTTCTTTTATTACTTTTATAATATCAAAAAAAGATAAATATTTTTTCTTTTTAAAAAAAAGTCATGTCGTTGAAAATGTGAAAAAATGTTTCTCAAATACGTAAATAGAAAAAGCTAATCAGATAAGGCATAAAACGCGTAAACCAAGATCGTTTTTTGAGTAAAATTATGTGACTTCTTATATATTATTGAAATTACTATATTACCCCATCAGGTTAATTTTATTTTTCCACTATTTTAAATATTTATTTATTTATTACTTTTATAATATCAAGAAAAAATAAATATTTTATCTTTTAAAAAACATCATGTCGTTGAAAACTTAAAAAACACTTCTCGAATACCTAAATAGAAAGAGCAGATAAGATAAGACATAAAATGTGTGCACCGTAGTTATTTATGAGCAAAATTCGGTGACTTCTTATTTTTTATTGAAATTACTATATTACCACTTTCGTATAATTTTATTTTTCCATTATTTTAAAAATATATTTATTTATTTCATTTATTACATTTATAATATCAAGAAAATGTAACTATTTTATATTTTTTTAAAACTTCATGTCATTAAAAACACGAAAATAATACTTTTCGGATACACAAGTAGAAAGAGCTGATAAGATAAGGCATAAAAAACGCGTGCACCCGTAGAGTTTTATGAGTAAAATTTGGTGACCTCTTATTTTATTGCTAAAATTACTATATTACCTTTAATTTTATTTTCCCACTATTTTAAATATGTATGTATTACTTTTATAAGATCAAGAAAAGATAAATACTTTATCTTTTAAAAAAAGGTCATGCATTGAAAACGTGAAAAAAAAGGTTTATGGATACCTCAATAGTAAGAAATGATGAGCTAAGACTTAAAACACGTGAATCAATGGCGTTTTATGAGTAAAATTTTGCAACTTCTTAGTTATTGTTGAAATTACTATATTAACCCTTCTGTTTAATTTATTTTCCCACTATTTTAAATATATATTTATTAATTTCATTTATTACTTCTATAGTATCAAGAAAAGATAAATATTTTATCTTTTAAAAAAAGTCATTTCGTTAAAAACATGAAAAAATACTTCTCGGATATCTAAATAGAAAGAGTTGATAAGATAAGACATAATACGTGTGCACCAATATTTTTTTATGAGTAAAATTTTGTGACTTATTTATCGTTGAAATTACTATATTATCTCTTCCAGTTAATTTTATTTTTCTACTATTTTAAATATATATTTATTTATTACATTTATTACTTTTTATAATATCAAGAAAAGATAAATTTTTGTATTAAAAAAAACGTCATTTCATTGAAAACTTGAAAAAAATATTTTTCGGATACTTTAATTGAAAGAACTTATAAGTTAAGGCATAAAACTCGTGCACCAATAGCGTTTTATGAGTAAAAATTTCTGTGTTCTTATTTATTGTTGAAATTACTACATTATCCCTTCCGTTTAATTTTATTTCTCATAATTATATATATATATATATATATCATTTATTACTTTTATTGTATCAATAAAAGATAAAATATTTCTCAATTATTATTAGTGTTGGAGTAAATATATGCATAATTATATTTTCTCACCCTTTGCGTCAATTTTCATTAAAGCCCACATCTTATTTGTACTTTGCAAAGATCCAACAAACCTTAAATGTTTGTTGCGCTTTTTGCTTTTCAGAATACTAAGCATAGATGAAAAGTCTATGTTCTGTAGGCATCATAGTAGATCTCCACTAAAACAGAGAAAGAACACCATCAATTAATTGTGTTTACGCTCATTTAAACAATCTAAAACATAATATAAGATGTCAAATTCTTCTATTCTACTCTCTTTAGGAATTCAAACTATAAGGGTGATCCATTCAGTTAGTTCGCTTCGTTTACCTTTGATCTGATTAGAGTTTCTCCTCTCCAACTATTGAAAAATATATCTTTTGTAGGATAAGATAGTGATGACTGAGTCATATATAACTCTCAGTCATCACTATCATGTTTCAGAATCAATTTTCTCAGATTCACAGAGTTGATTTCCAGACGACGAATACCAACAACATTATCTAATTCCAAGAACTTCAAATTAGGAGAACCTAACAATACTTTTTCCAGTACATCCTCTGTTATATCGATATCCCCAATCAAAAGAGAAATCAAATTACTCCAGTTCACATTACCAAAAGGTTTTACTTGGCAATATTCTAATGCCAATTTCCTCAAAATAGTATTCGTATACCCGAATTCAGGAAACTTATAGGCCAAATCTGGATAAGTAATAACATAAAACTTCAACCAAAACTCTTCAACCTTACCAATATTAGTAGCAAAGTACACCCAAAAATCAATTTCACGATCAATATTAGCGTAACTATGAATAAAAAAACTAAATATTAGCGTAACTATGTATAAAAATCAATTTCACGATCAATATTAGCTCAACTCCATTGGTGGTCACCAACAATTGGAGCCATCAAGCAGGAAAAGAAACTCAGCTCTGTCTGGTTAATTTTGTAGGACTAGCGTTATATTAATGGTCTCAAAGGACCTTCAGAGCTACTGGAGATCATAGTGGGGGATGGAGGAAACACAACTCCAGAACCATCTCAATTGGGAAAAGGTCAGAATAAATGAGACAGTAGTGAAATTCCAAAGAATTAGTTACAATAGAGAATGGTGGATTTTTCTACACGATCCAAGTATGGGTGGAATTTCCCAGCAACTTACTCCATTGGAACAGAAAACAGAGGTCCCCCTTAGAACCAACAGATATTGAGAATGATATTTGCAGGTAAAAGGAAGATTGTGCATAGTGACGATATGACAAAAACCACTATGGAAATCTTTGACAGTTGCAGAACACTGGTGGGTAGCCTCTTCTTTATTTAATGTACACATGACAGTCTTACTGCATCCTAGAATAACCAATTTCATCCCTTTCTCGTAAAATTGTTTTAGCATCTCACTTCCTATATCTACATCGATCTTTAGACTGGCATACTAAAGAAAGCACAAGCTTAAACAGTTCCCAGGGGAAAAAATAGGATCTCTTATTCACCTAACATGATAAAATGCAAGTACAGCTTACAACTATCAAATGACATTGTCAATCAATTAAAGCAGGACGTAAGGACAAAGAGTATCAACTAAAAAAACCTCAAGCATGCACAGTCTAACTAGACACACTCAAGTTACTCTAGGGCTGTGTATCGGCCAGTTCGGTTCGATTTTGAAGTTTATCGGATTGGCTTATTGGTTATCGGTTTGTAGAGCCGTTATAGAATCATTAAGATATTGGTTCATCGGTTTTTGGTCGTTATCAATTCGGTTATCGGTTTAACCGTTAAGATTTGACACAAAAGAAAAAACATTAAAAATCACTTAGAAACAAGGTGACAAACCAAATAAACCATGCACTTGAGTTCACAAGTTACATCTTGCTCAAAAGCAAACACTTTTACATTGTAGAATAATCAAGTATTTGAGACAACCAAAAATAAAAGTAGGAAATTAAACTCTAAGTCGAAAACTTTATATACAAAATGGTATAAATATTATTATTTAATTTACTATCAGGTTATCGGTTAACCCATTAAGAAAAAACTTTAAACCGTTAAGAACCGATACCCGATAACAAAAAAAATCAAAACCGACATCAAAACCACTAAACCAATAACCCAATGATATAAACCAATAACTTTTTTATCGGTTCGGCTTATCGGTTTAGATTCGGTTTTGAACAGCCCTACTCAAGTATATAACCCTCAGAGATAGGATGAGCTCTGTGAAAGAAACTTGAAAAACTCCTCTTTCCTTATTTCAAAGTTGTTCTTTGCATTGGTCAGCAATGTTTGCTCTCTCTCTAAATCTTCCACACATCTTACCCTTTCTCACTTCAGCTCCTTCATCTGGATCTCACTTCCAAAATAGCTTTCACGTAGATACAACCTTCCAGAACTCTTTGGAAATTTGATTTGTACTTCCCTTTACAAAAATAAACACGAGAAAGAAAGAATCCAAATGATTTAGTGATGCAATACAAACAAACAACAACACATCTAGTACATCCAGTGTAATCTCACAAGTGGATCTGGGAGGGTGGAGTGTACGCAATCATGCCCCTACCTTGGAAAGGTAGAGAGGATAATGATTCAATGATACAATCAACAAGAAAATTAAAGTGTGTTATTAATTCAAATAAATCTAATTTATAAACATACAAAATCAAATACATGTAACATCTAAACATAGGAATAGGATTAAAAACAACCCCCACAAGATAGTGGATTAAGATATAAGATATAAATAATTACCAAAAGTCATTCAGGTAAATCTAAAATGTGTCGTAGTCTCAGAACGTGATAAACCCTGAAGATACCTCTCCCATAAAATTATAATACGGTTTTTTAATCATTTTGAAATGAAAATGAATTACAAACAAATATAACAAAGGCTAACTTGCAGAAGCTTTGTTGTAGATATAGTGAAAGAAATGGAAGAACATGCTTTCATGCACCATTCTATACAAATTGACAGAGTAAATTCGTGAAAGGTCGAACTACTGAACTCCACAATGGTCAAGCAACATGGTCACAAAATAATACCAGCTTCTCAGTTCAGGCGCACAATTAGAGATGTAGTATATTACTTGATACTCAAAAATGAACAAGTTAAAAGGCAATTGATTCTTTAAAGTATCTTCACAAACAAGTTGAACTGTGAAGGAAGAAAAATTTATGAATATAAACGCACTACTTAAGACAAACCTCTCTACCTAAGGAAAATATACCACCACTCTTTATGATCCCACCGTCTAATGATATGGCTCCATCAGTTATAAAAGGTAGTGCCTGCATCATGTCTTCTCTTGTTTTGTATACTTGCAACTGTGAGAAGAGTCCATAGAAGAGGGTCTCTCTCAGGCCATGACCAGTTCTTATAACACAATATAAGTTCGAGAGAGTCAATATTGACCATATTGACAGCAAAGCCAAGAAAACCAGGAGGAGTTTCCTCCTTGACGTATCTTGGCTTCTTTATGGATAGCCTTCTCTAAGGATCATCAGCAATAAATTCACCAGTGTACGGTCTAAAATGATAACCAAAAATGAAAAAAACGAGTAAAGAAGTGCTATAGAGTATGAGATGCATTTGCAAGAAGAGATCATCATAACCTCAAACCTTAAGTTCTCAAGACAGATTACAAGATATCGGTCATCCAAAGGTCTCCTAATTGAAGCTCCATCTCCATGAAGATCAGAACATTTATTCATAGGACCTTTCTTATCATATGTCAGCAGTGCTTTAAGTCCATCATGCGTCTTGCAAACAACTGCTAACATGGTTTCTAGCCCAAGATATTCTGAGAGAGTCCTGGATTTGAGAGATTTAGATACAAATGTCAGTCATAATACAGTGAACTTCTAAATTTCTTTTGGTTAGTACAATGAACTTCCATTATATGGTTACTTTTTTGTAAAGAAAAGGCACTAAGGCCAAACTCAACCCCCAAAATGTATCTCATGAGGGGAAGATTGCCCATGCCTGTATATGCAAACCACACATTCATTACCTAACTAATGAAGGACTATTTAGTACAACCCAACAAAGAGAGAACTTTTAAATACCAACTAACAATCTACACTAATCTGCGACCTCCAAACCCTAATTACTCTAAGCATACCTATGACAAATTCAAATATCGGATGGTATTAAACTTTTTATCTCAAGTCTTCACCATCATGCAGCCACAATTTTCATCTTGATTGGGACAGAGTGAACAAGTGCTATAATCTCTTGAACATGGACTAGTATAGAAAGTGGATTCATACAAAACTCATTTCTTTTTTCTTCTTTATCTTTTTTTTTTAAAAAAAAGTCAGCAATTACTGGATGCTATGTGAAACTAACCTGTTGAGATTATCATCGTCAACCTCGCCAAGCAACAATTCCTATCACGTCCTTCATATACAGAATATATATTGGCAGCTGAAAACAGTTCAATGTTAAAATTTCTTCAATGGTCTTCAACTCATTCTGCCATTAGAAGATTCCTTATTTTCAGAACCAGTTCCACTTGCTGAATAAGTCTTGGTGAAAGCAGCTACAATATCTCACAAGCACAAGGCATTAAAATTGAGAAACAGTAAAAAGGCATATGACAAAAGGGAAAGAAAAAAGTTTAAGTGAATGTTATAGTCTACACGGAGTGCTTTTAAATAGGCAATACACACATTAAACCCATGAACAATATATTAAGTTCACTGAAACAAGCTGATGGCTGATATTCTGCACAAAGGTAATTAGGAAATCCATATTTACTTGAAATGTGAAAGACGCCCATTGATATGAAAATCTTACAATGTTTGATTGTTTACTTTCCAATAAAGACAGAATAAAAACATTATATTCTAGGTTACTGAAAGAACAAAATAACTACAGTAACCTTTGAAAATTTCATGTGCATTTTACAACACACCTAATTAACTTTAAAAAAGGAAACAATACCTTCTATATCCAAAATTGAATCATCCAACCTTTTCTTCTGGCCCTGTAAGAATTTGATATTATCTTCATGGTGTTTAATTTAAGATCAATCTCCTTCACTATATCCTCAAGTTTCTGCAGTAATAGTCATGAATATTGATCCATTTACTTCACAAAAATATTATGTTCATTATCATCTCAAATAACAGATGCTATTAGATATATCTATACCTATAATCAAAACTACTTTGTATATTGCATTCATTAATGAAAAAATAAAATAAACTAGGCAGATATCGTTGAAAATCATAACCACCTTGGATTCGCAGATAAAAGTCTCAGCAGTTCCATTTTGCATTGTGGCCTTATTGCCAGCAAAAGTAAAGGACCTCCTTGACTGAGTGATGGATCATGCATAATAAGTAGTTCCTTAGGACTGGTTCGTAGCTGGAAAAGGAACGTAAAATCAAACATCAATTTGTTAGAGTTGCTTATTAATAGAAGATTCTACAAGTGCCTATTATAAGGTCCTAGAGTGCTCACCACGTATACAGTGAACAAAAATACTAATACATGAATCGTACTTGCCATTTTTCTTATCTTTGTTTCAGTTATGGGGAACATAAAAATCTACTTTCTTTCTGAAAATAATGTTTTATCCGAATTTTTTTTTTTGTTCTTTATGACTTGTTTAGAGTCTCCACTTAATTTTAAAGAAAAATCAAGATTACTTAGTTTTCAAAAGATTTAAATAGAAAACCTTAAAGGGGTTTAGGGATTCTCATTTATATTTTAGTTTAAATCTTTTGAAAACTAAGTTTTCTTGATTTTTCTTTAAAAAATAAGTGGAGATTGTAAACAAGTCATAAAAAATAATAAAGAACAAAAAAAATTCCGAATAAAACAGTATTTTCAGAAACAAAGTATATTTTATGTCCCCCCTAAATGACACAAAGATTAAAAAAAATGGCAAGTACGATTCGCGTATTAATATTACTTGTTCACTGTATACGTGGTGAGCACTCTAGGACCTTATAATAGGCACTTGTAGAATCTTTTATTAATAAGCAACTCTAGCAAACTGATGTTTGCTTTTACGTTTCTTTTCCAGCTACGAACCAGTCCTAAGGAACTACTTATTATGCATGATCCATCACTTAGTCAAGGAGGTCAGATGAATTCCTTTACTTTTGCTGGCAATCAGGACAATGCAAAATGGGACTACTGAGACTTTTACTGCGAATCCAAGGTGGTTATGATTTTCAACGATATCTGCCTAGTTTATTTTATTTTGTCATTAACGGATGCAATATACATAGTAGTTTTGATTATAGGTATAGATATATCTAATAGCATCTGTTATTTGAGATGATAATGAACATGATAATTTTTGTGAAGTAAATGGATCAATATCATGACTATTACTGCAGAAACTTGAGGATGCAGTGAAGGAAATTGGTCTTCAAATTAAACACCATGAAGAAAATATCAAATTCTTACGGGGTCAGAAGAAAAGGTTGGATGATTCAATTTTGGATATAGAAGGTATTGTTTCCTTTTTTAAAGTTAATTAGGTGTGTTGTAAAATGCACATGCAATTTTCAAAGGTTACTGTAGTTATTTTGTTCTTTTAGTAACCTAGAATATAATGTTTTTATTATGTCTTTATGGGAAGTAAACAATCAAACATTTTAAGATTTTCATATCAATGGGCGTCTTTCACATTTCAAGTAAATATTGATTTCCTGATTACCTTTGCGCAGAATATCAACCATCAACTTGTTTCAATGAGCTTAATATATTGTTCATGGGTTTAATGTGGGTATTGCCTATTTAAAAGCACTCCGTGTAGACTATAGCATTCAGTTAAACTTTCTTTCGCTTTTGTCATATGCCTTCTCACTGTTTCTCAATTTTAATGCCTTGTGCTTGTGGGGTATTGTAGTTTCTCTCACCAAGACTTATTCAGCAAGTGAAAATGGTTCTGAAAATAAGGAATCTTCTAATTGGCAGAATTAGTTGGAGACCATTGAAGAAATATTAACATTGAATTGTTTTGAGCTGGCAACATATATTCCGTACATGAAGGACGTGATAGAAATTGTTGCTTTGCTTGGCGTGGTTGACGATGATAATCTCAACGGGTTAGTTTCACATAGCATCCAGTAATTGCTGGCGTTTTTTTTTTTTAAAAAAATAGATAAAGAAGAAAAAAGAAATGAGCTTTGTATGAGTCCACTTTCTATACTAGTCCATGTTCAAGAGATTATAGCACTTGTTCACTCTGTCCCAATCAAGATGACAATATGTGGCTGCAGGACTTTTGACAAAATGTTATCATCTGGTATTTGAATTTGTCATAGGTATGTTTAGAGTAATTAGGGTTTGGAGGTCGCAGATTAGGGTAGAATGTTAGTTGGTATTTGAACGTTTTCTCTCTTTCTTAGGTCGTACTAAATAGTCCTAAATTAGTTGGGTAATGAATGTGTGGTTTATATATACAAGCTTGGGCAATCATCCCATGAGATATATTTTAGGGGTTGAGTTTGACCCTATTGCCATTTCTTTACCAAGAAGTATGCAGATAATGGAAGTTCACCATACAAACCAAAAGAAATTTAGAAGTTCATTGTATTATGACTGACATTTGTATCTAAATCTCTTAAATCCAGGACTCTCTCAGAATATCTTGGGCTAGAAACCATGTTAGCATTTGTTTGCAAGACGCATGATGGACTTAAAGCACTGCTGACATATGATAAGAAAGGTCCTACGAATAAATGTTCTGATCTTCATGGGGATGGAGCTTCAATTGGGAGACTTTTGGATGACCGATATCTTGTAATCTGTCTTGAGAACTTAAGATTTGAGGTTATGATGATCTCATCTGCAAATACATCTACTAGTGGGTTGAATATTCAAATACATCTACTATATAAACATTATGCTTATTAAAGACCAAAATATAGTGACAAATTATAAATATGGTCCCTGAAATGTACTTATACGAATAATATTATTTACTAGTCTCTATTTGACTAAAATATTTTCTAGAAATAAAATAATCGGTCCTTGAATGAAAATTTTCAGCGTGAAACTAAAAGGCAGAAGCAGAAACCAAAAAGATTAAAAGGCTTATTAAAAATTTTCTCTATATATAATAGTAACCTAAAGCCTCAAAATCGCTGAAGTATTCTTTGTGTTTTCCTTCTTGCTCTATGCAGTATTCTTTGAATTTTCTAAATCTTGAAAGTTGAAGGCTTTATTGGAAGAAAAATCTCCTAATTTTTGAAGCTTGGAGGCCTTTTCTTTGGAGAAAAACGTTTCGACTAGTGTCTACATATAAAGTAAGTATATTCCTCTAGATTCATCTCCCTCTTCTTCTTCTTTGATGTAATCTTCCATTTTTCTTTGTGATGATTGAATATTATGTGATTGGGCTCGTATGGATACTCATTGTTTTGTTAGCACCAAAACTAGTAGTTTTGTAGGTAAGGTTAGGGGTCGAGGGTCAAAGAGGAGCTAATTGAGAGTTTATTTAAGGAATTTCTCTGTTAGGGCTGCATAATTTCTAGGGCTGCCAAGAATTTTTTGTAAGGCTGTCATTGCAATTTTTTTCTATTAGGCAATGAATTAGTTGAATATTTTTACCATTAGTCTTTAATTTCAGCACCTAGTTTGTATGCTTTGATTTTGAATGGTTCTTTTTTTTGTATTACCATTGTATTCAATTTTTAAGTTCTGACAGTAAAAAGATTAGACAAGAAAGAAACAAAATTGTTAATGAGCTTTATTTAAAGCATCTGAATTTTTTTTTAATTTGTCGATGAGTAGCTTGAGGATTAGACGAGAGAGAAACAAAATTGTTAATGAGCTTTACTAAAACATCTGAAACGTTGAGTAGCATTCTAGTTTAATTCTACTTTCTCTTTTTGAAGTTTTTGCATTTTCATGAACAACATTGACTCGAAACTAGCTGTCAATCTTTGCTATCAATCAATTCAAGTTATTTTGTGATCTATAAAGTTTTCATGAGTTGAGTCTAAAATCCTTTGAGCAAAATGCACTTTGAAAGTTGAATAGCAAAATGCACTTTAATAGGCAATCAATTATTTAAAGTACCATCACAAACAAGTTGAACTATGAAGGAAGAAAAATTTATGAATATAATAAAAGCACTACCTAAGACAAACCTCTTTACCTTTTGCCTAGGGAAAATATGTCAGGACTCTTTATGATCCCACCATCCAATGATATGGCTCCATCAATTATTGGACTTATATGTTCAATAAATAAAAAAGCTCAACAACGAAGCAAATAAGTACAATAATACCTTTACACAACATTTAGTAAATTACTATATTACCCCTGCCTAGAAAAGTTGGAACGTTGACGAATAATTGCTTTCCTAGCATCTTATATATAGTTATTAAAGTTATATATATATATATATATATATATATATATATATATATATATATATATATATATATATATATATAAAAGTTAAAAATGGTTGAAAGTTTGAAATGGGCCATTTCAATTATAAATTTGAAATGTATTTCTTTTTTGGGCAGAGAAAGGAAATATATATAATTTTAGCTAAATTTTATATTTAAGAAATTTATAAATAATATAAATTCATAATTTTATATTTATGAATAAAAATTTTAAATCATAAATTTTATATTTTAAATTAATCTATAAAAAATGCACAAGTTAACTAGGCATATGGGATGATAACGAATTTCACATTATCAATGGAATATACTTTTTTCAAAAATTAAAATAAATAAATCTGTTTAGAATGCAAACATGCCAAGCAGCTGGTTTAAAATAGGCATGGTTCATGATGCACATAACATTGTTTTTTGATTTCATGTGTCACTTAAAAAATTTCCGGACTACATAAAGCCAAACCATTGCAGCAACACAGCAGCATGAAAGAATCTTAATAACAATTATAAAAAGCTGAAGGCATGAGGTGTAGACAGTAATGTAGCATACAAGCATCAGCTGAATTAATACCTCGCAAGTTGGACATCTCAAGCTCAATATTTGATTGATTAATATTAAGTGATTCCACATTTGCATCACATTGTCTGATGCATAGGCCATATCTGCAATATCATCCCCAAGTTTCTGTCGAGAAACGCACCCAAGTTTAGTGACAGTATACATAGCAATAAATGCAGCAATGAGAGATAGAGAACAAGCCAAAAAAATTGGTAAAGAGGAGCCACACAGGGATTGATATTATTGTGTTTAGAAAGAAAAAACTACTCACAAGTGCATCCTCGAACTGTTTGAAAGGCACAGGCAACATATATATAAAGTGAAAAATGAAATAATAGTATGACTTCCTTGTAAGCTTGATAATTGTACATTTCTATAGCATCAAGTATCAATACACTTATCCTTTACCAATCAAAATATAATAGTAGGACTTTTAGGATTCTAGCTACCGCGATAGTACCACGCGCCAAAGCGTGAGCCTGTTCCAGCTAGTTTTTGGGCAACTTGACTCGTGATTTAAAGAGACAATTCATACATTTTATACCGAATTTTGAGCACTTTTTGGTGGCCACTGCACTATTTTCGACTGATATAAGTTTTTCAATTTCACTTTTGCCAAAGGATATACACAAATATTTGGGTTGGATTAGAACGATAATTTCTCATCCCAGGCTAAAATAGCATATATCTTCCTTTTTCTATCTATGGTTGTCATTCGTCATTGGCCTCTTCATTAGTTGGACATTAATGATGCTTTACCACATTATTTTATTAGCCGGGGGGGTCAGTATCATAAGTATCCTTGTATGTCGATTGTGCAGGTCACCCTAAAGTCTAAGGGTTGCAGTCTTCTTGAGCTACATTTTGGGAGTTCAATAAGTAATTCCAGAGCGGAGTTCGGCATGACTCGTGGTGAAGTTGATCACTCAGTGTTTTATCAATATATTGCATCTAATCTGTGTATTTATTTGGTAGTCCAAGTTGACGTTATCGTTATCACCGGCAATGGTTTGGATAGTATCACTAATTTGAAGTAAAATCTCTTTCAATATTTCCAAACTGAAGACCTCAGCAGACTGAAGTATCTTTTGGGTATTGAGGTTGCTCAGTCGAAATTAAGTATTGTTATGTCGCATTGCATGTGTGCCTTGGACATTCTTGAGGAGACAAGAATGATGCGATGTAGACCTATTGACGCTTCCATGGACCCCAATGCTAATATAATGCCACGACAGGGGGAGCCATTCCGCGATTTTCGAAGGTATAGATGGCTAGTGGGAAAGTTGAATTATAGTGACTAGAGTTAACATCCTTTTCTTGTGAGTCTTGCAAGATAGTTTATGACTTCCCCTCTAGTAATCATTGGGATACAGTTGTTCGTATTTTGCGATATATAAAGTGAGTTTCAGGTATATGACTACTCTTTGATGATCAAGGCCATAAGCATATCATTGGATATATAGATATTGATTGGGCAAGATCAACCTGTGATAGACATTTAAAGTTTGGATATTGTGTTTTAGTAGGAGGTAATTTGGTATCTTGGAAGTATAAGATGCAAAGTGTGGTTGCTCAATAAAGTACAGTGGAGTAAAATATTGAGCAACAGTTGCAACAACCCGTGAGCTAGTTTGGATTAATCAGTTGTTGAGAGAACTAAAATATGAAAAAATGACCAAATAGAACTTGAGGGTCGATATACCCTGGTGAAAATGGAACTTGTGGATTTTCTGACAGACCTTTCTGTTAAAGAAAAAGCACTTCACAGCTTCACCTCACCCACCCGCTCTTGCTTTATAAAATTTCCTTTTCCACTAAATCCTAAGATCCTCCTTCCTACCTAATCATGATATATATTGATACAATTGGATATCATAAAAATCTCTAACTAAAACCCTAGATTCTCAGATACCATAAACTAAAGGAATATCTAAAGTGACGAAGAATTCTATCAAAGAACATGCACAGCTTTATCGGTGTCCATTAGCGTTAATTAAGTATTTTTATGGTTTATATATCTTATCCTGGAACTCGATTGAAAGAATGAACATTTTCAATCAAGTAGAAAAGTCATTCAATTCACTAAACAGTTAAAGGTAAAACAGAGGGGACAAAAAAGAAAAAGGGAGAACTTGCATCTTCTCATTGTCTATCGACGTTCTCCATTATTCGCCGTCCATTGTTGAATTGTCGGAGATTCTGAGAAGAGCGAGACTGGCGCCGCTGACGGGAAGAGTGGGGAACAACAATTCTGATAGCAAAGTGAATATAGGGGTATTTGGTGTGAAGGCATTTTGGCATTTATTTGGTGCATAAAATCTCAATTCTCAAGTAACTTACACTTGACACGTGTACAATTTTTTCAATGTTTTAGCTAAAAAATCATAAATATAGAATAAAAGTAGTTTTATCTATACTAAAAGTATAGTCAAGTATCTATTCACATGAAAAATAGTTTAAAATTTAGTGATACAGGTAACAAAAATTGTTTTCAATAAAATAATTGTATGTATATAAAATATATTGATATTGGAAAAATAATATAGACTCGTATATAAGTGATGTATAACTATATATTAGATACGTACATTGTTGATACAATAAAAAGTATATATTGCACATTGACTTTTATTCAATCTCAACCTCTCAATATATTGATTCGTTTAAAGTAAAAACTATCATTGTCTTTACATGTTCTTTACTACAGAACAAGAGGTGAGTTCTATGGATTAATTCATTGACAAATTCTTTATAACCACCTAGATGATCAGAGGAATTTCTTACAAGATGTAAAAAGATACAAATTCGAAAGAATTAAAGGAATCACGTGAAAGAGGAACACAGGGACCAAATAAGGTTATTATATATTATGATAATGACTTGTTTAATTCTTTTTAAATTCACTTTGCCATCAAAACTGTTGTTCTCCACTCTTCCCCTCAAAGGCGCCAGTCTCACTCTTCTGGATATCTCCGGAGATTCAACGATGAACGGGTAACAACGGAAAATGTCTATGGACAATGAGAAGGTGCAGGTTCTCCCTATCCCTCTGTTGTCCCCTCTGTATTACCTTCGATTGTTTAGTGAATTAATGACCTTTCTACTCAATTGAAGATGCTCATTCTATCACTAGAGTTTCACGATAAGAGATACAAAACCAAAAAAATACTTAATTAATGCTAATGGGCATCGATAAAGCCATCATGCATGAGCTCTGATACAATTCTTCGTCAATTTCAATGTTCCTTTGGCTGCTAATTTATGGTAGCAGAGAATCTAGGGTCTTAGTTAGAGATTTTTATGATATTCAACTGTATCAATATACATCATGATAAGGGAGGAAGTGGATGTTAGGATCTAGTGGAAAGAAAATTTTACAAAGAAAGAGCGGCGTGGATAAAACATTGAAATGCTTTTAATTTAATGCAACAGTCTGTCATAAAATCGACCAATCCCTTTCTCACCAGGGGTATATCGATCTCTCCAAATTTTAGTGCTCTAATCGAAACTAGCTCACGAGTTGATATAACCATTGCTCGATAGTGTATTTCTGACCTATCACAATATAACTGGTCTAAGACCAATCAAGGTGTTATTGGGTATGGTATGGTTCCTTTATACATTTACTGTTGGGGCTTAGCTAAAATTAAAAAATATAGATATTTTCAAAGAGATCGGAGCCAAATACGAGTTATTCTAGTTGTACCATCTATTGTGGTATGTAACTTGTATACTTTTGTATGTGCACATAGACACACAAAAGTTTTTAAATTTTATACCTCGAGTCACGCGGATTAGTTAATGCCCCTTTATTTGTGTTGGTGTCTTGGTGCATGCCAATTGATTTTTGCAAAAATCTACAGGATGCAGCAGGATATGCTGCAATGGTCCTGGAATAACTGTGAATAGAGGGAAAATAAATAAGAAATAACAGAATGTTATGTATCTCAAATAATGGACAACAAGATAGTATTAACTACCTGCACATGGAATAGTTACTGCCTTGATATATAGACATGCATATAAATATTCTCATTTTGCATTCCGGAAATGCGTTTCTGTATGTACACGTGCTGACGTGCAATTAAATCCTCAGTCAAGTCGTCAGAAATTTTGGAAAGCTATCTTGTACCTTTGACGGTGTTGGGTTGAAACCAGCATCGGTCTTTGCAAGCAGAATATTGCTCAGTGATGCTTGGAGAAAAGAAGCAATTGCTTATTCATTAATAAGAGAGCACTTGTTTTGTACAAATGGTTTTATACCTATGAAGCATTTTACTCTAAAGCAGCATCTCTTCAGGACTTCAGCCCTATCACTTTTTCTTGGCTTTGGTTCCATAAAAAGAAACAAAACAGAGAATAACACAATATACACGTAAATTACAGGCACACATGTTCCTTCTTTCAAATTTTGGACATATATTATCATGAAGGTATTATTTGGCAGACTGTAGTGATGGAATACAAGACTGGTAAATTATAATTTGTAAACTATGAATAACAGAAAGATTCTGACCTTACCCAACGAGCATCTGGAAGCAGACGACCCGACCAACGGACAGTTTCAAAATTCTCGGTAATTCCATACCCATCTGCCTCTAGCTTTTCCAATATCACCTCAATACTCTCTTTACCCTGCAATTAAAAGCATGCAACATCCTTCAAAATGTTTCAAGAGCAGGTACAACATCAAAAAGAAATTTCAATGACACATAACAGAACTGTACAATATAGTTTTACCTGCACCACCGGAAAATAAACACACCTCAGGTGAGCATGTGCTTTGGAGGAGGATTTTGTTCCTGAGAAAATTGGTCTCAGACTATATAATGCATAGACTACGATAACAGGATTTGATAAAAATACTTGGCAGGTGTTTGTCGTGACAAATGATACACATGTTACCTGAACAAACTTTCAATCACTGCTATCCTTTACGTGAAAGCTAAGTTGCATTACAAACTCTGGACCATTGCAGGACAGTAACCTCTCCACCTTCAATTTCCGCTAAATTAGTGTCATTGACCTGTGAATTTGCATAAGCGGAAAAATCTGCTTAAAAAGAAAAAGATTATCTACTAAAACAATTATTGGCAAAGGGTACTATGATTGAGATTTCCCCAAAAATATTAGAATTTGCTTATTTTTTGGTGATAAGAAAACAAATAATTCATAAGTTATAACAGATATTTAAATAGTAGCTGAAAATTCTCACACAAATGATCGTTTTCCTATTTATATGATCAGTAAAGCTTATATCTAAGAATGCATGAAAAAGGACCAGGAATTGAACAGCAAGGGCAACTCTTATTGAAATGCATTAAATATTAAAAAAGAAAACGACTAGGAAATGCCACATCTGCTTAGACAGAATTGAATTTCTAACCAGAAAAAGCTCTTTAACAAATTAGGTATTGATTTCCTTTCCTTTTTAGAACATGCATCACACAGTTATTTAAACACATCCATTTGAGGAACTCGATGTGATGAATTATAGGAAAAAGAGGCTCCACATTAATTTTAAAGATGAGACATAGTTCGATGCAATCAGGCTTAGGTATACTAAAAAAGCTAGGATCATGTAAGTAATAGGTATACTAAAGTCCAAGCGGAGATTTAAGATGATTCTCAACAAATAGCAATCAATCATCTGATACTTATTGGTATCTCCTGGGTTTCCACCAAAAATATAAAGGAGTTCCTGAAGTGTACAGAAGTGTCTGGCGTCTGTTTGCCTTTATAAAGACATCAACTGCACGAATTAGTAAAATTATCCCCGAGTTATAACAACATATAGACACTGTACCTGGGAAATTTTAGTAGCTCTTTTGGTTGGCTATCTAAACTTTCACATTGTTGGTGAGAGTACGATCCCCACCCTGGTGTCTCCTCTCCCCAATTTTCCCGTCCCCTACCCCTTTTTAAAAATACAATAAATATAGATACTATACCTGAAATTCAATAGGCATCACAGTTTTTCCTGTTTTTGATACTTCATCACACTGCCCAAAGAAATAATAATGAATAAGATACAAAAGGGTAGATGGCACAGGATAAATCATGTAAAGACAGAGATTATCATCACATCATCCATCACCACATGCACCAGACTGTGGTACCATCATCAGCTACAATGTTTGTTGATCCACAACCCATTTTATGTGACCTTCCAGCTCTCTAATGATTGTCATCTAACTAAAATAATAGTTATCACAATGACTATTGACATTAAATTCTGGAAATGAATTCTCAAAGTTTGAACAATAACAACTACTATTATTCCTCAGTGCCAATCAGTTGGGGAGAGACCAAAGTTTGACAAGGTCAAGTAAATTCGATACCTGCAAAGTTCATATACTAACAATAGGAAATTTGTAGTAGCATACACTCAGCAAAATCCAAATAAGAGAAAAGAAATGTGAACTGTGTAATACAGAAAGGCCTGTTCTAAGGTGTATTACAATAGCTGGAGTACAAATGGAATAGGTAATAAGCAAAAGAAACGGAAAATGATGCTTGAAGCAACAAGTAATAATTTCAAAATCACAATACCCGGACCCCCACATGGATAATAGTACTCAGTTCATATATATACACACACACAATGTTACACTCCTTTGTTTTTGATGAAACAGAGGCTCTTCTACAGAAAAGGCAGAGCATGAAAACAAGTAAGTCATTGTTTTTTTGTCTAAAATGAAGTCATTCTAAACTTTAGCAAGACACACGTGCCTAAATGCATAGATGCAATAGGCCCTCCATAACCAAGCATACCAAAGTAAGGCTGTAAAAGCAACGATCATATAAGCAAATGTCAGCCAAGAGGATAAAGGAACTGCTAGATATAGAAACCAAAATATTGTTGGATTCCCAGTTTGTAGGTTGGATGAATTAAGAATCACATAATATAAGGTAAAAGCAGCCGTGGTTTCTATTAAGAGACAAGGAGCATCTGTAGAGAAAATAGACTAAAAAGGAAGATAGAATTAGTATGTCGGTAAGTTTTCAAGGATATATATATCGAGAGGCATAGTGATATATTCCATTTAAATGCTTGTAATCATCTTGTTGCCTTTTTCTTTCTCCCTATAAAAGAGTATTAATTTATGTCTTTCTATTATTGGTGGCTAGTGACTATGAATTCAATGTTTGCCTCCAATAGGTAAACTTTCAATAGACTAGTGTTTTCTATGGGTTAATTTCACCACTTTCAAATTGACATATAAATTTCCAGAGAATCTCTCACAGCTATTGTAATATAAGATTTACAATGAACTTATGAACACAATTGCAAAGTAAACTAATATCAAAGTGGCATTTGAAAAAAGGTATCTACTGATAACTCATTAGCACATGACTCGTAATAACACCAAGGAACTTCAAGTAGAGGCTGCTCTCCGTTAGAAATAACTAGAAACTCGTAGTTCGTTGATCATTCAAGGTTTTCTGAATCCAATTCAAAATTGATATTATCTCCTGTTACTTTATTCATTTTTGTTCAAAACATTCATGAGATAACATACAGGATACTTCACAGTGCCCAAATTGCAGGGGAATGACAAGACAAAATCAAACATGAGTTCATTGATATGTAACTACTTGTCTAAGTTCAGGCTGGGACGGTTTCTAGCATAGAGATTTCAAAACTCAACCAAAAGCCACAGAAAATAAATATGTAGGGCTGCAAATTTGAAATGTATTTCTAATAAAGATGTTTTGACCACAGATAAGCAAATTGTGTATTGGAATGATGCAACAACCTTTAAGTATGGAGATTTGATTTTCCTCCTATGCCTCTGTCTCTCGATGATCTATGAATGGAAGCTCCCATTTTTCCCCTGAAACACATACAGAAAAACGTAACTGAAAACCACGAAAGTGCAGTAAAATACTTTGCCAAGATGGTTTTAAGATAGAAATAACGAGAGAATTGAATAGTTGTACTAACTCTTAAGATATATTTATCGGATTTGCAGCCAATACAGACTTGGGATACACGGTAGAGAAGCGTTACAATTTCTTTTGATATCTTTTTTCCAAAAACAAAAAAGAAAGATTGTAATTTAGATCATATCTATAAACCAGTTCTTTCAAAACAAAATGATAAAGCATCATAACAAACATACCCAACATGATAGACCTTACACAATGCAAATAGCAGAAACAGAAACAGGCCTGATTTTGTTAAAACAAAAACAGGCCTGATTTTGTTAAAACCCTAGATAGTACCAACTATATAAATTTTATATTACTACTATATAGAATAGCAATGAACAAGGACGACCACATTTTAGTAATTTTAATATTATTTAAGGGCAAAATAATAATTGTGTAATTTATGGTCAAAATGAAAAATCTAGAATAATTTATACATGTCTTAATTTTTGTTCTGGGCTCATAAGGATATTATTGTATTACTACTATATAGAAGAGTCATGAGAAGGGCGACCAATGACATTTTAGTAATTTTAACATCATTTAAGGGCAAAATAATAATTGTGTAATTTATGGTCAAAATGAAAAATCTAGAATAATCCATACATGTCTTAATTTTTGTTTTGGACTCATAAGGATATTATTGTATTACTACTATATAGAAGAGTCATGAGAAGGACGACCAATGACATTTTAGTAATTTTAACATCATTTAAGGGCAAAATAATAACTGTGTAATTTATGGTCAAAATGAAAAATCTAGAAAAATTCATACATGTCTTAATTTTTGTTTTGTATTACTACTATATAGAAGAGTCATGAGAAGGACGACCAATGACATTTTAGTAATTTTAACATCATTTAAGGGCAAAATAATAATTGTGTAATTTATGGTCAAAATGAAAAATCTAGAATAATTTATACTTGTCTTAATTTTTGTTCTGGGCTCATAAGGATATTATTGTATTACTACTATATAAAAGAGTCATGAGAAGGGCGACCAATGACATTTTAGTAATTTTAACATCATTTAAGGGCAAAATAATAATTGTGTAATTTATGGTCAAAATAAAAAATCTAGAATAAGCCATACATGTCTTAATTTTTGTTTTGGGCTCATAAGGATATTATTGTATTACTACTATATAGAAGAGTCATGAGAAGGACGACCAATGACATTTTAGTAATTTTAACATCATTTAAGGGCAAAATCATAATTGTGTAATTTATGTTCAAAATGAAAAATCTAGAAAAATTCATACATGTCTTAATTTTTGTTTTGTATTACTACTATATAGAAGAGTCATGAGAAGGACGACCAATGACATTTTAGTAATTTTAACATCATTTAAGGGCAAAATAATAATTGTGTAATTTATGGTCAAAATAAAAAATCTAGAATTATTCATACATGTCTTAATTTTTGTTTTGTATTACTACTATATAGAAGAATCATGAGAAGGACGACCAATGACATTATGGTCAAAATGAAAAATCTAGAATAATTCATACATGTCTTAATTTTTATTTTGGGCTCATAAGGATATTATTGTAATTTTGTTAAAGTGAAGAGTTTCTATTAATTAAACAAACAATAATGAATGTTAAGCTTGTTTTTACATACTTTTGAAAGAAATTTTTGAACTAATTAAAATAAAATGTGTTTGAATAGTTAATATTTTTCTATTTATTTTTCTATTAATATATTTTATTCTCTCTCTCTCTCTATATATATATATATTATATAGAAGAGTGAATGGAAGGATTACTAGGGGCAAAAATGTAATTTATTCTAATAAAAATCTATTAAGAAAGATAATAAATAATTCTAGAAATCTCTTTCTTTATATAAAGTGAATAATGATCAAAGGGTAAAAATGTAATTTCACGCTGATAAAAATCTACCTAGAATGATAACAAGAAAATTAAATAGTTGTAGAAACATCTTAAGTTATTGTTATTACTTCACTATCTTTTCTTTTATGAGTTATTGTGATATCTATTTTGTTATTAATCTATTTTACTATTACTTTTATTTTAATTCTTAATATTTTTTCTATTAATTATGCTTATAAAAAAATGCCTACTTTTTACATAAAAATTTATCATGAATTAATTATTTTCATCTTTATTTTGGCTCTAATTAATATATTTGAAAATAAATAAGTGTGATAAAAATTAATAATATATATTAGGTTGAAATTAAAGATAAAAAGATGTTAAAAAGTAATTTTACAATTCAAAATGAATAATATATATTAGATTGAAATTAAAGATAAAAAGATGATAAAAAGTAACTTTAAAGACAACTAAGAATTAAAGTGTAATTTTATTCTAGCAAAAATCTATCAAGAATAAATAATTCTAGAAACATCTTTCTATATGTGAAGTGAATGATGATCAAAGGTTAAAAAAATGTAACTTCATACAAACAAAAATCTGCCAATAACAAAAAAATTAAAATGGTTCTAGAAATATCTTTAATTATTATTATTAATATTACCTTATTTTTTGTATTTCTCTAGTTTTTATGAATTATTGTGATATTTATTCATTATATGAAAGTAAATTAATTATGATTACGATTAGCTCTCAATAATTCTATATCAAATATAATATTAGATGAAATCAATCAAAAATAAAACTAAAATTTATATGTATATTTAAATTTTGTGTATTAAAATATTTTTAAATTTTGTGATCTTAAATATGTGATGTAAAAAAAATTAAAATTCAGAAGTTATTTTCTTTTTGAGATGAAATAAAAAAATAAGTTCATATAAATTGAAAAGGAGGGATCATATATTAAAAATAAAATATATCTGTGTTTATTATTAAAATGAGCTTTCATATATTTTTTAAAAAAATTCTTTTGGTTTCCTTCTATTAATTTGTGCATATATGTGGAGTTTTAAAGATTTGAATATTTTAATATCAATATATAATGATTTGAAAACTTTAATTCTTTGTTTTAATTTCTAATTTGTTGCATATTTAAAAATTACATAAAAAAGAAGCTTAAAATATCAATGTAACAATTCAAGATATTTTTAGAAAAACATAATTAAAATTTGTAATGAAATTTGGTTGATTCCTTTATTTTTGTCTAAACAAAAGAAAATTGCATATATTGCTTGAAAATGACGTAAGAACTAAAAAATACTATAAATCACAGTAAAATGACAACTAAAAATATGTGAGAATCGTATACGAAATCCCATTGACTTTCCTAAAATCACTTGTAACATATAAAATGAAACAGATGGAATAACATATACTATTTAAAAATGACATAAAAGGTAAATACATTAACAATTTAAAATATTTTGCAAAAAAACACATATAAAAAATTAGTTCATTTTTTCAATTTTTATTCATGTCACATAAATTGGAAGAAAATAATTAGGAAAAAATACATGAATTAAACATTTTTAAAAATAATTACTGATTTTAGCGATACTTTTTGTTTATTACCATATATAGCAATACTGTGATAAATCTGTAATATCTATTGAAAGTGAATTATGTTTGCAATATATTTGAATTATAATTATTTTTGAAATATTTTATGTTTGTTTGGTAAAAAAATTGTCAAATTGTATTATAAGTGTATTAAAATGTGTTATAAATGCATTATCCATCATTAAAACTTATATTATATGTGAATAATAAATTGTTTCTTGTAATATGTATTAAACTTGTATTATAAATGAACAATGCAAATAGCAGAAACAAAAACAGGCTTGATTTTGTTAAAACCCTAGATAATACCAACTATATAAATTTTATATATTATATTATATAGAAGAGTGAAGTGGTAGGACGACCAACGATAAAAATGTAATTTTATACTAACAAAAATCTATTAAGAAAGATAGCAAAAAAAAAAAAATCTAGAAAGATCTCTTTGTATATGAAGTGAATGATGATCAAGGGTAAAAAATTTAATTCATATTAACAAAAATCTAACAAGAAACTAAATAGTTCTATAAACATCTGGTTAATGTTATTTCTATCAACTCATTTTGTTATCACTTCACGTTTTTTTATGAGTTACTGGGATATCTATTCATTACTCTATTTAACTATTACTTTGATTAATTCCTAGTATTTTTATATTCTTATGCTTACTAAAAATGTCTACTTTAACATAAAAATTTATTGCTTAAAAATATAGTTAATTATTTTCATCTTTATTTTGACTCTAATTAATATACCTGAAAAGAAACAAGTATGATAAAATTAATAATATATATTAGATTGAAGTTAATGAATAAATAAATTTTATTTTTAATAATTTTAAAAATATATATTTTAGAAGATGTTAAAAAGTAAATTTACAAATAAAATAAATAGGATGATATATTTGTATTTAAAGTAAACTAAAAATGTTTATTAGATTATAAAGGTGTAGTTCTTCATTAAAATATATAATCATATTTGTACTTTTACTTGATTTCAAACATATTAATCTAAATATGTGAATTGATGTAAGTTTGATTAAAAAAGTTGAGGACGATCTAGGGTAATATGATTATTTCATATATATTTCATTTTTAAAACTATAAGTTTTATTTTTAAACTTCATTAGAATATATTTTTTTCAAGTGGTAAATTTCCTCCACAAGTTACATGACTTTTCTAAAAACTATATATTGTAAAATTTTTCTAGAAAATATAAGAATAATTTATTGAAAAATATATATTCATTTATTACTTTTTATTTTATCATAGATAAATCAGTTTTAAGCAAGTTATATAAATTATTATACTAACTACCTCATGTTAAATTACTGCAGTATATATTATATCAACTGTTGCTGAAATTTATAAATCTTCTTTACTTGAGATAAAACATTTATTCATCATGTTTATTAATTACTTTAGAAAAAAATCTTTGTTTACTATAAAAATTATTTTCCTAATTTTAATAAATATTAAGACAGAAGGTCATGATTATTTTTATCCTTTTATTACTTTGTATGATTCATTATAATTTTCATCAAGCATGTCATTATTTTTTATAAATATTATGTTTTATTGTTATTCCCTATCATGTTTATTTGAAAATATTATAATAATTTTCCTTTTAAAAACCTAATAAAATTTCTCTTATAAGGTTATAATATTGGGCCCGTAAACGAGCCTTTCATTATCTAGTATAAAATATTTTTGGACCAAATTTTCAAATATATAATATTATTCTTAAATACCTAATTATAAAAGGAAAAATTATATAAATTAATACATTTAAATTTTTTTTACTGATTTTAACGATACTTTTTGTTTATTGCCATTTATAGTAATGCTTTGTTAAATCTGCAATATGTATTAGAAGTGAATTGTGTATGCAATATATATGAATTATAATTATTTTTTAATATATATCATGTTTGTTTGGTAAAAATTTGTCACATTGTATTATAAGTGTATAAAAATGTGTGATAAATGTATTATTCATCGTTAAAATTTGTATTATATGTGAATAATAAATTGTTCTTTGTAATATGTATCAAACTTGTATTATAAATGAATTAAAATTGATCAAGTAAAAAAAATATTATTACTATAAATAGTAAATATTTTTTATTATAGTATATTTATGTAAGTATTCCAATATAAAATGAGATGGAGAGGTATAAAGTTAAAATAATTGGACTATCTTGCGCCTTTGTCTCATTGAGCACCGGAGACGATCTTTATGCCACGTGTCTTATACTTATTTTGAACTCTTGGCGTGGAAAGTGTGAGTTGTAAGAGAAAGTGAGTATTGATCACTTTCAAACGGTCATAACTCATAGCCCGTGATGATTTATGGGTAGTTATTGATATGGTTAGAATGTACTTGGAGAGGTCTTTCTAACACCGCCAAGTTTGCGCATTTTTGATATCGTATGAGGGAGATATGCCTATCGAAAGTTGGGAAATTGAAGTAAGGAAAATCCCAATCCAGATTTAAGGAAGGGCAAACTAGTCTTTTCATTAATTAATTTCTTATTTCATTTTAGGGATTTATTTGGTGTAAAAACAAGTTTTGGTTCAGATTAGAAAATTAAAATCACGATTTAGGCTTAGAGAAGAGAAAAAAGAAGAAGGAAAGGGAGAAAAGTCAAGAATTCGCCAAGATTGCCAAGGTCTGCGAGTGGAATTGGTTAGGGATGATCCCTATCAAGGTATCTGAGATTTTTTGTGTTGGGTTAATTCACCCCCACACCAACTTATTTAAATTCTTGTTCGTTGAGTTGTTGCATGCCTAGTGTTGATTTGATTCTGTTACCAAGTTGTTTTTTGAGTCAAATCTATTGGATATTAAAGGTACTAATGATCCCTAAGTGTTCAAAGAAAGATCAATGGAAGTTTAGAGGGTTTAGAGATGAAAACGGAGGAGAAAATTTAAAATGTTCGTAGGGCCCTGGGGCGCCACACCAGCCATAGTGTCCCAGCTTGCCCTCTGAAGTGTGGGGCCTGGCGCCCCACGCCTCTCATAGCGCAGAGGACGCTAGTTCACCCCATTCCTTCCCCACTCTTTCATATAAGTTCCTATGAGTTACAATTGTTTTTACATTTAAGTTAAGAGGATACTAAGATTTCCAAAGAGTTTTGAGCAAGAAAAAGGGAACACTGATTCCAAGAGAGTTTTCTAAAGCTAAGTGTTAAGCAATAATATCAACCCAAAGAAAGAAGTTGTTTTAAAAACATGAGCTAAAGTATATTTTGACAGTAGCACTGAGCATCGATGCGGGGATAAGAGTTCATATTAACTCAAGTATCCATTAAAATTATATAGTCATCATAGGTATTAACAGACCATACTTTTTAGATGATCAAGTAGTTAAGCTAGTGGATCCACTAAGTTAAGTAGTTCTATGCAACGACAAAGTATAGGACAGTTTTGACAGCGTGAGGAAGACGTTGTATCACCACTTAGGCTTATAGTGATGGTTGTCTGTTAGAGAATCTCCCATAAAAACGATATTACTTCGTATATAAGTAAAGTTGAGTTTATTATTGGATTTTCTTTAACGAACTAAGTGTTTTCATTTTTTACAAGCTTTATATATTGCATGTGTTTAATTGTTTTATATTAAGTCAAATTATTCATTAGTTGGGCAGAGCCAAGGTAATTGTTCCTTCTTACTCTTTTTCAAGCTTAAGTTGTAGTATGCATTCCAACTCGCATACTTGTACATTCAATGTACTGATGTCAGTTGGCCTGCATCATATCATGATGCAGACGCAGGTAACCAAGACAGCACAATCCAGCGCCTCGTTGATCCAACTGAGCACTCGGAGTCGGTGGTGAGCCTCCTTGCATTCTGGATGACACAATTATTACTTCTCAATCTTTCTTTTGATATGATGTTGTGAGGTCTGTTCCAACATCCATCTTAGTATTATAGAGGCTGCATAGACAGTCAGACAGTTAGTATTGAGCCTCTCATCTTTGTATTGCTGATATTTTGTCATTGACACTTAAGTGTCATTTTGGCCATTTAAGTTATTGAATGAGTCTATTTCATTGAGTTAAGTCTTCCGCTGCGTTAAGTAAGTCAGGTCAAGGGTTTGCTCAAGGCCAGCAATGGTCATTGAGTGTCGGTCACGTCCAGGGTGTATGCTCAGGACGTGACATAGAATTCCTTTTACATGCTCGTACATTCCACGTACTGAGCCATTTGTCCTGTATCTTTTCATGATGCAGACACAGGTATTTAGAGTCATCAACAGGAGATTCGTTTGATACATCTGAGAGTTCGAGTTAGATATGGTGAGTCTCCTTACTTTCGGGAGATTTCAGTTACTTTTCAGTTTAGTCAGAATGTTGTGGGTCTTGTCCCAACTTCCATCATTATCAGTTAGAGGTTTCATAGATAGTTAGTATAGTTGAGAAGTTTGTATTATTCATTTATTTTATTAAATCTTTTAAAGACTTAAGTTGCCTATTTTGGGGCGAATTGAGTATATTTTATTATTTAGAGTTCCCTTTTGAGTTAAAGTTTGTATTTAAGTTTTATGAACTTTTATTTCAGTTTTAAGCTTTTGCATGCTTAAGTTAGTCTTTGCTTGTAGTCAGTCAAGATGAGATTTCGCTTAGGGACCAACAATGATTCTTGAGTGTTGGCCACGTCCAGAGTGTAGACTCGGATCGTGACAAATAGTCCGCAACTTAATATGTCGTATTCACTGTCATTTCTTTTGGCTTGGATGTAGGAGCCCTTTTCCTGCTAATGAAGCCTATATGGTGTAATTTCGAAATAGTTAGATCGAGTTTCAATGTTGACATCAAACATCGAATTGAAAAAAAAATACTTGTAGAATTTCATAGAATATATAATTGTTGTAGTGTGGCAACTTTTGATATATTTTTTTGCCAAGCATTTGGTTTTAGAGTTCAAAATATAAGAACTTCCTACTAGCTCCACAATGAAATATTTAGTAATTAAAATTTTTAGCCTGATTTCAAAGTCTTAATAGAAGAAGAATAACAACTAGTTAAGGAAAACAATCTATGGCAATTTAATCTATTATAAAGTCATTTAACGAAGAAAATAATAGTAAGGATGTACATTCTTTTAAAGTGATATAGATAGATTAATGATTGACAAATTATGACATATTTTCCTTGAATATATTACTGTAACTGTTTGCTACGCATCAAAAAAATAACAGGAGTAGTTGTTCTTTCCTACTGTCGCATAAAAGCATATCTGAAAGGGGACCAGATGCAGCAGGTTCACCTTTACAGTTCTTTTCCAAAAGACAACTAAGTAACTCTGCCACCACAGTAGGTGGAAAGATACATCTTCATCATTCATTTACTTGGATAGATAGCTAAAGGTGTTGATCTGTACAGTATACTACCCTGTGTTTCTTCACAAAAATATGTTCCAAAAAAAGTAAAGTCTCAAGCATAAATAAACATAAAGGCCTCAGAAGCATCAAGGACTGATATCCATGTCCGAGTTGTACATTCCAGGCGAAGGTTCCAACTGATCATCAATCTGCTTTTTATCCATGAGCTTTTTGGCCAACTTCTTCTTGTACTTTGCTTCATTCCTAAGCTCTTCCTGTATTCGATCTTGCAACTGATTTCGTTCCAGCTTCAACTCTTCAATTCTCTTCAATCTTTCTACTTTCTCAGGTGAGAGGAGCAACTGTCTTTCCACACAGATGACTGGAAATAGAATGTATGGTTCCCTGAAGAAAATAAAGACGGACAATAATCATTCATGCAAAATCTACTCAACTTTGTGAGAAAACAAATTAATGGTGAGAGAAGTAGGAAAACGGAAGTACATACTCAGATCCAACAGATGCAGATATAACTCCATTTCCTCTCATCATTCCACCATCCAGGGAAACCGCACCATCTTCTATACAGGAACTTGCCATGTAAAGTTGCTCTCTAGACTTGTAGACTTGAAGCTTACCAAGCAGACGATAAAATAATGTCTCTCGGAGACCATAACCTGAAGCAGTTCTAAACTGCAAATATTCTGCAGGAAGGAATATCATATTAACCGCGTAGCCCAAAAAGCCTGGGGGAGTTTCTCTGTTTGATAAAGTAGGCTGTGGAATAGCAAGTTCTCTTTGGGGATCACTGCTGACTCCTTGCTTATATGGCCTGAAATAAAAAAGCAAGGACCTTACACATTGTTTTTTTTTTCAGAGAGCACTGACCAAACATGGTTGAAACATGATTTGTCAACTGGATCGAGAAACCAAAAATCCTAACAATTGATATCATTTTGTATGAAGTAAACCAAAGAAAGAAAGGTTTTTACCTTATATCCTCAAGGCATATAACCAAATATCGACCCTTGATGGAAATTCCAAGCTTAGCTGCTAATATGTCAAGAGCACTGCCGCAATTCACATTTCCATCCATTTGATAATTTTCAAGAGCTCTGGCAGCTGCACGGGATTTGCATACTATAGCAAGCATCTGATCTTCTCCAAGATATGTTGAAAGCATGCTAAAGGAAGAAAACACACTCAATTACATCCATACAGACAAGGAAGTTCTTGTACTTCATTTTATAGAAAAGGATACCAGCACCAACCTGCTAAGCTTGTGGGTCCGAACCTCTCCAAGAAGTGCAACCACGCCAAGTATGTCATGAGCATATTTGAGATAAAGCTGTTCAGGTTTTGGTGATCTGAGCAGCTTGTGTATAACAGCAGCTGCACTGTCCGCCTTTCCTTCAATCTTCTCCATAATCACGTCTTTATCATAGAACAAGTCGTGAAAAGAATCAAGACCAATATAAGCTGCATCCATGACCATTTCATGTTACAATTGCTAAGATGCATCTAATATGTCTAAAAAGAAGTTAAAGACAGTCTGTTGCTAATTAGGTATCACTCTTCAACAAGTAACCACATGATCTCTTTCAATTTAACAGATTGTTACATTGCAACATTAGTTATAGCACCGGAACAGAGGACAAGTCGGGGAGAACTCCAGAGACATAAGGAACAGAAAAGAAATGTCAGGACTACATTTAAACCATCCAAACTGAAGTAACAGAAACTTGCAAGAGTTACACCATCATCAATTTTTTATTTCGTTGATCCTCTTCTTACAAATAAGTAAATAACTAGTGTTGAAAATTGAAACATTGACTTGAAATTGCTAGAGAGATGACAACATGGACCTGGTCCCACCCATCAATATTCCTACTCTTTGGTACACTTCTTTCACTCACATGCACACTACGCAATCCTATAGCCATAATAATTATGCAGAGTTAAATTAGAAAATAAAAACTATTTCAATTACCTCACCTCTATTAGCAACTTCAAAGGCTTACCTTATAAATGAATAAATTTCCTTTCTGATATTTTTCTTATTTCTTATACAATTATAGACAGTCTGTGTTCAGTCCAGAAGATTGTTAAAAGAAATGCAGCCTTCTCTGTAAAATCTAAAAGGTTAAGTTCTAGAAATTCTACACATGTTGCTCTAGAAACTGGCAAGAGATCACAGAAAAAGCCTTCAAATGATGATCAAATCAGGATGATTCAGCATTTATCAGAAATCCCCGATATATTAGAGTACTCCTTTGAAAATTAATGCAGAATTTTGATCACACATATAATAAAGAGGACAATGTGTAAGAACAAGAGCATCTACAATGTCAACATGCAATGAAACTTCCCTCTTCAACTATCGTTTTCAATAATCAGTTGCAAAAAGAAAAAAACAATATTGAGATCGTTTCAGTTTCCCTTTATGGAAAGTCACAGTCAGTTTATTAGATTTTTCGGTGAAATATTTCACAACGCTGAATTAACACCATATTAATATGTAGAGACAAACTGAAAGCAAGCAACTATAGCAGAACATATAACAGATATGAATCTCTGCAAATAGTAATCTTTAGGTTTGAAGCTACAAAGTTTTCAAGATAATGATTCAAAGAAGAAGTTACCACTGCCTTTTGCATGCCTCCCTGGAATTTGCAAAATGTTAAACATAAAGAAGAGATAATAAGTTAAGAGATGGTTACATGTCAAGATATCTCTAATTAACGTGTTTAGATCGTGGCATCTAATGCAGACATGCCAAGCAGTTGGTTTAAGATAGGCATGGTTCATGATGCACATAACATTGTTTTTTAATTTCATGTGCCAGTTAAAAAATTTCCGGACTACATAAAGCCAAACCATTGCAGCAACACAGTAGCATGACAGAACCTTGATAACTATTATAGAAAGCTGAAGGCATGAGGTGTAGACAGTAATGTAGCATACAAGCATCAGCTGAATTAATACCTCCCAAGTTGGACATCTCAAGCTCAATATTTGATTGCTTAATACTAAGTGACTCCACATTTGCATCACATTGTCTGATGCATAGGCCATATCTGCAAATATCATCCCCAAGTTTCTGTCGAGAAACACCACTCAAGTTTAGTGACAGTCTACATAGCAATAAATGCAGTAATGAGAGATAGCGAACAAGCCAAAAAAGAAAGAAAGATATGTGTCATTCATTCAGGACCTGCTGCTACTTCTAGTCCTTCTATTACTACTATTACTACACAAACTACTACAAAAATACAAACCTGTTGTCTGTCTTCCAGAACCATGGAAGCACATGAATCATTGAAGATCATTATTCTTCCATCATAGCTGTCATGACACACCGTTTCTGGTCCTTTGCCATTTGATTCCTCAAGAAGCAGAATCTCTTTCTTGGGACTTCTAGGTTGGATTACAGCTTTCTCGACATGCACCTGCAGATAGTTAGTATGAGGCTGTAATACCAGAAAACTAGAAAAGTAAGTCACCTAGAATACAACCTCTATGCTTGTCTGCAGCTCGTGGAAACGAGAGTGACTGGCTACAAAGAAGAAAAGCCCTTCGTTATTTGGAAGAGGAATAGAGCGGACGATGCAGCGTCCACGATGGAAGCTGTATCTCACATTGTCTTCTTCCCTCAGTGAGTCCTGCCTTATCTGAAGGGTATGAGAGTGGCCATCTTCTATTTCACTATCGATATCTTCATCCACTTCACCAGCAGAATTTACAACCTCAAAAACAACATCTTCCAAATGAGAACCAGCAGCACAAACTTTAGGTACCTGATGTAGGTTGTGTGCACTTTAATTATTAACATAACAATCAAACAGTTCTCTATCACAGAATTTTTGTCCAGCTTTGAGACTTCGAATTCTTAAAGATATATGATTCAGAATGTTAAGAAACAGAAAAGCCAAGTAATTTCCAGTTTCAAAGATTTTGAATTAAATGTTATTGGCCCCACTCTTCTGTATGTTAAGGGAAATGCAAGAAAGCGAAAAACTCGTGCAAAGTTTGTGACACGGATAAGTTGAACTACTGGCAAAACATATAGGATATGAGGAGTATTGACAAACCTTGGATGCAACTCGCAACGATCTCCTATCAGTTTGGAACTCTTTCTTGAAAACTACTTCATCGCCAGACAAAACAGAAAGGGAAACTGTGGATAGAAAAAATAGGTTAAAAGACTGGGGACCATATGATCTAGCTATTCTTCAAATACCATTTTCTCCACTCTTTCATTGCCCACCTAAATAAAGGGCCTTAAGACAGATATGGAAAAAACAAGCTGTGGTCTTGAATGGTAATTCCATCTTTGTTCTGCAAAGTACATAATTCAAGAGGTTTAAAAGTCGACCCTTTCAAATGTTATTGGTTAAAAGGCAGGGGACCATATGATCTAGCTATTCTTCACATACCACTTTCTCCACAACAACACTGCCACCAATACAGAGAGACCTTAATACAGCTACGGAAAAAAAAATAATACTAAAGTGGATCCTTAATCATTGCTCCCTGTTGGTTCTGCGGAGTACATAATTCAAAAGGATTAAAGGTCTTCCTTTTCAAAGGTTATTCCCTTAACACATTGGCTATTGTCTCCTTATAAGTTCTTGGGAAATCTCCACCCTCATGAGAGCTATTTTTAGGGTAGAGGCCCAAGGTCCAATTTCTTAACATGGAAACAGAGCCACGTTATGTTGTCCATGCTCGATTTCGAGCCGCCAGTGTGTGTATGTGCTAAGTGTCCTAAATTGGTAGAGAAAATGAGTTGGTGTTTCTTTCTATGATCTTGGATAATCCTCATCTCATGGACTACTTTATGGGATTGAGTTAGATCCAAAGTCAATTTTAACAGTTCCACTAAGAAGTTCCAGTCAGTATATACAACTGGAGTTACTGCAGAAGCAAGTTACCAGCACTCAACACATTGCTATGCAGTAATACTGTCAGCCTGATATACTTATGCCACCACAAAAAAGTTGCACAGGTGATGAATCTTTGTACATGACAGTAGATAATAAACACAAAACCTTTATTACTGCAACTTTGACGTTATGTTGAAGTACATACCAAGTTTACCATACCCTGCTGTTACTTTCAAGGTTCCACTTAGGTTTACACACCCATGATCATCAACCTACATGACGAAATCAGAGGAATGTAAACAACTTGAAAGTTGAAAATAGCAAAATAATATGGAAACAAAAAGGTTTAAAAGACCTTAGACATCAAAAATCAATTGGCATGCACCAAGCCACCAACCCAAATAAAGGGACATTAACTAATCCACGTGACTCAAGGTGAATATTTAAAAACTTTTGTGCGTCTATGTGCACACGAAAAAGTATACAAGTTGGATAGCACAATTGATGGTACAGCTAGACTAACTCCTATTTGGCTCAGACCTCTTTGAAAATATCTACTTTTTTTTAATTTTGGCTAAGCCCTAAAAATAAATGTATAAAGGAACCATACCAAACCGAATAACACCTTGATTGGTCTTAAACCAGTTATATTGTGATAGGTCAAACTTGAATAGAGTGATTCACGATTTTTGGACTGTTCTCGACAAAAGAGTTGAATACATTGATCATCTTCAAACAATAAACATTCTCTCCAAGTATCATCATATAAGGTCCCCGCTTATCAATGGGCATTTGAACATTGATAAGTTACCAAGTGAGACCATGGTCTCCAATGGAATTTGTCTGGCAATGATTAAACTAATTAAAGCATAAATTAGGAAGAGAAACACTATGCTTATCATCTGAAGTTTTATTTCTTATTACATCTGATTTTTTGAAACTTTTTGTCAGAGTATGTGACACTTTGAAATGACCCAAAAACACAAATCTCGACGTACATAATCAGTTCGAACAAGTCAAATAGAAAAGACAATAATTCTCACTCTTCAAATTGCTATAAAAGATGGTAATAAATGAATAAAAACAAGTGTAGACTATCTTCTTAAATGTGATTTTTCCCTCTAACAAACTAAACAATGGATGTGACAACCCAAAAGAAAAAGAAAACCACCTTATAAAAAGAATTTCCTTTATCTAGTAAATGTAATCCTTCCAGTGTCAGCTTGATGTGCTCATCTTTTCTCATATGGTTACCATATTTGTCAAATGTCTGTATCAAATAAAATAAAATAAAATAATAATATACAACCAAACAAAATGCAAACAAAGAAAAAGAGCTACCAGGAAAGCCAAATGGAGCTACATACACTAATAAACCACAAAACAAGAATAAACAAGTGGGACATGAGAGCTTTTTTTTTCCCTTCAGCAAAGAAGTGAACAAGATATTATTGTTTATCAAGCAGCTGTTAAGTTAGCTATTGTTTTCATATCGTACACAGTCATTAATTGATTCTTGTAATACAAGATTGCCATTGTTCCGATCAACATTGATGTATAATTAAGAAAACATGTAGTATTCTGATGCAACATGTTACAATTGGTCGATTTGTACATATTTGCTTAGAGAATTATACTTTATAAACTCTGTCAAGGAAGGCAAACAAGCAAGTAATAAGCAAGATAATTAAGACGGCCACACTGATTACAACGAGCAGAAGACTAAGTTCAAAACCGAACTGATCAATCCTATTCTTGTGAGATCCTTTATCATTTTCAGGTCCCATTAGTTTCGGTTAATATCAATCCTGTAGTAGTTATAAGAGGATATAGCAATGCTCATTGACAAACATATGGGAACTATAATCCGTAGGTTAAAATAAAGGATGACTGTATGTACATTTCATGAGGAAAAAAAGGAAGACTGTGTATTACCTTTCAGGGAAAAAAGTAAGGATGAATATATAATAATGCTTACCGGTCACAATGAACTTATGTTAAACTGTCATACAGGAAAGCAAAAAGCAGCTTTGGTCCACATGTGGTTGTTTCTTGTGTTAAACCACTACCACAAATATCATATCCTTTAAAGAAGAAGAAAGGAATTTGCACTCTACATTTAAACTCAACACAGAGATGCAACATACAAGTAATCATATTATACTTCTCATCAAAACCTAAAAAAACAGGCACTTGGTTATTCCATCATAGCTCTTTTGCAATATTCAACACTCTCCAAGATGATTGGACCCCCAAAGACATCAAAAAATCCAATCTTCTGGTACTAGCATTGGCTTTTTTGGCTTCCTAATTTTACTATCCAATACCAGACATTTATTTTCTAAAATAAATTGCATATTGTACAATTTTTTTTAAATGGTACCCCTTTTCTCTCTATTCGAAAAAAATATTCAGATAATACACTTGCGAAAAAAATTATGTTATTATACTTCTCAAGAATCCAAAACGACACTGTAGTTAAAAGTGTTCTTTCACAATTTCAAGCATGAAAGGATTTTAAAGAACTATTCACTGGAACATAGACCAGTGTGTTGATAGAAATGCTGAAATATACTTCATGTGGCACTCGAAGACACCTTAAGTGATAGTAGGATACTGAATTAAAATATAATTAAACAGACCTCAAGTGCAAGCTCCTTAAGTACCATCCCAGGAACCAATTTCTTGCCAAAATCTACAGGACGCAGAAGGATACGCTGCAATGGTCCTGGAATAACTGTGAACAGAGGGAAAATAAATAAGAAATAACAGAAAGTTATATCTTAAATAATGGACAACAAGATAGTATTAACTACCTGCACATGGAATAGCTACAACAAATGGATCCTCCCTTGAATTTATATGTAACGTAGCATTATAACTTGGTCGAATCATATCCAATTCACTACTTTCAATGGTTACATTCTGCAGTATGGAAATTTTTGACACAGTTATTTATTCAAGAAGATTTGCTAGGTATATTGAAGAGGACAAGAAGCAGGAACCTTAAATTTCATGGTATAGCTGTCATGTGTAATATATTGGTCATAACTGCATTCAGATGAAATAGCTCTGCCGCCAGAGCTTAACTTCATCTCTATCTCTGTCTGTGACTTGAATGGTATACGATTGAAGAATCTATCACGACATGCAACACTGAAAACCTCTGGTAAACAAGAACCAACCCTGCCAAAGATACACATTTGAACAAAATCAAACATAACTTTGACAAAAATGAGCAAGACTTGCATATAAAGAGGTGAAAGAAAATAGTCAGCTTATCTTAGAAAAAAAACAGATGCTGAATCTCAATTTCTAATAAATAGGATACTTAAGGTAATTACAGAAAGAAAGAAATGTTGCATGACGCTCTTAAGTCGTAATGAGTAATTGGTTTACAAGTTTATCTAAAACAGCTTCACAAACATTGGAAGGAGGCATAATTAAGGAAACAGCTCAAACATCCTACTGATGATTATGAAACTACTTTGTGATTTAGCTATTATACGAAAAAGATTATTGTGTATGTCCTATTCATCTCACAACTTGATAAAGTTCTTAATAGAATAAATGAAAATCGATTAATTCATAGACTGAATGCATAAATTAAGAGAAATGAGCATTCAATATTGTTGAAATCTTAAATTTAACGAAAGTCTCTTCTCTTACAGCTAAAACAATAGATGAAGCAATTCAGAAATTCAGTATATGAAGAGGTCTTGAGTTCTTGTCACATTGCCAACCACCAAGAAAAATACTTCTATGTTACCCAAGGAAAAGAATCATCCAAAGAAGCATGTTGAAGAACTAAAATAAACTAATAAAAGAGACATATCTTTAACAGTGTTAACATTAAGATAAGGCAGTTCTCCTCTATCTGTTAATCTCTCTTTTGCTTTTATCAGTCTTGACATTTTCTCTGTCTACAGAAAATAGCACATTTTGTTAATTTAATGCAGGGTGACTAATTACTTTCTCGGTCCTTCTGATGTTTCCTTATAATTTCAAGCTTAAGAATTGTAATATAGAACATCAAAAGTATCTCAAGTATATCTAACAATCTTATGACTCCGTGATGGAAATTTTTTCATTTAGCACAACTTATATAAGAAGTTCATTTAGACTTGAGAGCCCCACCTAACACTGTGTGTACTCTTCCCATCACTTACAAGTTCCCAACTAGCAGGCTCAGACAATGCTTTCACGCGCACTTCCTTTACAGAAATTGTACAACTTTCTATCTGAAAAGAAGAGATCGAACCGCAAGGAAAATCAAGTGAAATACATGATTCCGTATATATTAAAATGGAGATCTGCAGATCATATAACTTACAAGAGAAAATCGAAATAGATAAATGCCTGCTGTCTGAAAAAGGTTTGGTGACTTCTTCTTCAGGGGGAACATATATAGACCATGAAATCCTTTAAGCGATGAAGGATTCAATTTGCCAGAGTAAATATGTTGTTCTTTCTCATTCTCATCTGCTTTAAATTTGATCTCTAGAGTCATCACAAAATTTTCTTTCATGATGTATTTCTGATCCAAATTTTTGGATGCAGTAGCAGAAGTAAAAGAAACTGGACGAACAACTGCAGTAATCTCCTCTGGAGGTTCATGTCCAGCATCAACATCCTGAGGTAGCGCCTGCAATTGCAACCAAATGAAGCAATTCAATAAAAACATACTAATATGTGGTACAATCTAAGATTATCAACAGCTTAAATCTAATCAATTTCGAAGATATTCAAAGTATTAAGCACAGAAAACTTAGAAGGAAATGGAGAAACATGTTCTACTTGATACACACACACAACAATTTCTACCAGGCTGAATCAGTTGAAACCCTGTAGACCTGTTCAGGTTCATTTCGATAAGTTAAAACGCCACATAACCTGACTTGGATCCCAAGTAGATGTAGTAAACAAATCTACAGAGTATTATAAAAGAAAATTAGCAACTAATCAGAGGGTCACCTATGTTAGTTGGTACTTTATGTGCAAAAGATCGGGAGAGGATGTGGATCACCTTTGATTACATTGTGAGATTGCTTCAAGGTTATATTGGGTGATTCTTAGACGGTTTGGACAACTGTGGATTATGCTGGGGACAATAAAGGACGATTTGTTCAGTGGGACATTGTATTAGCTTTCATGTGGGTAGTGAAGAGAGAAAGTAGAAGAGATTTTGAAGGAATTGAACATGAATTTATACATGAATAATAGCGCTCATTTCTTTTTGGTGTATACATGAGATTCCTATCTGTACAATGATTGGATGTCTATACTATATTGTAGAGAACAAGTTATTTTTGTACATTCCTATTTTGGTTGGTATGTTTCTTATATACAGGAGTTTATAGCTTCTATTAATGAAACTAGTTCTTGATAATAAAAAAAAAAGCGAAAAATAAACTAGTTGTTAGAAGAAGCAAGCTGCCTTGTTAACTAACCCCCTCAATTTCCAATTCCAAACATTGCTCAGCGTCTAATATATCGATTGATGATGGTGTGGTTTTCTCTTGGTGTTTCAAAATTTGGTTCTCCCATTCTGTTTTATCAACAGACAAGCACTGCAAAAGATGACACTAATTCTTCAGAAAAGATAGATATGTCAAGAGAAAGGAGAGAGAGAGAGAGAGAGAGAGAAACATAATAAGAGTAACAGAAAATATGATGACCTTTCCAGTGTCAATCACACTAATCGGCAAAGATTTTGAATCACGAATTTCAAAGCAAGAACATCCTTTATCAAATGTGAGGCGACAACCACTCTCAGCTGGGACATTTAATGGCCTGTAAATGACATGGTAAAACAATTTTTAAGGTAACACTGGTTGAAGGAGGGAAACACACCATAAAAGATAGTGGTATCAGGTATGAAATATAAGCGGTGAATTGCAGACCTGCAGATAATTCGAGCCTCACCTGAAACATATTGAGAAAAATGTTACAACACCAAGTCAATGTCAACGGATAGTACCAGTGGAAACTAATTACCAACCCACAGGATAAAGCATCCAGAAGGGCATGCTTCATGAACCATATAAAAACTTACCGCCCGAGTCCCCCTGCCATCCTTCAAGGATAATAAATTCCAATGTGGCGAAAATGTTGTTCTTATGGAAACCCCTGTAAGCTCCCTTCAAAATTTTAATCTTCTGCCCTGCTTTCCAAGTTATGCCTTTCCTCTGGAAAGCCTTATGAATTCTCATAACTAAAAAACAAAACAAGAGAAACAACAATGAGTATGAATTGTAACTGAATCACAATCTTCTACAAGGTTGTAAGAATTCATCATAAGGCTTCCTATTTCGTTTTTCAATCTATACCATCTGCAGAAACGCCAAGCTTTTTCTTGTGTAAAGGGCCAACAACTACAAAAGTAGGTTGATCCTCTCCACAGTCAATCTCCTCGTCATAGCGATCATGCATCTGAAACAGCCACTCCTGATATAGCTTCTCCAATTGCAAGAGAGACAACTTCTTTCCATCTTTGGCTATCTCAATGAGAACATCTAAAAAGGATTTGAAACATAAAGTAAAGAAACCTCATTGCATAGTTGTGGGATATCAACAGTGCACAACAAACCATAAGTCATTACCATTCTCTTTATTTGAAGGCTTGTTGCCAAAGTTCCTTAATGCAATGGTGAAAGGATGGTGATGTGCTAAGTCAGTCTGGAAAAATACATTCAGCAGATTTCATAAGACTAAAAGATACCTATGGTTGTCTGCAAGATTGTCCTAGATAAATAGAAGTAGGTGAACTAGCAACAATACCAAATGCACGTCGTTTAGTATGAACTTTAAATTTTTCGTGGTGTTAAAAAAATCAGACCAAAGATGTTTGGCATTAGAAAACTTTCGACTTCCTAAGGAACTATTACTTGCATATTTATAATTCTCTAGTCTACAGAACAAGTATTTCTACTGTTCTCCACATAGTTAGTTCCTGCCTTGATATATAGAAATGTATATAAATATTCTCATTTTGCATTCCAGGAAATGTGTTTCTATATGTACACATGCTGACGTGCAATTAAATCCTCAGTCAAGTCGTCAGCATGCATTTAAGGAAGTTGCGTTGTACCTTTGACGGTGTTGGGTTGAAACCAGCATCGGTCTCTGCAAGCAGAATATTGCTCAGTGATGCTTGGAAAAAAGAAGCAATTGCCTATTCATTAATAAGAGAGCACTTGTTTGGTACAAATGGTTTTATACCTATGAAGCATTTTACTCTAAAGCAGCATCTCTTCAGGACTTCAGCCCTATCACTTTTTCTTAGCTTTGGTTCCATAAAGGGAAGCCAAGACTGAAAGAAACAAAGCAGAAAATATAGTTGACATTTTTTAAGCTTGAGGGCATAATAAAAATAAGGAGAAAAAGTTAAAAGATTGGGCAACGAGACAAAGGCGAGTAGTTCATATAGAATAACACAAATATACACTGATTCTAGTAAATTACATAAAGATAGGCACACATGTTCTTTCTTTCAAAGTTTGGAGAAATATTATCATGAAGGTATTCTTTGGCAGACTGTGTAGTGATGGAATATAAGACTGGCGAATCATAATTTGTAAACTATGAGTAACAGAAAGATTCTGATCTTACCCAACGAGCATCTGGAAGTAGACGACCCAAACTATGAGTAACAGAAAGATTCTGATCTTACCCAACGAGCATCTGGAAGTAGACGACCCAACCGACGGACAGAAACATGGCTGAAAGTTTCAAAATTCTCGGTAATTCCATACCCATCTGCCTCTAGCTTTTCCAATATCACCTCAATGCTCTCTTTACCCTGCAATTAAAAGCATGCAACATCCTTCAAAATGTTTCAAGAGCAGACTCTTCTTTTTCTTATAAAGTGTAGTATCTGTATGACATCAAAAAGAAATTTCAAGGTTCAATGACACATAACAGAACTGTACAATATAGTTTTACCTGCGCCACCGGAAAATAAACACACCTCAGGCGAGCATGTGCTTCGAAGGAGGATTTTGTTCCTGAGAAAATTTATCTCAGACTATATAATGCATAGACTACGATAACAGGATTTGAGAAAAATACTTGGCAGGTGTTTGTCGTGACAAATGATGCACATGTTACCTGAACCAACTTTCAAACCACTGCTATCCTTTACTTGAAAGCTTAGTTGCATTACAAACTCTGGACCATTGCAGGACAGTAAGTTTGTGGTTGCCACCTCTCCACCTTCGATTTCCGCTAAATTAGTGCCATTGACCTGTAATTTTGCATAAGCGGAAAAATCTGCTTAAAAAGAAAGAGATTGTCTACTAGAACAACAGTGTTGGCAAAGGGTACTATGATTGAGATTTCCCCAAAAATATTAGAATTTGCTTTAGTAAAAATGGGTAAAAGGAGCTCTAATGAGATTTCCAAGAGATTTGACAAGCATACCACTTATTTTGTGGTGATAAGAAAACAAACAATTCATAAGTTATGATAGAAACTTAAATAGTAGCTGGAAACTTTCGCAGAAATGATCGTATTCCTATTTATATTATATGATCAGTAAAGCTTATCTCTAAGACTGCATGAAAAAGGACCAGGAATTGAACAGCAAGGGCAACTCTTATTGAAATGCATTGAATATTAAAAAAGAGAGAACAGCTACAAGCTTCAGTTTGAAAGAAACAACTAGGAAATGCCACATCTGCTTAGACAAGTAATTATGTATTAGACAGAATTGAATTTCTTACCAGGAAAAGCTCTTCAAGAAATTAGGTATTGATTTCCTTTCCTTTTTAGAACATGTATCACATAGTTATTTAAACATCAATAGCTTGAGGGAATAATCAAGTTGGGTTCTCTGTCAAACTCTCTTCTTTCTCACAGAATAATGGACGAAATCAGGCGTATAGCAGTAAGATAATGGAAAGAACAGGTACTGAGGAAGAGGATGAACTTGGCCAACGTAATTCACAAGTAACAAGATTGGTTCACGACATCAAGATCAATACACAACCAAAACACCAAATGATAATGTGGCATGCCAACACAAGAGGTCATGACAAATAAGTTCCACATTGGATGACATTTACACTACAGCTCATTTTTCAACTTTCTGAAAAGAAATCCTCAACAAGATATAGACATTAACATTGCCAGAAAAAAGTTATGTTTAAGTTTTAGAGTGTAAAAACACATCCATTGAGGAGCTCGATGTGATGAATTCATAGGAAAAAGAAGCTCCACATTAATTTTAAAGATGACAAGTAGTTCGATGCAATCAGGCTCAGGAAGTAACATGCTGACTTTTCATACTTTTTCATCTACAAAAGCGAAGATCATGTCTGTAATAGGTATACTAAAGTCCAAGGGGAGATGTAAGATGATTCTCAACAAATAGCAATCAATCATCTGATACTGATTGGTATCTCCTGGTTTTCCAACAAGAACACCAAAAATATAAAGGAGTTCCTGAAGTGTACAGAAGTGTCTGGCGTCTGTTTGCCTTTATAAAGACATCAACTGCAGGAATTAGTAAAATTATCCCCGAGTTATAACAACATATAGACACTGTACCTGGGAAATTTTAGTAGCTCTGTTGGTTGGCTATCTAAACTTTCACATTGTTGGTGAGAGTACGATTCCCCACCCTGGTGTCTCCTCTCCCCAATTTTCCTGTCCCCTACCCCCTTTTTAAAATAAAATAAATATAGATACTATACCTGAAACTCAATAGGCATCACAGTTTTTCCTGTTTTTGATACTTCATCACACTGCCCAAAGAAATAATAATGAATAAGATACAAAAGGGTAGATGGCACAGGATAAATCATGTAAAGGCAGAGATTATCATCACATCACCACATGCATCAGACTGTGGTACCATCATCAGCTACAATGTTTGTTGATCCACAAACCATTTTATGTGACCTTCCAGATCTCTAATGATTGTCATCTAACTAAAATAATAGTTATCACAATGACTATTGACATTAAATTCTGGAAATGAATTCTCAAAGTTTGAACAATAACAACTACAATTATTCCTCAGTGCAAATCAGTTGGGGAAAGACCAAAGTTTGACAATGTCAAGTAAATTCGATACCTGCAAAGTTCATATACTAACATTGGGAAATTTGTAGTAGCATACACTCAGCAAAATCCAAATAAGAGAAAAGGAGTGTGAACTGTGTAATACAGAAAGGCCTGTTCTAAGGGGTATTACAATAGTTGGAGTACAAATGGAATAGGTAATAAGCAAAAGAAACGGAAAATGATGCTTAAAGCAACAAGTAATAATTTCAAAATCATAATACCCGGACCCCCACATGGATAATAGTACTCAGTTCATATATACACACACTCACACACACACAATGTTATGAATCAACTTTGTAAGTAAATAACTGAATTGGTCAAGGGGCTATTACCTCTTAAACCAACAAATCAGAAAACTCTATGAGCCACTAACCTGTATATACGGGAAGTATATATCTTTCAGTTTGTATTGTAGTTCCTGCATGCTTTCGCTTCTCATCTTTGGATAAAAAATTTCAACCTGTCAATAACATTAGCTACAACTGTGTTCAAAGCTCCTCATTTATACTTTCACTAACAATTCCATACCATGTTTGAAAATGATTTCATGAAAGTATTATCATATACCAAAACAAGTAAGCATTTAAAACATCAAAATGCTAAGCGAAGCCTAAAGCCCTAAATCATAACATTTAACGGTAATAGACATCTGTTATTCATAAAAATATTTTGGACAACACCACAATAACAGCTTATATTAAAAAAAACAATTTAATAAAACGTATGATTATTCAGTGACTTGAGAAAGGCTCAGTCTATGGATACAACCTACCATAACACACTCAAGAACCCATACAGATTGCAAGAGAAAGTATCTATTATGATATCAATCATATCAAGCTAAATGTTAGGATGGGAAATGAACTCAAAATTGGCTTCATAGGAAGTCAGTGCAAAATCTACTGTGTACGAAAATGATACTAAAGAACTTCAATAATCAAAAGATCAGCAAGAGTCCAGAAGAATATTTTACTTTAGTGAAGCTACCATCAACTGAGTCACGTAGTTCATCTTCCAAGGGGTCTCTAACATTTCCATCAGTCTAGATGAAAGAAAATATAAGATAAAGAGATAGAACTTATACTAGCAATAGAAGCAAATGATGAGAAGAGAGTAATATTAAACAATGATGAGTACCCTCCAAGTTTGTTGAGACGAAGAACAGCGGAGCAAAGAATCTCTCTCAAGATGTAACACGTATACTTTCTTACACTCCTTCGTCTTTGACGAAACAGAGGCTCTTCTACAGAAAAGGCAGCATGAAAACAAGTCCTTGTTTTTTTGTCTAAAATGAAATCATTCGAAACTTTCGCAAGACATACCTGCCTAAATGCATAGATGCAATAGGCCCTCCATAACCAAACATACCAAAGTAAGGCTGTAAAAGCAACCACCATATAAGCAAAAGTCAGCCAAGAGGATAAAGTAACTGCTAGATATAGAAACAAAAAAATTGTTGGATTCCCAGTTTGCTGGTTGGATGAATTAAGAATCACATTATATAAGGTAAAAGCAGCCGTGGTTTCTATTAAAAGACAAGGGAGCTTCTGTAGAGAAAAGAGACTAAAAAGGAAGATAGAATTAGTATGTCCGTAAGTTTTCAAAGATATATCGAGAGGCATAATTATATATTCCATTTAAATACTTGTAATCATCTTGTTGCCTTTTTCTTTCTCCCTATAAAAGAGTGTTAATTTATGTCTTTCTATTATTGGTGGCTAGTGACTATAAATTCAGTTTTTGCCTCCAATAGCTAAACTTTCAAAAGAATTATGCAAAGACTGGTGTTTTCTATTGGTTAAATTTCACCACCTTCAAATTGACATATAAATTTCCAGAGAATTTCTCACAGCTATTGTAATATAAGCTTTACAATGAACACAATTGCAAAGTAAACTAACATCAAAGTGGCATTTGAAAAAGGTATCTACTAATAATTCATTAGCAGATGACTCGTAATAACACCTAGGAACTTCAAGTAGAGGCTGCTCTTCGCTAGAAATAACTAGACACTCTAATAAATATATCTTAACTAATATAGCCTAAGCGGTGATTGTCATTATGTGATTTTTGCCAAAACTGGTGCAATTTTTTGTATAAATACCCGTCCTATTGATCAAGGGAAAGCCAGTCTTGGAAAACAAAGAATTCGAAGACACTACACCTAATGGTAAAATGAACATATTCATTGATCATTCAAGGTTTTCTGAATCCAATTCAAACTCGATATTATCTCTTGTTACTTTATTCATTTTTGTTCAAAACATTCATGAGATAACATGCAGGATACTTCACAGTGCCAAATTGCAGGGGAATGACAAGACAAAATCAAACATGAGTTCATTGATATGTAACTACTTGACTCTAAGTTCAGGCTGGAACAGTTTCTAGCATAGAGATTTCAAAACTCAAAAAAAGCCACAGAAAATAAATATCTAGGGCTGCATATTTGAAATGTATATCTAATAAAGATGTTTTGACCACAGATAAGCAAACTGTGTATTGGAATGATGCAACAACCGTTAAGTATGGAGGTTTTCCTCCTATGCCTCTGTCTCTCGCTGATCTATGAATGGAAGCTCCCATTTTTCCCCTGAAACACATACAGCACCACATAACTGAAAACCACAAAAGTGCAGTAAAATACAGTAGCAGTAGAAGAACTTACAACGTAATGTAAGAAAGCAACATCACTTTGCCAAGATGGTTTTAAGATAGAAATAAAGAGAGAATTGAATAGTTGCAGTTAAGGTGAAAAATAATAAAATACATGCAGCTTTTCACTGAACCAACTCTTCAGATCTATTTATTGGATTTGCAGCCTATACAAACTTGGGATACACGGTATCAATCCCTTTCTGGAGTTCTTGAGTGCTATAGAAGTGTTTACATCTCTCATCGCATTGTCAAAGAAGTCACAATTTCTTTTAATATCCTTTTTTACAAAAACAAAAAAGAAAGATTGTAATTAAGCTCATATCTATAACCAGTTATGTTCCCTCAATTCACGACAAGTTCTTTCAAAACAGAATGATAAGCATCATAACAACTATACCCAACGTGAACTTCCTTTTTTTAGTAAGTGCAGATAGACCTAACATAATGCAAATAGCAGAAACAAAAACAGGCCTAATTTTTCTGAAGTTATTATTAAAAGTACGACATATGGAGGCAAAAGAATCTATAAATATATGAAAGAGATCGTAAGGCATCATAAGCAATGATCTAAAACAGTCAATGAAGAGAGAAATTGAGGCCATTCAGAGGAATAGTTGTTCATCCATATAACTTAAAAACTTGAACCATTCAAGACACCAAATTAGACAGATTTCTAGTATTTTGGTGCCAACCTCAAGAGGAAACACTTTTGCAACCCATAAGATGATATCATCATAATGTAGCTCTTAAGTTCGCTGATGCTTTAATAATTTAGATAACTAACAAGATCCCAGTTATAACAGAGAAAAGAAATTACCATTTCACTATGGAGTTTTCAGCACTTCCATCCATTCCAAGGCCTGTGTCAAATATTGTAATCCTGCTCTTCGTTAGCTCAAGACTGCAAAGTAAGAGAAATAGTGGACAGTTCCAGGGGAGTATGAAACACGAGCTACAGGTAAATACAAAGAAACAGCTGTAGGTGCCATTCGATATAACACATTATTACACAAGTGAAAGCAGGTAAAAAGAAAGAGAAGTAGGACCAATTACCAAACAGGAGCAATAACAGGATATCCAATCTTACTAATTTGTAGGGTTACAAATAACTAGAATAGCCGAGCTAAGCAACTACTGTCAACAGCAAGTCAAACAAATAAATGTGAGTACATGCAGAACACCATAAGAATATACATGCACTATAAGAATAAATTTAACTAAAGAGAGACAAAAAAGAGGCAAGTATCAAACTTCCCCAATATTCAATTGTACATCCTTGGAATTCATTGTTATGCTAAAAAACAAAAGGGTCATTTAGTTAAGAAGTTAAATGAAGCATGAACTGAATTGAATAAGAAAAATTGAAGGATCCTGCACAGGTAATATCCCAAGAGAGAATGGATATCGTTGACAAGGCACACTTACAAGGTATTAAAATGATCAGAAAAAGTGAGTTCAAAGTTTCTAGGGGAAATAAATAAATCATTTTCAGGAATGATTGATGTCTACGTAATTCACTTTCAAAAGATCGGGACACAAACAACATGACATGTTAAAGAAAAAAGTTTATTTCTGCATGTCGGGATCACCATTTTAAGAGAACTTGACAATCATACCCCGAATGAAAAATGTGCATGACTACCCTCAAGTATATTTTGGCATCATGGAGAAAATCCTATTTCTCAACTGCCTTCCCAAAGTCCTTTTTAAATTAAATTTCCTGACTTGGAGAGCATTCAATAACAAACTTCCAACTCAAGACAAAATAGCAAGACATGGAATTAACATTGTTTCCATTTGTTGTTGTTGTGCAGGCACCAATAGAAGAGCAACAGGAGAATCGGCTGAGCACAATTTCTTCTCTGGATACTTTGCTGAACAGATTTGGAGCTTCTATGCAAGAGGTCTAGGCATCAACCTTAGGAACATCACTGAGGAGCCTTCTCTACTCCTTCTGGAAATATAAATGCAAGAACTCCATAGCTTCGTAAACCACTAAGATAATTGAAAGAGTTGGTTTTGGTTCTTGTGGAATCAAACTAAATGGAAGATGAATTAATATGAATATTTGGTAGGAAGATAATTAGTAGGAAATACAAGTCAAAGATTGTATCTTGGTAGGTGAAAGTTAGGCAAACCATATAATGGTTTGCTATCTTAACCTTGACAATTTTGACACATAGCGATGTCATGGATGACATCAATAGGATGAATTTATTCCTATAAATAGGTAGCTCTTAATTCATTTTCAAATCATCCTTTTACTTGCCTTCTCACCTTCTAAGGCATTGTGTTCTCTCTCTTGTAGTATTTCACTTATACTCTTTGTATAGTGAAATAAATATTGGTGCAGTTGTTCTTTGGTGGACGTAGGATCATTTTGATCCGAACCACGTTAAATATTGTTGTTCTTCCTTGTTCTTTAGTTTCACGTTTCCGCTAACAATTGGTATCAGAGCAAGGTTCTGTCTGAGTATGCTCTATGGTTGCAGCACAGTCTGAACTTCCACATCAGAAAAGGATTACTTTGATTTTCTGTAGTTCCAAATACATTGTAGTAGAAAAGGAAGAACAAGTAAAAAAAATGAGTTCCATGAAGTTTGAAATTGATAGATTTAGTGGGCGCAACAACTTCAATATCTGGAAAATCCAGATGATAGCGTTACTGCGGAGGGAAGGTTCAATCCATGCTATTGACGGAATGTACCCCGATAAGATATCGGAATCCGACAAGGAATAGATTGAAGGAGATGCATTGAGTGCAATCCAACTGTCCCTTGCACCTAACGTACTTTGTGAAGTGAGTACAAGTACCGAAGAGACGGCCAAAGAGTTATGGGAAAAGCTGGAAGGGCTTTACCAGGACCAGTCAGTGACAACAAGGATGTTGTTACAACGGCGTCTTCATACATTTAAGATGGATTCAGGTACTTTGTTGCAAGACCATCTAGATGCGTTCAATAAACTTGTGATGGACTTACAAACTGCTGGAATTAAAAAGGACGAGGAGACACTTGCATGTTCTTTACTATTTTCATTGACTTCAAAATATCGTGATATTGAGAATTCAATGATGTATAGTAAACAACCTATTAAACTTGAGCAAGTGCGGCAAGCACTAAACTCTTGTGATGTGCGGATGCATTTTGAAGGAGACAAAAGTGACGAAGCTAGTGGACTCTTTGTAAGAGGTCGTACTAGCCAAAAGGGAAGGAGCAAATCGAAGTACAGATCAAAGTCTCGTGTGAACAAAAAGAATGCGGAGTGTTGGGGCTGTCACAAGAAGGGGCACTTTGAACGAGATTGCCCTATGTCGAAGTCCAAAGAAAAGGCGAGTGCATCCATTGTTGAGAAAGTACATGATAATGATGATGATTATGTACTAACAACATCATGCAATAATGGAGTCTATAACAACAAATGGATCTTAGACTATGGTTGTACTCTGCATATGACATTCCGAAAAGATTGGTTCAGCAGCTATGAAACAAGCAGAGGAACTGTATTAATGGGCAATAATGCAACTTGTAAAATAGTTGGCATTGTTTCAGTTCATGTTCGCTGCCATGATGGAATCATGAGGACTATTACAGAAGTCCGTCATGTTCCTGATCTAAAGAAGAATTTGATATCCCTGGGTACTTTAGATAAACAAGGCTATAAGTACATGAGTGAAGGAGGAACTATGAAAGTGACTAAAGGGTCTTTAGTCATGTTGAAGGCCAAGCTGGAGGATGGCCTCTACACACTTGCGGGAAGCACCATTATTGGCTCTGTAAATGCATCTACAGTGCAGTTATCTAATGATGACAAGGCAAAATTATGGCACATGAGACTAGGCCATATGAGCGCACGAGGATTGGAGATGTTGAGCAACCGCAACCTTTTGAATGGTGAGAAGATCAGCACACTTGAATTTTGTGAGCACTGCGTCTTAGGGAAGCAGAAAAAGGTCAGCTTCAACACTGGCAAGCACAAGACGGGAGGGGTGCTAGACTACATCCATTCAGATTTATGGGGTCCCTCTAAGCTTCCATCAAAGGGAGGAAAGAGGTATCTTCTCACATTCATTGATGATTTTTCACGAAAGGTTTGGGTGCGTTTCCTGAAGACAAAAGGTGATGCTTTTGAAGCATTTAAAGAGTGGAAGATTTTGGTTGAAAATCAAATTGAGAGGAAAATCAAGTATCTTCACACGGACAATGGCTTGGAGTTTTGCAATGAAGAGTTCAATGATTTCTGCAAGGTTCGTGGGATCGCAAGGCATAAGACGGTCAGGCACACACCACAGCAGAATGGAGTTGCCGAGAGAATGAACAGAACTCTTCTTGAGAAGGCTCGTTGTATGCTCATACAAGCTAAGATGTCCAAAGTATTTTGGGCTGAAGCAGTTCATACTGCTTCTTATATTGTCAATCGGTCTCCAGCATCAGCGATTGACTTTAAGACTCCGAATGAGGTCTGGTCAGGTGAACCCTCTAACTATTCATACTTGCGAATATTTGGGTGTCCAACTTATTATCATGTTAATGAAGGTAAGCTTGAACCAAGGGCTAAAAAGGCCATATTCGTAGGGTATGTTGATGGAGTAAAAAAGGGTACAAACTATGGTGTTTGTCTTTACTCAAATTTGTAGTTAGTAGAGATGTTACCTTTGATGAATCCTCTATACTTGATCCTCGTAAAGTTTCTGTGGAGTCATCTAGAAACGAGAACAACGAGCAGGTGGAGCTACCGGTGGAGCTTACCAAGAAACGGGATCAAGAGACTCAAAGTGATGAGTCAAAAGATGCAGAAGAACTTGCTTCCAATGAACCATACACAATTGCGAAGGGAAGGGACAAAAGGCGGATACGAAAACCGGAACGTCTTATAGAGCAAGAAAATCTGATTGCACAAGTGTTCGTAGCTGCAGAAGAAGAGATTAAGGATCTCGAGCCCTCTTCGTATATTGAAGCAACTTCTTGCAAAGATGCTGCACAATGGCAGTTGGCCATGATGGAAGAGATGGAGTCTCTTCACAGAAATGAGACATGGGTCTTAGTTAAAAGGCCAAAGGGGATAAGGACAGTTGGATGCAAATGGGTCTACAGAAAGAAAGAAGGTATTCCAGAAGTGGAAGCTGCTAGGTTCAAGGCGAGATTGGTTGCAAAGGGTTTCAGTCAGAAGGAGGGAATTGACTACAATGAGATCTTTTCTCCAGTCGTGAAACATAACTCAATTCGCGTGCTGCTAGCATTGGTTGCATAGTTTGATTTAGAGCTTCAACAACTTGATGTCAAAACTGCTTTTTTACATGGTGATCTAGAAGAGACAATCTATATGGATCAACCTGAAGGTTTCCTAGCTGAAGGAAAAGAAGACCATGTATGCCAACTGAAGAAGTCTTTGTATGGTTTGAAGCAATCCCCTAGACAGTGGTACAAGAGGTTTGATGCATTCATGACTACACATGGATTTTCGATGAGTGCATTTGATAGTTAGATAAATATTTTGAAGAAACTGTTGAGCAGGGAATTTGACATGAAGGATCTAGGAGTTGCAAAGAAAATCCTTGGAATGGAAATTTCAAGAGAAAATGGTGTTGTACATCTTTCTCAGAAGAGGTACATCCGAAAAGTTCTTGAAAGATTCAATATGGATACGAGCAAGCCTGTAAGTACACCTTTAGCTTCTCATTTCAAGCTTTTAGAGTTACAAATGCCTCAATCTATGGATGAGGTGGAGCATATGTCAAAGGTTCCTTATGCAAGTGCAGTTGGTAGCATTATGTATGCTATGGTATGCACACGTCCAGATATTGCCCAATCTGTAAGTGTAGTAAGCAAGTACATGGCAAATCCAGGAAAAAGGCATTGGGAAGCTGTCAAATGGATATTGAGATATCTCAAAGGAGCTCTTGATGTTGGCCTAACCTTTCGGAAAAGTGAAGGTATTTCAATTCGCGGTTATGTTGATTCTGACTATGCAGGGGATCTTGATCGAAGGAGGTCCACAACTGGATACATCTTTACTCTCGTTGGCAGTGCCGTTAGTTGGAAATCGACTTTACAGTCGATTGTCGCTTTGTCTACAACAGAGACAGAATATATGGCAGCAACGGAGGCAATGAAAGAAGCTATCTGGTTGAAAGGTTTGGTGGCAGAATTGTGTTCAGCTCGGCTTAAATCAATTCTAAAATGTGATAGTCAAAGTGCTATTCATTTGATTAAAAATCAAAGATTTCATGAGCGCACCAAACACATTGATGTCAGATTTCATTTTATTCGAGATGTCGTAGAAAAGGGAGCTATCAAGGTTGAGAAGGTTATCACAGACGATAACGCTGCAGACATGTTGACCAAAATAGTCCCGCTTGCCAAGTTTGCACACTGCAAGGACTTGGCGGGAGTATGCATCAATTGATGCAACTCTAAGAGAACAACTGCTAGGTAGAGCTGGTATGTTCAACAAAGGTTTGATTCTTCTTGTTTCTTACAATGGGATTGCCCAGTAAGCTTAGAAGTTTTGGCCGGAGTTGTTTATACGCATGCTTGGAACACAAACCAAGGTGGAGATTGAAAGAGTTGGTTTTGGTTCTTGTGGAATCAAACTAAATGGAAGATGAATTAATATGAATATTTGGTAGGAAGATAATTAGTAGGAAATACAAGTCAAAGATTGTATCTTGGTAGGTGAAAGTTAGGCAAACCATATAATGGTTTGCTATCTTAACCTTGACAATTTTGACACATAGCAATGTCATGGATGACATCAATAGGATGAATTTATTCCTATAAATAGGTAGCTCTTAATTCATTTTCAAATCATCATTTTACTTGCCTTCTCACCTTCTAAGGCATTGTGTTCTCTCTCTTGTAGTATTTCACTTATACTCTTTGTATAGTGAAATAAATATTGGTGCAGTTGTTCTTTGGTGGACGTAGGATCATTTTGATCCGAACCACGTTAAATATTGTTGTTCTTCCTTGTTCTTTAGTTTCACGTTTCCGCTAACAATAATGCCTCCAATTATTATGTGGGAACTGTGGAGATCCAGATGTGGAGTCAAGTATGAAGATGAAAAACTCTTGATGCATAAATCTACCACTTTGATAACCTCAGTATCATCCAACACTCCAAACTTCAGTTCCCTAAAATTTCCTTCCCTAATGATTGGCCCAACTTTATTCACCTCTTGGGTCTTAAACTGATGGAGGTCATCTCTACTACTGTCAAATGAGAAAAAACCCTACATCTTTTTGTCAAACTTAATACTGATGGTTCATGCATAGAAGGAAACTGCATAGGAGGAGGGGTAGTGAAAGACAAGGAAGGCAAGGTGATTATGGCGTTTTGCATACCTTTGGGGAGAGGCGATAGCAACTAGGTAGAAGCCAATGCGTTCTTGTTTGATCTTAACTGGTGTATTCAAAATGGTCACCCTAGGATCAGAGTTGTATTCAGGGCAACAGGCAAAGCCCTTGGAAAATTGAAGACACAATCAATAAGATTAAGTTTTTGCTGGACACTCACCAGTCACCATACCCATACCACTCACCGCATGAGGGAAGCTAACTAGGTTGCTGACAAGCTAGTGTCCGTGAGTCACAAGAGTAGAAACACTTGTATCTACACTAACTATAGCTCCTTACCTAGACAAATCATAGGCCTAGTTAACATTGACATATGGCAAATACCATCTTTTAGAGTCAGGAGGAGAAACCATGGTGCTATCATCTTTGATCCACCAAGAAGAAACAACTCTATTGCCACTTGTGTCCCCCCAAACTTTTGCTTATTAGACTAAAAGGCTAAGAAATACAATATGTACTGAAGAAGGCCAGGCCTAGTCCTCCTTCTTCTTCCGTATCCTCTTTGACCGTGGCAATACAATCCTGACTCGTTTTTTGTTTTAAAAAAAAGTATACTTTGGCATCTTTCAGATAAAAAATTAGTCTTTAGCGAATATACACCATCTCAGGACTTTAATAACTTGCAAATTTAAGAAATTGAATTGATTATATGTTTTATTGAGCTATCCAGCTACAAAATTCCTTACCTTATTAATCTTCTCTGGTCTGTAGACTTAGACCATACTGCCTGCAATGAATTATCCTGATATACCATTAAAATGAAGTTAATGCTTAAAGTGATCAACATAAATAAAGAAAGTTATACAATTAATTGGAAAAATAAAAGTTATATGCAAAAGATGCTTACGATCAAATCTGCCAGTGCGGTTTCAAATGTATACTCTTCAGGCAGTTCCTTCAATAAATCAGTATCTGGTGTAAGGTCCCACATATTCTGCAAAGTGAAAGCATACACTCAGCTACAGAAATTCTAAACACCACATATATTCTTTAATAGCATTCCACCAGAGACCGAAGAATCAACCTCATATTTATCTGCTTCAACTGAACCATCCTGTATAGAAAATGCAAGTTAAAACAAAACAACAAATGGGAACTCTTACTACCAAAACAATTGAGAAATCAAAAACACTGAAACCTTTACATACACAGAGCCTTAGCATATGAGACTTGTTGGATTTAAACTTCCTGAAATCCATCGTCTTCGTTATCCTGTTATCAAAAGCATCAACAAAATGCAAATCCTTGCGAGTCCAATTAATCTGTCTTCTAGGCTTAGGTGAATCTGTTCTTCGCCCGATATTTTGGTATTCTCGCCTCACTAAAATAACAAAATCCTCAACAGGCATTTCACTAGGTGGTCCAGGTACTTGCAACTCTAAAGTTATTCCATTAGGCAACAGAACCCGAAAATAAAAAACTTTTCCTTCATTATTACCAACTTCTTCATCTGAATCAACTTGGATTCTTAAAACCCTAGATGGCTTCTTTCTCGGCGTTTCAGTCGAAAAATCTTCACAGTGCCTTTTACTCGACCTGCCACCACATAACAAAAACAAATACTAGTAAAATATGATCAACCTTAAACAAGTGAAATCATCAGTTTTTCAGTTCTTCCTATACAAAAAAAAAAAATCAACACGAACATACACACATATAACGAAAATGGAAGGAATTAAACATCAACGAAGCAAAATGAACGGAATTTAAGCCGGAAAACGGGAAAAAATAGAGATTTCGACTGATGTTTTGACTTGAGTCTATATGGATGTTTACTACACGTATGCATGGAAAATGAAATCGATGTATATGAAATTTTTTATTGTATATATACATAAATATTTGATTTATGAGACTTACATTTTTATATTCCTTTGAAGCTAGCGGCAAATGGCGATTTGCAGAAAATAGATACCGGAAAATTCACAGAGTAGAAGTAGAGAAAAATGGGCAAAATGGAGAAGGAAGAGCAAAGGACTGAGAAGTGTGGGTAGTTTATACTATCATGCATCAAAACAGGCCTGAAGGGCTATATTGTCCAGGTTGCACAGTACACAGATATTTTGTTTTATATATATGGAATATTTAATAACATTAGTAGTTTTTTTTTTAATCCAATCTGGCTAGCGTTTAATTATAGATTTTGAAAATTTCGTTCACGATTCTTTCTAGTGTAATTCACTATTACTAATTAAAATTCACAATTTTTTTAAAGTGAAATGCACATCCTAACTTATTTTCTAAAGTTACAAACTCTATGATTAAACGAAAGCGCTATATTAAGCACGATGATCAGCATTCGTATTCTAGTAAGTATAATGGTATCCGTTTGGGTTTGAGGAAATATAAAAAGCTAAATAGTCAACGGATTACTTTTGGAGATAATACCGGTTACTCAACTTTGAATAGTTTACTTAGAAAGTCACTCAACTTTTGGTTGTTTACTTCAAAAATCACTCAACTTTATTTTTTAACTCAAAAGTCACTCAACTATTGGTGTTATACTTCAAAAGTCATCCAACTATTTATATTTCACTTAGAAAGTCACTTAATCAATTTAAATAACTTTTTTCGTTAAATTTTATAAAAATACAAAAAAATAATTAATTGCTTCTTACCAATTCCAATTTTTCTTTATTGCTAATCTTTTAATAATTTATTTCCAATTTTGCAATTAATAGAATTGAGAATTATCTTTTATTTATTTTTTTTTTATTTTTTTGAGGGGAGAGGGGCTTGCAGTTGTTACTGCAAAAAAAATTTAGAAAAATTATAATTAAATAGTTGGAGCGGATAGTAAAATAATTAAAATAGGTATCTTATTATTTCTTTACTAATAGTTTGAAATAAATTTTAATGAAAATTTTATTTAAATTGATTGAGTGACTTTATAAGTGAAATATAAATATTTGGGTGACTTTCTAGGTTAAACATCAATAGTTTAACGATTTTTGAGTTATAAAACAAAATTGAGTGACTTTTTACGTAAACAACTTAAAGTTAAATGACTTTTTAAGTAACCAACTCAAAATTGAGTGTACGGTATTAACTCTTACTTTTAAGAAAAGTTACTATCATTTACTTCTATAGTTGAACTAAATGGTAATCAATAACTAAGATTTTAATTGAAGATGAGTTTTTTGGAATATAAAAGGATTTTTTAACTTATAACAATAAATTAAATGATATATATTAAATTACCATGTACTTTCTTCGTTTCTATTTATATATCATTATTTTAGAATTCATGTCCTATGAGAAACTATGAAAGTTTACTATTGTATTTTTTTATATACTACTCTCTTGAAGTCAAGTTCTCAATAAATGAACATAAATTAATGTATTTATATATTAATTAAATTCATATTATTTGAGCTAATAACTCTCAAGGAAAAAAATACGAAAATAATGTTAAATAACAAATATTAAGAACCATATGAAAAATGCAGAAAAAACAAAAATACTATTTCAATTGATCTAATAGATGCGACACTTTTTATTTTTTAATCGATCTGAGAAAAAGTCAATCTTATTATAATTTGAAGTAGTTTAACTTTTAAATTTCTCTTTTTATCCTTAATAAAATCATTTACAACTTTATAAATATCCCAATATTATTTTGAATATTAAATAAAATAGTGTCACGTGAAATGAGACCAAAAAGTTAAAAGAACTTATGCCACATGTCTTGTACTCATTTGAAGCTCTTGGCATTGAAAGTATGAGTTGGAAAGTGGGGCCACAGGTAATCTGAGCTGTCAAAAAACTGACACGTTGATGGTTTGGCGTATCAGCTTCTCTCATGATGTACGTTTCTACTCCTGAAAAATTTGTATAGAGATGTTGTCTTTATAGCATGTTTTTTTGGTTTTATTGATCTCGGTTAATAGTTGATTAGAGCTATATAAGTATTAATATAATAAAAATTAAAAAAAATTATTAATAATATATATATATTTTTTTTTCATTTCAAAAAGAATAATTTTTTTTATCTATTTTAAAAAGAATGAATTTTTTTTGTAATGTTTTCATTTTATCTTTCCACGTGGCATATTTAAAGTTACAAGATTAAAGAACAATACAAAAGTCTTCCTTATTTATTTAAACTATGTGTCAAGTCAAACCATCTTTCTTTGTGAAACGAAGCGAGTATATATATATATATTATCCGATTTCTATTATTCTCTATCATTTATAAAAATTATAAAAATCTTTATTCTCTTTAATTTTTCTCAATTTTTCGGATACATCATTCTAAAAATATCATCCAATTGTATTCTTTCTTTTTTTCACGCATAAAATCATTCCAATGTATTGCTAATTACGTTCGTCATATCATTTTTAAAATTCAAATCTTCTCTCCTATAGTTCATCAATTACATTGAAAAGAGTTCGTCTTCATTCATCTTTTTCTTTCCGGTTAATTCTTTATCAATTTTATTATTATTATTATTCTTTTCATCTACAAATTTTTGATATATACGAATAATGTTTTATCTTTTGGTATTGTGATTATCCAATTAATCAAAGAAGCATGCTTCTTCGACTTCAAAATTAACTGTGAAAAATCGAGTTGATGATGACTACGGTGAAGACTTTGGATCGAAATCTATAAGTAATAGCATTAACGAAAATGAGGAGTTGATATAGAGCAAATGAGAAAGCGTATAAAGATTTCTTCATTTTTTTGCTTTCAACATATTATATTGTTGATTTTTTTATTTTTTATTTTCTATTTTTTTTTTGTTGTTCTTTTTTTTTTAATACATGTGGATTTAGATTTTTGATGTAGCTAGTTGTTTTTATTTCTTAAGTTAATGTTGGTATGTATTATGTTTATAGTTATGTATCAAATACATGACAATTACAAATTTGGTCATGTATATATAGTCGAAAAATCATATTATTTATATATAGTTAAAATAATTTTTATGTATATATAGTTGATGTCGAACCCACTTTCGATTACTTTGTGTGTCTATATTTCTACATATTTTAAACTCTTTATTGAAAATATTGGTTCTACTACTGATCTTTTACCACTGCATACAACACTCAAACTTATTTAACTAGAAGTTTACTCAATACACATTATCAAATATTATTGTTGATACATAAATCCTAATGTTTTATAACAACATTAGTTTGTATCATATTAATAGTTATGTATATGACACAAAATTAATAGAGTAACAAGTTGATTTCTTTTTTAATTTTTTGTTGTTTTTTTTTTTGCCTGATACATATGGGTTTTGGTCTATTTTCTTATCTAAATGTCTCAACAAAATAAATACATTCATCATGTATAAGCTATTGTTTTCGAATCAATTACGATTTGAAAAAAAATTGAGAGAAGAAAATTTGAAATTTGTAATTTGAGTTGTTTGAATATGTTATGATTTGGGAGATATTGACATCAATTCGATTTGTTTGATTTGAAAAACTAACATTTAATTTTACGTTTATTTTTTCTTTTTAATCTCAACGGATAAATTGTCTAATATATCCAAATGTTATGTATCATAATGAATGAGACCTATCCAGATGATACAAATTTGAAGGAAAATAGTTGAGATAAAATGTGATTTGCTCCTTACACTGTGAGATGATCATAATATATACATATATTAATTTTATATATGAATAATTTATTTTTTATTTATCTACCAAATAATAAGTTATTCAAAAAATTAATACATAGATTAAAAAAAATAACTTAAAAAATAATTTTCAAGCATAATTGCAAGAAAAATATGATAATGTTTTGTGAATGCGATAAATATCTCTGCTAATTATATTATATTAAACAATGAAATATTAAATTAATAGGGAAATATACTTTCCATTTGTAATAATAAGAATAGATTTCTCAAATGATCTCCCGAGTATGTAAAATTAGTGATTTTATCAATAAAATTGCTTAATTCTTTAAAATAAAACCACTTATAAAGTTATTTTAATGAGAAATATCTTCTTTTTTTTTGTTTAAGGTTACCAAAAGTGATGAAACGATTTTGCAAGAGCAAAATTTGAAGTTGAGTAATTTACCCCAATTTATCACAACCTATAATTGTTAACTTTAAATTATTATTTCCTTTTTAAAAAAATAATGTTCTTTTTTTTTAGTCTGTTTAACAAAAAATAATTTTTTTTAATAAATATTTTACTTTTAACTTTTCGTCTGAAATATTTAAGGTCACAAGATTAAAAATAATTTAGTATATTTGATATAATTTTAATTTAAAACTACAAAATTTAAATTTCCTTTTAAATTTTCTTATACTCCATAAATAAATCAAAATAGATCATTTTTCGTAAAACGATTAAAGTTAAAAAATAGTATCATGAGTAATATTTAAAATCATGATCAAGTAAAGATTTGTAATCATGACAATTAGATGAATCTTACAAGCTATCCTATTAATTTGTCTTGGTATTCACAATGTACAGATATTTGAGACAATTTTTTTAAAAAAATTAGACTTACAAAAGCAAATTTCTACACAAATATCACAAATGGAAATAAAATCAAATTACCAATACAAAATACCCTTTTACTCAAATCACCCAATAATTTCTCATTTATCTAGCTGGAGAAAGTGTACATCAACTTAAAGGTTCTTTTCTATGATCACCAGTCACCACATGCATGATTAAAACATTATAATTAATTTCTTAATGTCACTATAAGTCTAATAAATATTCAATAACAAGTCATACAAGACAAAATAATTAATGCTTTTAAAACTCATTACCTCCCATAAAAGGCAATTGTCACTACCCAACTATGACATTAATGTTTTCCATGAAAAACATTGTTTTGAAAAATAAATGAGTTTTTCTTTTTTCAAGTAAATAAGCAAAAAATAAAAATAAAAAAAATCTCAAAACTTATGTACACGAATAATATTAGATAAAAATTTCACTATGAGATTAAAAGAAAATAATTAAAATCCATCGATAATCTCTCTAAAAAGGTGAGATTCGTTTCTTGAAAATAAAACAATTATCTGATACAACAAAAAAATAATAGAAATATAAGGGGGTTCTGCGATGTTTTATCCTACATGTTCCTTTGAAAAATTATTTACGCTATCGATGAACATTAATTAAACTCCATTGCTCCTTTTGTCTCCATCCAACCTATTTGCTTCCCAAAAAGCCAAACAGGTACCAAATCATCATCAAATGGTTGTGCCTTAGTGAATTCTTGTGTGTCCACTTCATGATCATCAATAGTTTCTTCTTGTTCATGATGATTGAGTGCTAAATTCATAGGCACACCATCAATACTCTTCACAACATCAATCACAAATGCATTGCAATTCTCTTTCGTTCCGTTCTTGAATTCACACAAGTTGAAAACAATCGTATCTTTTGCTCTTAAACCTTTATCTTTCACAAACTTGTTCCAACCCTTTGTGAAAACAAAACTTTGACTACTTTTCCAATAACAATACCTGAACTTCCATAATCTCCTCGATGTATCATAAAAGATCATTTCCTCGTCTTGAATTTGAGGGAAATACTTTGTTGCATATTTCTTTGGGATCACAAGCCTATTAAGCTTTCCAACATCACTTGGAGTTAGCTCTTTCTGGAAAAGCTGCTTGTAGGAAAATTCAGCATTACCCTATAAGTAACATTGAAATCATCAATTCTAACAAGAGGAGTTAAAAAAAAAAAAAGAAGTTATACCTATAAAGCTATATTAAGAGTATTCAACATTATGTACATGCATTAAACCTATATACACCAAGAAGTAAAAAACACTTAGTTATTTGCCTTATTTCCAGATTATAAATAAGTTACTATAAGGTGTGTATACATCTTTATATGTTATAGCATGCTTGCTTGTATTCTTTAGATATTCTTGTACGCGACCTTATGATATACAAAATCCTTTACAATGATGTGTATATAATTTAAATTCTTACGATTATTTGTAAATTCATGTGGAACGTACATCTCTAGTGTGACATGCAATAATAACATGTATATCAAATATATTCTCATAAATAGGGTTTGAAAAATAGTGTATACACGTACCTTACCCCTCAAGGTAAACTATTTTGAGTAGAAGCCAACTCAAGGAAAAAGACATTATAAAGCAGTTTAGAAAAAGAAATAAAGAGAAACAAGAGAGAGAAGAAGTCAAAGAAAAGTTGCTAAAGAGAACAAAGACAAAATATACTAAAAATGAAACAATTAGTACTATCACAAAGCAATACGATAATCGAAAGTGTTAGAAATAGTAAATGATAGAAACGGAATAATAAGAAATTCTCATAGTAATACTACAACTATCAATATAAAAGGCTAAGTGAGGTAACTCTCGGTTACTTAACTAACCTTTTATTCTGATCTATATACTCCATAATAATCTTCATTTACTATGATTACGATGACATGGTAGCCTAAAAAGTAGTATATGTCTAAGATATACAAAATTATTTTCTTACCTCATTCACTTTTTGTAAGTTTTTCAAAGATTGAAAATGATCTTCAAATTTGTCTTTCAAATACTCATCAAACCTTGAAGTATAAGAACCTTCTTTGATCATTCTTAGAATATCTTCAGTTGAAAATTGTGTCTGAAAATTAGGTTCTTGAATTGTTGAATTTGTCCATGACAAATTTCTATGTGAATGATCTGGTCCAAGAAGTCTAATAGCAGCACTATCATAAGCCATTGCTGCATCTGTTTCAGTTTTAAAAGTACCAAGCCAAATTCTTTGATGATTTGCATATATTTGAGCTCCCCAATGACCATTATTTTGCCCTACTACACCTTTGAATTTTGAACCTGAAATGCAACATTTTCCCTCACGTGCATTATTAATGTTTCGCTTTTTAGGTAATAGATGATTGCTTCCGCTTGAATCACAATCACCAACCGTTACGTTCGTCGTGCTTGATATTAAGTTCGTTTCGTCTTCCATAGATCCTGAAAAAAAAATTTGTGAAAATACTAGATATCGATTTCAAAATTAATTGTTAAGATACAAAGATAGGAATTAACCATGAACAACAATACTAACATATTCTGTACAATTTCACAAGTTTATTACTCTAAAAAAGGTAGTTTGCACGCAAATCTTAACCTTCTTTCTTAGGAGGTAAAAAAAATTGTTTCTAATAAACCCTCAAATCAAATATAGTTTGAAGAAGAAAACAGAAATGATCGACAAAATACTAAAGATAGCATGATAAAATATTCTGGAAAGATATAGAGATCTTACCCTCTTTCTTAGGAGGTTAATTAAAAGGTTGTTTCTTATAGAAACTCAAATAAAAAACAAGTACATCAAAGTAGTTTGAAAAAAATAACAGAAGTGATGATAAAGATAGCATGACGTAACTACGACATAATAATACTATAACTAAAGTATAAGAAATAACATAAATCAAAGTTTCGTCCAATCTTCACCTTCTTCGATGACCAAGTTAAAGTTAAAGTATTTAAAATTGGCCTACCACCTTTCTCGACGAAAAAATAATCCTAGACGATCCTCAAAATCTCTGCTAATATGCTAGATATTTATATTCATCATCTCATCTATAACCTCATATATAAAAATATATACTTATTTCTCAGTCTCAAAACAGGTGTCTATATATCCATTTAAATAATTTGTCTTTATTTAGAGTTATCAACAAAATTAATATCAAAAAATGAATTTCAGTCTCTAGATTATCTCAATATACTTTTGTCAAACTTCAAACTAAATATAAGTGTATTTATAACGTTCAACCTTAATTACAAGTAGTTAGTACATAAAAAAAATCAATTATATTTTTTACGGAAAAAAATTAAACAATTGACTGTTATCATAATAGTATCATCTACTTACAAATTACAACAAATACAGTATCAGATCTTTAATTTACTCCACTTTAATAATTGTCAATTATATATGTTGTATAATTAAGTAAACCTATAAAATAAATATTCACAAATATATTTTTCATTAGAAAGGAACTTTTAAATCTTGGCTACTAACAAACAAGTATTATTCTAAACCAAATCGACTAATTTCTAATTATCTGGAAACACATAATAACATATTATTTCGAAACCAACTAATTTCAAAGTAACAAATTACTTGAAAAAAAATAACAAACATGTTTTCATATAAAGATTTAAACTAGTTTTTTTGTTTCTCCAAAATTAATAGAAACAAAATTCATGTGAAATTTTTAAGGAGGATGATCAAATAACAAACCTGATTATCTCAAATATTAACAACAAAAGCTACACGAATTTCAGAGAATCGAAAAATTATTATTATGGTGATGGTGATAGTTCTAAAAGAACAATATATATGTCTTTTAATTTAATATAATAGTACCATATAGATTGTTGTTAATTATGGATAATTAATCAATTTCAAAAGTTAAATTCTTAATTGATGGAACTTCCAAACTTGTGCAAGTTTGTTTCCTTATTATTCATAGCTCAAATATTTTCAAATATCTTCTTTTTATATAAAAGAATATTTGAACAAAAAAAAAAGTGGTAAATAAGTTTACCAGAAATTGGAACAAAATAAAAGTTAGAATTGGATTCAACACTCGAATTCATAGGGGAGCAAATATGAACCAAAATTAAAATAAAATCATATTTGTCTTTTTAGTCATATATTACTATAGTCTTAAAATTAAAACACCAGTACAATATTTTCATAAATAATTTAACTCATCAATGTATGATATTTGGCAAACTAAAAAGACAAATACTGCTTCATCCAATTAGAGAAGCCTACCTATTATTGTCAAAAAATGAAAAAAACTTTCACTTCATATTCTATTTATTCCTATTTTATCATTTCTGAACGAAGATTCAATTAAAATCAAATTTAAAATTTAAAATTTATGAATTTCTAATAATATAAGTAATCGGACAAAAATACACTTAAATTAAGTTCTTTAGAGATACTTTTCTTTTAGAGATCCTTTTCTTGTCGTGGAGTCAACCACCTTATGAATTCTCATAAAAAAAAACTTAAAATTTTTAATATAATTACATAATTTGTTGTAATTTACAATCGGAGTGAGTTCCTACGAACCCCATCGACTAGTACGGTAAATTCTGTAAATTCGCTCCTAAATGTCATTGATGCAAAGGTAGAGAACTCAATAATAAAGAATAGTTATAAAAAATAAAAGAATGTTCAATTTTTTGATACTTTTGATTATTCCTCTAATTACTATATTTTAAAAAATAATTAGCATATATATTACGAATTACTTTTGCATATATTATCCAATTAGTAAAAAAGGTATATCACGTTGATAAATATAATAGTAATAATAATTATTACTATTTGACAGTTAATTTTTTTTTTCTTAATTAGGAATCATTACCAGAGAGAGAAAAAAAACAAGAGTATAAAAAAGAACAACCCAATGATATCCATTAATTTAGCTAATTATTTTCTAGTTATATATAGTACCAACACATCTGAAATATGCATTATGAATTATGACAAATAAAAATGATAAAATTATTTTTGTACGTTATTACAATTGTGGAATTATATATATTTTACTTGAAATATTTTTATATTTATTTATTTCCTTATATATAGTTTTTGTTCATTTATGCATATGGAAACCTTTTCTCTTACCAAACAAACTTCAACCAGTCAAATTAACTTTGCTTTTTAAATTAATAATTAATGTGTAAAAAAGAAATATTATTTACATATATATATTAATTAATTAATTAAGGTGAAAAGTGGTTATCACAAAGCTTAAATTGAACAAACAATCATGAGATTATTAAGGAAGGTGCACCATAAAAAGCTTCTATTTCCTCCTAATATTTCAACAAATGTCACTTCAAATGCAAGCAAAAAAAAACCTCATCTCATCTACCTAATTAATAACACTAATATTAATCACACCTTTAATTTTTTTTTTATCTATTTCAGCTCCAACAATTCCCTGTAATTCAATTAGTGTTAAATTAATTAAGATCCATAAAATAAGTGTATATAGTAATTGATATTTTACTCATGCTTCGTCTAAAACTGCATAATATACATATAGTGAATTGATGGTTAGGCCAATTAAGTAATTAACAAATGATAGGAGTTACTAATTAACAAAATACAATAATTTACATAATTTGTATGTCATTATCACACGCCCGTGAACCTTCTAATTAGACAATTGTACTCCTTGCTCAACTTGTATATTAAAAGTTTTTGTTTTCGTCTGCGTTCGATATCCATGTTAACCTCTAATTAATCTAGATTCACGCTATATAAATAAGACTCATTTAAAAAGACATACTTCTTAATAAGATTTTTTTTTCAAATCTCAAGAATTGAACGTGAGATTTTTAATTATAAATAAAGAACTCCTATTCATCTCACTATAGTACTCGTCTATATAATAAAAAGTCTTCTTTATTTATCGATTAAAAAAATGTACTGACACCCAACCTTGTGACATACCATGCATCAGCTAATGAAGCAAAAAAAGTAATTTTTTTGTTATGAAAAAAGTTACAACAATCACGTCCAAAAATACATATTTTTAATTTTTTTTAATATTTAGTTGGTTAAATTATTTTTTTCAAAATTTTCTCTAATCATTAAAAATTAGAAAAGAAACTTTACAAGAAGGAAAATGAAATAATATAATTAATTCCATAAATAATCGAAATACACTCGAACTAAACAGAACACCATGTTTGTTAGAAAGAGAGAAAAATTACAATAAATGAATATTAAGTGCTTATATTTATTATTCAGGAGGAACCAATGAATATCCAAAGACCCGTGAATAGGGGCAAAAATAATGTAAATAATACTCCTCATTTCAATTTATTTGTTTTACAATATTTCTTTTAGTCGATTTAAAAATTTTAAAAAATATTTTATAAGAAAATCTTCCTACATTTGACATATGATTTAAAAATAAAAATAATTACAGAATTCCCAGTTTTTAATTTATATATTACCATTATCTTCTATAAGTTCCACAAATCTCTCATTTTCTCTCAAGTCAAAAATGTCATTAATGTATCCGATCCTCTTTTTTAATATATCAATACTTTGATTTTTTGGCCATTAGTGTATCCGGACTCTCCATTAATGTATTCGTTTGAGAGATTTCTGTGATTATTAACCTTTTTAAGAGACAAATTGTAATTTTACCTTAAAAGTATGCGATTTTTTGTAATTTATCGTTAAAAATATTCTTTACTTTGTGAAATTTTGGGTCAAGTCACGCGGTAAGAAAACTGTGAATTACATGGTGATATTAGTATGAAAATATGCAGGAAAATAAGTTTCTTACAAATTTTCATACTGATATCCAGAAAAATCACACGTAATTTATATATATATTTTTTTGTAGTAGATTAAAATAAGAAAAATATATTGAAACCGGAGGGAGTATAGTATAGATTTGTAATTAAGAAGAGGCCAACCGTATGTTTTTTTTTTGTAGTAATAAAAGAGGAGAGTAGTAGTGTTTGTATATATAGGGGCTAAACAATAGGAAAGCTACTCTTTTTGATCTGACCCCGTGAGAATGATAAATACTAACGGCAAAATAAGCAGGTTTGCACTTACTACTCTTTTTATTATCACCAAACTATTTTTTTTCTCCTTTCACTTTTTCTTTCACCTTATTTGGGGAAGTTCTGTATTTTCTTTTGTTGTCGTCTTGATGCTTATGATCTGTTGAATCTATGTGTGTTTTTTGTGACAGAAAGGTCAATTCTTTTGGCTGAAATATGGGCAAGAAAGGAAGTGGTTGGTTTTCATCTGTTAAGAAAGTTTTTAAACAGTCTCCTAAAGATTCACCTGATAAGAAGGTTAGTTCAATCTCATTCGAACACCTCGTATATATGTACTTCTTCGTTTTTTCATATCTTAAATCTCTTTAGTGAAAATTCTGACTCTGTTACTCTCGCCTTATAATCTTCAAGATCAATACAGAGGAGAAAAAGAAGAAGAAAAACAGAATTTTGATATCACTAGTATATTTTAGAGCAAGATATTTTACGATCCAAATTATCATTAATTTGCTAATATTGGGTTCTTGTCTTATGTTGATCCATGATAATATTTTTTGGTTCCCTAAAAGAGGATTTATTTACTATTTATAAGACAAATGCTAATGATAGCAATATTATAGTTACACTAGCTTCTTTTGCTCTGTGTCATATTATGGTAATGATCCGTGAGAATTCATTGGGCGGACATTAATTTGTTTGGTGTTGAGACATAGTTATTACTGTTACGGTAAATGCTATCTCTCATATCGCTTACAAACATCAGAAGTGCAATCTATAGACTTTTTTCTCATCAAGAAATAAATTGCATAGTTATTTACTCAATTTTTGATTACTACTGGTCCCCCCTTACACCAAATGAGTTCATGACCTTTAGCTTTCACTCCACCTATATCTTCCCCACCTATATTCATAATTACATGTGCTGCTTACGTTACTTCTCTATCATGACTCACTACCATCACTCTGAATGTTACACTCTCTTGTCAAAAGAAAGTAAATCATATCTCGTGTCTTTAATATTTAATTAAACGATGATTAATGGCACGATGATTGAGGTGGTTTAATTGTTGTGTGTCATTTTTTTTCAGAAGGAAACATTAGACAGTAAATGGCAGCAACCTGAACCTCCTGAAGTGGTGTCACTTGAACATTTTCCAGTAGGGAGTTCTCCAGATTTTATAAGTAATGGAGGGAGTAACGTTGATTCATCGTCTACTGTGGCTGAGGATCATAACCATGCCATTGCTGTTGCAGCTGCCACGGCTGCAGCCGCTGAGGCAGCTGTTGCAGCTGCTCACGCGGCTGCTAAAGTCGTCAGATTAGCTGGTGGCTATGGCCGCGTGCAGTCAACAGAGGAAAGGGCTGCCACGCTTATTCAGTCATACTACAGGGGATATCTGGTAAAATAATGTCCTAGACAAATTTTTGTTTTATGTAATCTGTTAGTAATGTTACTCAATTTTATCTTGATAATCTTTAATTTTACTGATTTTGTAGGCAAGACGTGCTTTGCGTGCTCTGAAAGGATTGGTGAGGCTGCAAGCACTAGTGAGAGGACATAATGTGCGAAAACAAGCACAAATGACCATGAGATGTATGCAAGCATTAGTACGTGTACAAGGCAGAGTACGAGCAAGGAGGCTCCAGTTAGTCCAGGAAAGGCTCGAGAGCAAGCTAGAAGAGGCACGAAGACACGCTGCTGAAGAACAACAACACAAACACACCAGCCCCATTAAGAAGTCAGGGACAGAATGTTGGGATAACAGGAACCAAAGCATGGATAAGATCCAAGAAAGCAGTAGGAGAAAATTCGATGCAGAAATGAAAAGGGAAAGAGCTCTTGCTTATGCCTATGCCTATCAGGTTAGCTATTCCCTTATCTACCCAACGTATGGTCGCTCAACTAATAGGTATTATCTCAAAAAATCACTTTTTTGAAATTACTACATGTTGAGAGACGACCATTTTGAGAAAACAACTCCTTACTAAAAATGAATTATAAAATTTTGTTAATTGATAAGTTCTAATGTTGTGGTACTATTGTGATTGGTGTTGACAGCAAAAGCAACAACAACTATTGCACATTGATCCACATGGTGAGGACGCTGAATATTTTGGAAATGAGCGCGAAAAGTCACAATGGGGATGGAGTTGGCTGGAGCGATGGATGGCTTCGCAACCATACCAATACTCAAGACACATTGTGCCAAGAGACAGCTCCTATGTGACACCTTCCACAACAAGTGACATGTCTGAAAAGACAGTTGAAATGGACCTAATCACCGGGCCATTGGACTCGGAGACCATCAACTCAGCCCATCACACTTTTGATCAAGCTGAAACAAGCCCATACTCAGCCCGGAAGGTTGTTCACTCAAAATTTGATAATGTCCCTAGTTACATGACCCCAACTAAGTCTACAAAAGCGAAGGTGAGGAATCAAGGCCTTGTTAAGCATCGCAGCCCACCATCGGCTCAATGGAATGTATCGAAAAGGAAGGGGCCACACTATGGTTTGGGGCTTGAATCAAGTTCAGGGGCAAGTACAACAGCAATCTATCAAGCCTCAAGAAGCCCAAGCCCAAAAACTACCGCGAATCGCAGTAGTGGACATGCTAATAAATGGATGGCAACTTACAGCCCGGAATCAAGTGGAGATGATCGAGCTTCACCATTAGGAGCACATCCATGGAGATATAATTTTAGTTGATATATATATATATATATATTTTGGTGGTTAATAAAGTACTGATCAATAATGCTGTTGCTGCGTGCTAATAGCTTATTGTTTTTTGTTTTTGTATCCTATTTTGAATTTAATTTGGATGGTTAAATATATATATGAAGTTTGAGTTTTTGCAATGAATGTAATATATGATAAATGTAATCTTGTTTGGGATTAAGACATAGTTTTTATTTTTGAAGTGTATGACTTAATACTACTTTATCAATTGTTTGTATATTTTTATATCACACTTTTTCAAAATCTTGAAACATTTGAAAAGAAAAGAAATTATCCATATTCAACTTATAAAGGAATTCAAATTCATCTAACTATCAGAATTTTAAACTCTCATCTGATACTTCTCCATCCATAGTATTATTGTGGCTAATTTTTATTTTTATTTAATTTACATAGGTGTTCACCAATTTGCGTGGGCTTCATTTCATGGGGTACTTATAAACTTTCACCAACAAATGCTTTATTTCAGGGGTACTTATAAACTTTCACCAACAAATATATCGAGTAACTCTATTCTTCAACAATTACAATTAAACATCAAAGTTTCGAATTAAATTCTACTATACAAAACAAACTGTTTTACTCGTAAAAAAGTAATACTACTAATTAAAACTAGAAAGTGTATACCTCAAATGTGAAAGTTATGTGTTTTCTTACAGCTTAGTAAATTAGAGAGGAAGGAAGGAATCAACTTTTCACCATTAATTGGACCGCAAATTTGGTTCTATGGCTTTAGGAGGAAGTAAAGGGAAATGAAGGTATAAAATTTGAATATTTAAGATGAGTAGGTAAAACTTAAAGTGATTACAATGAATCATACTATTATCAACTTTCATGGTGAAGCAATTTGATAGAGTAAAAATATGCATTAATTCATTATGTGTTAAGTGAAAAAAAGTTTATATGCAATATCATAAATTTACGGAGGACGTTCTCTCTTTGAAAACAACAATTTAGTTTCAGCCACGATTAAATGATATTTTAATATATTTAACATAATTTTAATTTAAAATCATAATGTAAAAAATTGTTTTTATTTTCTTCAACTTTGTACCAAGTCAAATTAAATTTTTTTAAAATAAAAATAATTTACTTTTTACGGTCCTAAGCAGAAGTGAATCTATAATTAGAAACTCCAGATGCATCGGATTAAACTATGGTCAAGTTCGTTTGTACCAATGATACCAACGACCCTTTTATACTTTCAATAGAAGCACTATTAGTTATATTTAGTTTCTTTCGGTTTTTCCATATAAATATATGATATGATATTTCTATCGATGCACATTCACCTCACTTATACACTTGGATTCGCAGTCTAAAATTCTTGAGACTCTTAACGATACATGGACAAAAAAAAAAAAGAAACCTCTGTGTCTCAAAAATAAAGAAAATAATTAAAATTTAGATCTCTAATTTAATTTTGACTTTAGACTAGTAATGAACTACGATATCACGAAAAAGGAAAAAGGCAATAGCCGCACGTAATATTATAATTCACTAAAATTCATATGAGATATTAATTTATTCCTTTTTTAGAATTATCATCCTACATTATAATATTTTATATTTGTTTTATGCTAAAATATTGCTAAATTTTCACGGGATATTTACACGGGCCCGTGATAGTGGAATCCCCACTTGTCGCTCTGCAAGATTTTTCGCGCTAACTGTCCATTTACATATTCCCAAACAAAACAGAACTCTTCCAAATACTAAAATGATGTCGTTTTGAGTAATGTATCCATCCACCTCTTCTTAGGTACTTGTGTTCTTCATCAGATCCTATACTAGTACTATAGTATAGTGTAGAATAATATAGAATGAGTGTTTCATTTTCACTTTTTTTCACTTTTTCAGATTTTCTACATTGAAAGATTTTGTCTTTACATGATTCTTGATTTTACAGCAGGTGTCAATACCAAATGGGGTCTCTTCGAACACCCACAAATCTTAGCAATAAGTCATGTTTATGTGTGTCAGGGAGAGTTGTGAAGGGTTTGAGGGTAGAGAGACAAGTGGGATTGGGATTTTCTTGGTTGTTGAAGGGACGAAGAAACAGAAAGGTTCAATCTTTGTGTGTTACAAGTAGTGTTTCAGATGGTTCATCAATTGCTGAAAATAAGAAAGTGTCAGAAGGGCTTCTTTTGGGTCCTGAGAGAGATGGTTCCGGCTCTGTTGTTGGTTTTCAATTGATTCCACATTCTGGTACTGCCCCTTTTTGTGTTCTTGAGTTTGAAGTTAACATTCACTGTTTATGAATTTGAGATATGGTTTTCAAGTTGCTCCAATTAGTGAAAAATCTGTTTTTTAAGATGTCATAATTCATAGTTCCCTATTTGATTGTACAATGCCCCATGTTGCCAATTTTAGTAACAACCTCAACTTCTACGAATAATGGATGGTTATTGGAAGCTTTGCTCAATGGATAGAGCTACACTGTATTTTGTAGTTTTTCAAATGTGCATTCGCTCTTCTGATGGTTAAAGTGATCATATGCCTTTGTTTACGGCTTTATGCTGATGTTTGTATCTGATGAGGGTGAACAGAGGCTGGGAACAGTTAGCTTGCTAATTACACTATATGAGCTCTGTTCCTAGTGTTCAGGGATGATGTTAGAATTCAACTATATGGTTATGGTTAATACCTATTGCTTAAACTTTTGGATCAGTGTCTCTCATAGTAATTGGATTTTTAGAGGGTAGGCATGATATCTGAGAGTTAGATGAGTTGGTCTTCGATATGACAGAAAGAATGCTTGACTATTTGATGTTTGTGGTGACGCTCAGTGCGAGGTTCTGGAACTTTACTTAATTGACTAGTTAATTTATCATCCAAAAAAAAGTACTCAACCAGCTTCTTGTTTTAGTGGATTTCCACTCTGTGATACTGATGTTTGTTAGTGCTTGCATGCTTCGAAATTGTGTATAATTGTTGATTCTATTGCTGGTGAAAGACTTATCATGCTGCAGCTAGAATAGGTTGCGATTGGTGGAAAACAGGGGGTGTCTGGTCAATAAATTAGGTTTAGACTGGAGTGTGATTGGGGATAATGGGATCATGAGCTTGACAGGACTCATGATATTGCCTTTGTATGTGTCCATTTATCTTTTGGTAGTTTTTCTCTATGTCCATTGTATGAAGCTGAAGATGGTGTTTTTTAAAAATATATAAGATAAATTTATATGAAGAAACACCCCCGAGTTTAAACTCATTTACTGAACTTATTTAGTCTCGTTACTAATTGTTTATGCACCTGATGTATTTCTGTGCCAAAATATGTAACATAGGGCTTACAGTCTAGGTTTTGAAAACTTTCTTTTTCTAGTTTTGCCCTAAAAGAAAATGAAAATGGTGCACACTCAATTTAGTTGCAGGTGATGCAACAATGGTAGAATCTCATGATATTGTAGCCAATGATAGAGATGACTTGAGAGAAGATGCTGAGGAGATGGAGGAAACTCCAATCAAGTTAACTTTCAATATCATTTTTGTTACTGCTGAAGCAGCTCCATATTCTAAGACTGGTGGATTAGGAGATGTTTGTGGCTCTTTGCCAATGGCACTAGCTGCTCGGGGTCATCGTGTAATGGTCGTTTCACCTAGGTATTTGAATGGAGGTCCTTCAGATGAAAAATATGCCAATGCTGTTGACCTTGATGTGCGGGCCACGGTCCATTGCTTTGGTGATGCACAGGAAGTAGCCTTCTACCATGAATACAGGGCAGGTGTTGATTGGGTAAGAGCATTTTGCGTACATTTTCTTTTCCCATACTTATTTTTTAATTATTCTTTTTGGATAAAGTACTTGGTGGTATATTCTTCAGTTTTATTGTTGCTCCTCTCTCGCCCCTCTAATGATTAACTGGCTGCATCAACCGAAGGACTATTTGACTGAAGGATGATGTTTGCAAATTTCTTAAATTTCACTTTTGTTATTTGGAGATCACTCGAGTGACTCGAGGATGATTTCAAACAACTTAAAGCGAACTATGGTCGTTAGGATGTCAGCCTACTTTATCAATGGCAAAATTAGTTGTATATGTCTGTTTTTCAATTCAATAGATATGTTTCTTCTAAAGTACATAGTTATGATTTAGTAGTAAAGAAGTACACTGCTCTTGTTATCAGGTATTTGTGGACCACTCTTCTTACCGCAGACCTGGAACGCCATATGGTGATATTTATGGTGCATTTGGTGATAATCAGGTAATATATTACTCTTTTTCATGCATGATGATCACATCTCTATATGGTTTAATGTGATGGCTAAGTGATAATATTTCCTTATCTTTTTGGTAAGCAGTTTCGCTTCACTTTGCTTTCTCACGCAGCATGTGAAGCGCCATTGGTTCTTCCACTGGGAGGGTTCACTTATGGAGAGAAGTGCTTGTTTCTCGCTAATGATTGGCATGCTTCCCTGGTTCCTTTGTATGTTAACAAAATATTCTGACTTATTTATATTTTTGATGTACCCTATTTTGATCTTTAACTGAACACAAGGCATCTCAATGCTTCTTTTGCTTGTGACATTCTGAACATTCTTACAATAACACTTTTTAGAGAAGTTCCTTACAAGGGTGTAGTCTGTAGATGTATAGCTATACATAAAAAAATGAATATATATAGATTCATAATGCATTGCACAATAGTGCTTGTGTGTCAGTATTGCAGATGTTGTTATCAATTTTATGTTGCACTTTCTGCGGTTGCTTTAATCTTATATTAGTTCTATCTTACCTTTCATCACAAAGTTCTTTAGCCTTTTGATAAAGTATAAGGTAATGTATAAATACACTTCTCTGAAAAATAGAAGAAAAAGAAAAATCATAGTACATTAGTATTCATCAGTTCTGTGAAAATTGAAATGCTTTCATGTTTAGGTATTCATATTGTGAGAAGCTGGTTACTATGATTGACTGTTATTTGATTGTTCTGCTTATTTTTTAAGGTCCGGACTTGAGTGATGGGTTATTATATGGTCCTCCAGTAAGAATTTTGTACACACTATCATGTAACTATGCTAGTCACATTACATAAAAAGTAGCCTTGGAAACAGCTTCCCTCCATTCACCTGCAGCACCTAACGTGCTGTTAAATAGCCTAATTCTGGCTGTCTGTGCTTTTGACTACTTTTAACCAGTTTATGATAGTATCCTTTCGCTGATCTTCAAGTGCTCGCAATGCAGACTTTTAGCAGCCAAGTATCGTCCTTATGGTGTTTACAAGGATGCTCGTAGTATTGTCGCAATACACAACATTGCACATCAGGTACTTCCCTAGTTTACTTCTTCCTGTTTCTATGACATTGTGTTCTGACTACCAGTAAGTTTTGTATCTGTTTAATGTTTCCTAGGCTCCACTGTATTTGAAAGTATAATGACTCTACGTAATAGGCTTATATTGTCTGGTCAGACTGTAAGATCCTCATGGTTTTTATTTCTGAGCCACTTGATTCTTAGTCATCACAATGTCAGTATTGTTGGCTTGAATTTGATGTATTTAATCACTCTACTCGTTCACTTCCTGAATCTGTAAGTGAATCTACTTGAACATGGGATAAACTCTCTGTTCACAAAGTTGTGATTTGATTTAAGATTCTCAATTTCTGGGAAGTGGTTGCTCCAGGAAGGCAGGAATATAAATGTATCTCATTCGGTGGATATGTCATGTTTGAACTCTAAGCTTCTGTTTGATTAACAATTTCAAGATTATTTCCATATGGAGGAAAGTTAAAGGAGAAAATGGACATTCTCCCTGGTGATTGTAAATTGGCTTTAGATTATCACAGTTCCTTCTTTGAAAAAGACCTCAGGGCTGGGGGTGTGGTTGACCTTATGGATGCCTTTCGACATTAAGATCATATTGGTTTCTAACTGCATGAGATGTAAATTTTGCATGTAAATGTGTTTGCTCGATACATCCATCCTATTTACGTTTATAGGATCAAATGAGTGGGAATTTCCAAATGAATCAGTTGGTCTAGAAACTAACCAAATGACCATGATGGATGGTTTCTCTGTTATACTAAGAGACCCCAACTCCAGTTTGTATCCATCAAGGGTAGTAGCAGCCTATTCTTGTTAGGTCAGTTTGATATTTTTGGATTTATTCTGATTGGTTTAGAAGTAGGAGTTGGTAGATTATGAGAGGTGGATCCATATTCCATATTTCTGGTCGTATTGCTTGTTGGTAATTAATCATTATTTGTGTGATTGAATAGTCCTATCTGCAATTCAAGTTATGCATTGGCATGTACTGAAGTAATCTGCATCTTGAGGTTATCAGTATTTGACATGGTCATAGATCGTCTCTTGTTTGATATTTTGCATAGGGAGTGGAGCCTGCAGCAACCTACAATAATTTGGGATTGCCTCCTCAATGGTATGGAGCACTTGAATGGATATTTCCCACATGGGCAAGGGCCCATGCGCTTGACACTGGTGAAACAGTGAATGTTTTGAAAGGGGCAATCTCAGTTGCTGATCGGATACTGACAGTTAGCCAGGTCAATACAGAAATTTCCACTTCTGTATACTATTCGAAGAATATTCAGAAGCATATAACTGATTATGGTTCATAAATTTCTACTTCGTTGTGAGATAATCTATATGACATCATGATAAATTGTTGAGCATTGTTATTGAGTGTATAAAAATATCGCATTAGTCCTCTCTTCCTATTTTCTTTTTGTAGTTACTTGTCCTTTTCTAAATTTTTGTTTTGGTGGCAGGGATACTCATGGGAAATAACAACTCCTGAAGGGGGATATGGGCTACATGAGCTGCTGAGCAGTAGACAGTCAGTTCTTAATGGTACGTGTGTTAGATGATTTCTTATGGGCGATTTCTGATATTCTTCTTTCCTCTTACACGAATTGTAATTTGATAAGATATATGTTGATTGACGAGGCTTATGGACCAGCGTTAGCTTCATTTCTTGTTGATTCCTAACTTTTGTTAAAAGTCATGACCAGAGCCAAGGCTAATTGTATTAATGACCTTCATTATACATTTCCGTTCTCCCTAAACTTTAGAAATTACTAGTTAATCTATCTCTACTTTTATGCAGGAATTACTAATGGAATAGATGTTAATGATTGGAACCCGTCGACAGATGAGCATATTGCTTCGCATTACTCCATCAATGACCTCTCTGGAAAGGTAATTAAGCTTTCTCAGTTTCACAATTTTGCAACTTAAGTGGTAAAGTGCACCTAGAGAAAATAACTATTAGCCTATTTGGCCAATCTTCCAGAAATTTCTTATTTCGGAAAGTGTTTTTTATTAGAAGTACTTTAGGAGAATAGTTGTTTGTATTTGGCTATTCAATTTGAAGAAAGCCTTTGTGTTATAAAATAAGTAGCTAACAAACTAATATTAATAAACTAAAATAAGAACAAACAAAGAGAGATTATAATAATATATTCCAAATTTTCTTATTACCTTTGTGAAGAACATAATGGCTATTTATAGCCAATAGGAGAATATGAACTAAACACTTGACCATTGATAAGCTATCCATTTGGCCAAGTGGTTACACCTCAAACATGGATGACACCACATGTTATCATTTTAATAAAGCAAATGATGAGTCTTAAAGGATGGCCACATGGCATCCATTTGGTTTTACAACATTCCCCCTTAGATGTTTATTTAAATGAAAAATTGAAAACAAATACACATAGACATTCACAATACGTTTTATTTGATGCCTCATTAAAAACCTTTCTAGGAAAACCTAGTGGGACAAAACCTAGACTAAGGAAAAAAGAGTGCAACATGTATTTTACTCCCCTTGATAAAGACCATGATTCAGATGCTTAAGTCTTCGCATTCCAATCTTTTGTACCATCTTTTCAAGAGTTGAGGCCGGTAATGATTTGGTGAATAAATCTGCTGGATTATCACTTGAACAGATTTGTTGTATATCAATATCATCGTTATTCTGGAGATCATGTGTAAAGAATAATTTCGGTGAATATGTTTCGTTCTATCTCCTTTTATGAAGTTTCTTCTTAATTAAGCTATGCATGCATCATTGTCTTCAAAGAGCACTGTGGGTACCTTGACATCACATTTCAAACCACATTTTTCTATGATAAAATGTATCACCGATCTCAACCATACACATTCTCTACTTGCTTCATGAAGTCTATTATCTCAGCATGATTTGAAGAAGTAGCGACGATGGACTGCTTCGTAGATCGCCATGATATAGCGGTACCTCCGTATGCGAACAGATAGCCTGTTTGAGATCGAGCTCTATGTGGGTCAGATAAATAACCTGCATTTGCATGACCAACAAGATTTGCACTATCTTTGTTAGTATAAAACACACTCATATCACTAGTCCCTTTTAGATATCGCATTATATGTTTAACTCTATTCCAATGTCTTTGTGTAGAAGAACTAATCTTGCTAATAAATTAACAGAAAATGTTATATCAGGTCTCGTATAATTAGCAGGATACATAAGTGCGCCAATTGCACTAAGATAAGGTAATTCAGGACCAAGAGGTTCCTTATTCTCTTCTTGAGGTCGGAATGGATCTTTACTCACTTCTAGTGATCTTACAATCATTTGGAGTACTTAATAGATGTGCTTTGTCCATGTAAAATTGTTTCAAGATTTTCTCAATATAGGCAAATTAATGGATGAAGATTCCGTCTGTTAAATGTTCAATTTGTAGACCAAGATAACGTATTGTCTTTCCAATGTTCTTCATCTCAAAATCTTTCTTTAGATATTCAATTGCCTTTTGGACCTATTCTGGAGTTCCAATGAGATTGATGTTATCAACATAAATTGTAAGAATAACAAACCCTTATATTGTTTTCTTAATAAAAAATGCAAGGACAAATAACATCATTTATATAATCTTGTTTTTATCAAGTACTCATTGAGGCGATTATACCACATGCGCCCGGATTGTTTTAAGTCGTATAATGACTTTTATAATCTGATTGAACACATTTTCCGAGGTTTTGAACTATATGCTTCAGGCATTTTAAGTCCTTCTGAAATTTTCATATAAATTTCATTATCAAGTGAACCGTAAAGATAAGCTGTAAATACATCCATTAGATGTATTTCAAGATTTTTATGAATTGCTAAACTGGTGAGATATCGAAAAGTCATTGCATCCATAACTGGTGAATATGTTTCTTCATAGTCAACACCAGGTTTGAGAGAATCCTTGCGCAACAAGGCGTGCCTTGTATCTTACATTTTCATTTCTCTCATTTCGTTTTCGATCAGAAACCCATTTATAGCCAATTGATTTTACACCATTTGGGGTTCGGACTACATGTCCAAAAACCTCATGTTTAGCAAGTGAGTCTAATTCTGATTGAATTGCCTTTTGCCATTTTGGCTAATCACATCTACAGATAAGGGTTCAAGATCCTCACTGTCTTGCATAATGTTATGTGCAACATTATATGCGAAAACATTATCAACTATGATTTTCAATCAATCTAAATTTATCTCATCACCCGTAGAACTTATTGAAAGTTCTTCGTTCACATGAGTCTCGAGTTCACTGATCTCTTCAGGAATATCAGGATTAATCAGATCCTGAATCTCTTTGTGAGATTCTTTTGTAGTGTCATTTTTCGTACTCCTTTTTCTAGGATTTTTATCCTTTTAGTCTAGGTTTTGTCCCACTGGGTTTTCCTAGAAAAGTTTTTAATGAGGCAGCAAGTAAAACATATTGTGAATGTCTATGTATATTTGTTTTCAATTTTTCATTTACATAGACATCCAAGGGGGAGTGTTGTAAACTATGTGGATGCCATGTGGGCCATCCTTTAAGAGCCATCATTTGCTTTATTAATATGATGACACGTGGAGTCATCCATGTTTGAGGTGTAACCACTTGGCCACATGGATAGCTTATCAATGGCCAAGTGTTTAGTTTATATTCTCCTATTGGCTATAAATAGCCATTGTGTTCTTCACAAAGGAATAAGAAGAAAAGTTTGGAATATAATATTATACTCTCTTTTTTTGTTCTTAGTTTTAATTTAGTTTATTAATATAAGTTTGTTAGTTAGTTATTTTATTTTATAACAAGAGAGAGTATAACAATATACTCCAAATTTTTCTTATTACCTTTGTGAGTTACCTACTTTTCATGTTTTTTCTACGTGCAGTTGTGTGCAAACTCTCTTTTATCTGTTCTCTACATACCACTGCTCAAATTGTCTCAGCTAACTTTCCATTTAATTTATACAGGCTCAGTGCAAGACTGATCTGCAAAAGGAACTGGGCCTTCCAATTCGACCTGATTGTCCGCTGGTGAGAGTTTCATTGACTTCTTTGAATTGTGAAGAAAATTTCTTCCCTCTCTAACCAGAAAATGTGAAACTCCAATAATGCAGATTGGATTTATTGGAAGGCTGGACTACCAGAAAGGTGTTGACATAATCCTGTCAGCAATTCCAGAACTTTTGCAGAAGGATGTCCAATTTGTACGACTCTCCACCCACATCTTCTTTTAAAGATGATTATTGATGCAGCATTTTTGAGTCTGATCGAAAAACATTGGAAGATCCTAGTCTTTCGTCTTTCCAATGGTTCATAACTGTATTCACCTTTTGGCTTGGTTGATTGAAATTTCTTTCCTTGAGATTGTTTATGGCAATTATGTTTTCCCTTCTTGTTTTACTATGCACCTTGGATCTACAATTCTCTTCCTTCATGCCCCCTTGCTTAGTAAAATTGATGACCAAACCTTTTACGTGGCAATTGAAGTTTCATTATACAGTTCATCATACAGTTTATCGAGAGATTTTCTAAAAGGTAACTGAAAATTTTGAACTCCAAATAGGTAGGGAGAACTTCTGAAATGGGCAGGGAACCAGAATTCTAAGTTCAGGTTATCTTTATAAGAATTATCCTATTATGTTCAGCACCTCATGAAAAAATTGTTTTTCTTGAATGTTGCAAATTATATTATTGTATCAGGAGTAATTCTGGAGCATATGTTTGTTCATCCTATTTTTCTAAGACAAGTGTTCTGCAGAGTGTTTTTTTAATTGAGTTTACTTATCTATTCCCTGTTCAGGTAATGCTTGGATCTGGTGAGAAACAATATGAAGACTGGATGAGACATACAGAGAATCTTTTTAAAGACAAATTTCGTGCTTGGGTCGGATTTAATGTTCCAGTTTCTCATAGGATAACAGCAGGGTAATTCCGAATTTCAGACCGTCTGATGATGAATTTAAATGCTTATTGAATCTTTATTAAGCTGACTTCTTCATGTTGCATTGTGCAGATGTGACATACTACTGATGCCCTCAAGATTCGAACCATGTGGCCTAAACCAATTGTATGCAATGAGATATGGCACCATACCTGTTGTTCATAGCACTGGGGGACTAAGAGTGAGTTGATTTTCATATATAGAAATGACCTTTCAAATGTAAAAGCTCATGCCTTAAAACTTTTCTTCCTTATCTTTAGGACACAGTGAAGGATTTTAATCCATATGCTCAAGAAGGAAAAGGTGAAGGCACCGGGTATGTGTCTTTCCTTTGAAATGCTGTTGATTTTGTAACTGGAAATATAATTTCTGTGCGAGCTCAGGAATTCTGCTTATACATAGAATCACATTAGTAAACTAGCCTCTCCTGCTTCTTCAATTTTAAGGCTAGATTGTCCTTCTAGAACGGAAATATATGGAGATTAAGAATATTAAGCTCGATAGCATTGGCTTACTTGCCTTGGGCTGCAAATCCACTATACCAACTTTTTTCCCTTGAATTTAAGTAGGGTCGTTAATGGTCAATTATCTAGTTGGAGTTAGAAATATATATGTTACTATCGTCAATTATTAGGCTCTTATCCTTCTTGGAGCTTGGTTCTTATTATTAAATACATAAATGGAAAACTGTAATCGTAACATTTACCAATAAGAGATGCACAAATATTTTCCATTCCTGTTGCTGAATTTTATGCACTTGTGCCAACTTTCCGTTGATAGTATCTAATTGATGTTTCTATTTATGAAAATTAACAGGTGGACATTTTCGCCTTTAACGAGTGAAAAGTTGCTTGATGTAAGTATCCCCATTATCGATGGATGGTTTCAAATGTTTGTCAAATTATTCCTGATGTGGTCCTTGTTTTTACCTACTCTTTTTAACATAGAAATGCATGTTGCTTATTCTGTTTCCTTGTTCGTTTCGTTATGTATATGATCCGTACAAGCAGTCACTGATTTGTTAGTTTGTGTTTTCTTGTTCGATTGGGGCTAAACCGAGACATCTAATGCTCATTGAGCATTTAGATGGGAGGAGAGTGTTTGAAGTCGTTTCATCATTCATACCAGTTGAAAACAGATGTAGATATCGTTTTTTTTTGGGTACCATAACGTAGTTTTACTGTTATATGCACTGCTTGCAGACACTGAAGCTGGCAATTGGAACTTATACAGAACATAAGTCATCTTGGGAGGGATTGATGAAGAGAGGTATGGGACGTGACTATTCCTGGGAAAATGCAGCCATTCAATATGAGCAAGTCTTCACCTGGGCGTTTATGGATCCTCCATATGTCAGATGATTTATCAAGTAAAAATGCAAACGAGATACATCATTAAACTATACGCGGAGCTTTTGGTGGTATTAGCTACTGTCATTGGACGCGGAATGTTTGTGGTTCTTTCTGATTCAGAGAGATCAAGTTAGTTCCAAAGACATGTAAGCCTGTTTGTGAGGGAGTAAAACTAAAAAGGAACACCAAGAACTGGCTCATTAGGGAGAAGAGTGGGAAAATGTAAAAAAAAAAGAAATTTGAGTTTAAGGTCAATTGATTATTTGTCCTCCATTTTTTTAATAAAAAAAACAATATATTTAAAATTGATCATGATTGATTAGCTTGAGTTAATGGCTTCATAAAGCATGTTTATATTGACAGTTTAGATACTTTTATTATTCAAATTGAACATGATTAGGTTGAGGAGATACTGTTCTGTTTAGAAATTAGAATTATTTTCGAATTTTTAATTTTAGTTTGGATACAATAATTGAACATGTTAATTAATTAATAAACTCATTTTTTTTAGGTGGGCGTAGTTTAAATATAATTTCATTTTATGTTGGGTTTTGTACATAAAAAAAAGAGTAAGTGTTAGGTTTTGGGAATAATGAGTCATGGCCACTTCAAAGGGCCACTCTTTTCCTATGTTAATCAGCGAATAGAATTTGATTTTCAAGCGCTAATATAATGACATAACTTAAGTTTTATCGAAACTTATATCGAGTGAATTAAATTAATTTTTATATGGAGTGAGTTAAGTCGTACGTCACGCAAAAAATAAATAAATTATTGATTTTAGGGAGGGGTGAGTTGTATGATTATGTGGAAGTACCCCACTGGTCCAGTGACCCATTTATCTTTGTACTTTTTTTTTTTCACTCATTGGATTCATCACACATAAAGAAACAATATAAAATTCTAAAAGCAAAATCCCAATCCCAATAGAAGGTTAGTGAGACGTAAGTGGACACATGGGAAGGCCAAGTGAAACTCTAAAAAAGAATATATGTATTGAAAATTGTTTGTTGGTGTCGGTTGTTTTTGTCCCACATCGACAGAAGAGCTAGAGAAGGAAGTTGAGGATGATTGTAAAATCGGGAGGAGGGTGATGGAGTTGAAGTATCTTTGCGCTTGGGGCAATGACGCAGCTAGTGAGGTTCTAACCGAGGCGCGTCTATTGCTGGTTGAAAACTATTTCCAAACCCCCTCTTCGGCCTGGGTTCTGCCTTGGCCGTCGAGAATTTTTGAAAGGGCTTCCCTTGCGGGTAGAGCCCTATAATTCTAGTTGAATTTTTTCTTGTAATATATTATAAAACTTGGTTTGACTTTCTCCTTTAGGAATTTTTGGTTTATTTATATTTATGGAAGTTTTATTTTAAATTAAATTTTATTAATTTAGTTTAATAAGTTAGATATTTAAAATTATAATAAAACTATTGCAATTTGGAATGGAGTTTAAGAAAAAAAAGGTTTTTTTAATTTGTGATTTTAAATTAAACCTTTAATTTGTCGTTAAGTTATTGTGATGGGTATGTTATTTTTGAGTCACGTAATATTTAATTGATGAAAAATTTATGACAAACTTAACAACAAATTAAAATTAAAGGTTTGGATACATACCTTGGAGTCTAAAAGGTTCGGGCATCATGAAGGGACTTGGGTTCATGCTCGAGTGTTTACTCGGGTCTCGAGATTGGGGTTTCAAGTGGGTTGGGTGTAGAGTTCAATTCCCGAGGTCCAATACCAAATTAACTTAATAAATAAAATTTTCTTTTGATTTGATATCAACTTATTTATAATTCGATAATATTTTATTTGCTTTTAAACAATTAAAATTAAAAAAAGAAAACTTGAACCAAATCAATAGAACATTACTTATAATTTTAAATACAAATACGATCGTGATTGACTGCTCGATAGATTAATAAGTAAAAATTTTAATTAATCAAACAATTTCAATTTAATAAAAAAAATTATTTCTTGCGAGTTGAAACATTATATAATGGAATACAAAGACTATAGTTAAGGAAACATATAAAAAATTTTCTTAAGAAATTTTTAAAAATTGCTAATCGACTCAAACGGATAGAAAGTCAACAAAATAGTACAAAGTTATGTTATATTTGACTCAATTTGATTAAAATATTAAAAACATTATCCCAATTAATTTTATTTGCTCAATGAACATTTTGGTTTACACCAACATGAATTGTGACAATTTTTTTGTCTTTTAACTCAAAATTTCACGTTTGAATTCGATAGATACTTTCACTTAAATTTGTTGTATTAATATATATAATTTCGTCGACTATAATTATAATCGTCGAACACAATCATAATATATGATATGTATTCTCTCAATTTTATTATATCAACGCAAATAATCGCATTCGATACAATAAGATAAATTACATAATAGGTTATACTCTTATACAGTAAATTACTTGAAGCACTCAAAAGGGGTAATAATTTTTGAAATTGAATAAAAAAAGAGTTTATTTTTTTTAAAAAAAAAAAAAAACTAAGGGAGTAATAATGTTGGGTAGCAATTAGTTTTGGAGTAAAATACAAATGGAAATAAAAAACTACCAAAAGATATTTTTTAAAAAAAGATTTTAGTGTAATTTCATCGCTTTTTTTCTTCTTCTGAATAATCTAATCCCTTATTTGTGGAATAAATAAATGTTTGATTACAGATTGTTCTCTCTCCATCTCTCTCTTTCCATGGCCGAGAGAACAATCCCTGTTTTTTCCTTTTCTCCCAAACCCTAACTCTCTCCTTCATCAAGAATATCTTCAATCAAATCTCTATCTTTGATTTTCTATCTTTTTCATTTTTATTTTTTGTTACAGATTTCATTACATTTTCTTCAATCAGATTTCTGATTGATGAATCTTTCAAATCTGGTTGAGATTTGGATGTTTGTTTCATTTGTTGGATGATTTAAACGATGATTGCAGATCCGAATTTGGTTTACTACTCTTGTGTTGCCAAAGGAACAACTATCCTTGCTGAGATCAATTCAAAAGATGCCGATCTTGGATCCCTAGCTTTGAAATGCCTTGAAAAGACTCCTCCTTTGCATACCTTCTTCTCTCATACTATCCGAAACAGGACATACACGTTCCTGATTGAAAACCCATATGTGTTTTTCGCCATATTCGATGAAAAAATTGACAAATCGGATGGTCTTGCGTTTCTCAAAGGGGTTGAAGAGGCGTTTCGTGGAGTAATTGAGAGATCTTCTGGGAAGAAGCGTTTGGATAAATTGAATTCGCATTGCTTTCAGGGAGAGTTGAATCCTGTTTTTCATCAGCTGTTGGATTCAAATTTTGGTGTGGATGAGGGTTCTAATTCCCCTAGGAGTGAGCTGGATCATGGACGAAGCACGAGTTTGGATTCTGTTAAAGGGAAGAAAATTGGGTCAATGCCATTGCTTGCTGATGCTGCGAGTAGCTTGAAGCTAAAAAAGAAGAGGCTTTTCGGTCAGTTTAAGAAGAGGAATGATGAGATGTGTGAGAAGAGAGTTGATGTTTCGGATGATGGGATCAGATTGAGCAGAGATTTTTCAGTTACTATGCAAAAGAATGGATTGATTCATGGAGAAGGAGGGCATCAAAAAGCTAAGAAAGTTTGGAAGAAACAAGTTTGGGTTGTCTTGTCATTGGATTTAATAGTCTGCACCATTTTGTTCATAGTTTGGTTGTGTGTTTGCAGGGGCTTCAAATGCATCGATGCTTGATTGAAATTTGATACTACTTGTGTTGTGTGTTTTTGCATCTATCGCTACGAATAGATGTTTTCCACTGAATTCGATACATTGCACTCTGGAAGATGATTAAATTACTTCATGTGTTCACCGTTGTCACTCGAGCTACTTCTGTCAAATTTGAAGTCTTTTTTCTCAGTATGGGGCCGATTTGATGTGTTTCTAAGAAACTTTTTATTAATGTGATGTTTTTAAGTTGTGCATTCTGTGGATATTATGACATATGCAAACTTTTCTTTTTAAGATATTTGTGTTATAAATTGTATGATACTATGCTGGTAAAAAAGGGGAATTGATTTCTTTCTTTCCATGTAATCTAATGTATTAACTTTCATCTGTACCCAAAGATAATGACAACCAGGATTTGATCTATTATTTGAAGTGTTGTTCCATTTGTGTGAATGTTGAAGCATTGTTTCTACAGTGAACTTTGTAAAATTCGTTGAAAGTAACCTGTAGTTTTGACTTTCCCATTTATGTTGCATCAAAAGGGAAAACAAAAATGTGAATGAATTTGGAATGGCAGAAGTTTGCATGAAGCAGACATTTTCTGTGATTGAGAGGCTGCTCTTGTTTGTTGCTTCTTTCTTTTGCAGATTCAATAGTAGCGATTGGACGTGATTGTAATGTTATGGTGCTTTTTGAAGCTTCTAAATACGATGATCTCCAGCTTTTTTGGAGTTTAGAACAACGAGCACATGATGATGGTATGTGCAATTTGTGGAGGTTTCAGTTGATTGAATAAAAAAGTGCAAACTGCATATGCATTATACAGTAGTTTTGATTATAGAATCTGATACAATGGTTGCCTTGCACTTTTGGGCCTTGTTGAGTTATTAGGGATAGTTTGCATTCCATAAAAGCGTTTTCTACAGCAAGTCACAATTTGTTTGTAGGATAGGATATGGCGCTCCTCTTGATAGTTGATGTGATTCAAGATTGTTATTGCTATAAATTCCTCTTTGCTACTGCCATGCTAATGGTCTCTCATTCAACTTGGATTATCTTTCTGTACTATGAAAACAGATGCCAAAGTCTCAAAACTGGTGATACTTTAACATGTATTGTTGGCTTCAAGTTTCTCAAAACTATGCTCATATACTTCTGCTACCTTCTCGCTGCACATTTATTCTGACACCTGCTTGGTATTATTGTCTTAAATGGTTGGTTTCTCATACTTCCAGCAGAGATAATGTTAAACTGTACATTATCTTTGCACAAACCTTTAACATAGAAATAAGTCTGTTGGACATCTATTGACCTTGCCAAGCATAGAAGGATAATTTGGTGAGACAACTTGGACCACATTGAGCCTCGAAAGCTAGAATTTCTGAACTGATTTGGTGGGGGTGCGCCAGGCCCATGCAGTAGTGCAACGCATGGACAACACTTGAGAACCCAGATAGCAAGCTACCTTGACAGACTCTCCCCCATAAAAAATTGAGTTAATATCACGTGAATCAATGACTCACATATCAGATATTACACTGATAAGAACAGATACTACACTTGATCTTAGCCAAAAGGCCGAGAAAGGTATGCTTTGAATTGTGGCCTGTTTGGAATTTTATAGTAGCCTACAAATTCCTTGTTATACACTCTGTGTCATTAATGATGTGGGAGTCTTGGACAAACGCACCACAAATACTAAAAAAGTAAATTTCTTTTTTGAATGTAGTATTTGAAATAGAAAAACAGGGTTAGAACCGTTTATTTTCTAAGTGTTTGTACATCAAAATAGTTTTAAGAACTTGCGTATGCCAAAGTAACAAAAATTAGCTAAAAAGTCATCGATTAGAAATCCTTACTTATGACTATTGACTTATAAGCCCATTCAGATAGGCTCTTATGGTGTTCTTTTCACTCTCTCGAGCAAGCTGTTCAACATTCTGAATTTTAATTACATTTCTTAGAGTTTCTCTTGATATGATGTCTATTATCACAAAAGGTTATGTTGAGATGAATAAGATATCTGGTCTTGAGTTTAATCCTTGAGTATAGAAAAATTAATTCTTATAAGGTGTACTTCTCCCTTTAATGCGTCTTGTGTATCATGAATTTGAATTAATTGAAATTGAGAAACAAAAAATATCCATGGTTATCATAGATTTTTTTTTTTCATAAACTTTTCCCACTTTCCTATAGTTGAGTTGAATAAAGCATTAAGAGAAGTTAAAATTTTAGAATAAAACACTTCTAAGTAATGAGAAAGAGTCTTTGTTTAATTCTTTGGAGAACACTACATGTTGCTGGTGAAAGATAGTAGAAATTTTATGAAATTAGTAAAAGTGTGCGTAGACTAACACAAACACCATGATTATCAAAAAAAAAAGAATCATGATAAAGTGTTCCAACTAAATTCGAAAATGAATGTTATATAAATAAAGTATTAAAACCTAGAAAAGTTATTGAATGGTTTAATACCATAACATTGCCCAAGTCCAACACCAACTCCGAGATCTGATTTAACCAAATTTGGTGCATGTTGTTTCCTCCAATATTGGTCCTATACAGAGAGTGAGTGCTGGAAATTGATTGATGGCTAAGTACTGAAAACGAATGACAAAAAAAAAGTTAATAAACCACAAGAATATATCACACAATGTATAATATGTGACACGAGAATCTGTCACAAATTCGGTATATAATATTAGATCTCGAACCCCCTCCCACTAATTCGTATGTTTATTTCTCAGATTTTGAATTTCCTCATTAAAATTTCTGGCTCCGCCACTGCCTCCGTCCACTATTTGTTTGTCATGATTTTTATTTTTAAAGTCAAACTATAAGAACTTCGACTAAAATTTTCAATTGTATTTTTTTCAATATATTGATATGCAAAAAATTGCAACTTATAGTATTTTTCATATAGTTTTTGAATATCAAATTTTTTTATTTAAAATATCAAATTAAAGTTATCTAATTTAACTTTAAAAATTAGTCAAATTTAGTTTTGAAAAAAAAGCAACATATGACAAATAAAATTGAATAGAGGGAGTGAGTATAATAGGAAAATACGAATTGAAGACCTAACGTTAAAGATAATTGTAGTTTTCTTCCCAGTTTGTTGTTATCACTCTATTACTAGTTTATTGTTTAAGTTTACATAAGCAATTTGTGCCTTTACTGGACAGTAATAGCTAAACGTTACGACTGATTTGGTGGGGTGCGCCAGGCCCGTGCAGTAGTGCAACGCATGGGCGACGCTTGAGAGCCTAGATAGCAAGCTACCTTGACAGACTCTCCCCTTAAAAAATTGAGTTAATATCGTGTGAATCAATGATTCACATATCAGATATTAAACTGATAAGAACAGATACTACACTTGATCTTAGCCAAAAGGCCGAGAAAGGTATGCTTTGTAATGAGGCCCGTTTGGAATCTTATAGTACCCAACAGATTCCTTCTTATACACTCTGTGTGATGATGTGGGAGTCCTAAACAAACGAACCACATATACTAGAAAAGTATATTTATTTTTTAAATGTAGTTATTTGAAATAGGAATAGGGTTAGAACCAGTTTAGTTCGACTTATTTTAAGCTTGACAAAAATAAGCTGAAACTCATCGGTAAGAAATTCTTATTTATGACTATTGGCTTATAATAATGTCTGTTATCACAAAGTTTATGGTGAGATGGATAAAATATATTTTATGATTTTGAACTTGAACCTTGAGTGAAAAAAAATTTAATTCTTATGAGGTCTACTTCTCCCTTTAATGTGTGCTGCGTATCATGAATTTGAATTAATTAAACTTTAATATAGATGCAAAATTGAATGAGAAACAAAAAATTTCCATGGTTATCATAGTTTTTTTTTTTTTTGCATGAACTTTTCCCACTTCCCTATAGTTAAGTTGAATTAAGCATAAGAGAAGTAAAGATTTTAGAATAAAACACTTTAAAGTCATGACAAAGAGCCTTTGACTGATTCTTGGTAAATAGATAGTAGAAATTTCATGATATTAGTTGAAGTGTGCGTAAACTGACACAATCATCATAATTATCAAAGGAAAAAAGATTATGAAAAAGAGTCCCAAATAAATTCGAAAATGGATGTTATACTCTATGACCCATATAAATGATGTACCAAAACCTTGCTAAGTTTTTGAATCGTTTAACAATTAATTAATTAATATCATAACAGTGCTTAAGTCCAACACTAACTCCTAGATCTGATTTTAACCAAATCTGGTGCATGTTGTTTACTCCTATATTGGTCCAACATAGAGAGAGAGAATGTGCTGGAAATTGATTGATGGCTTAAAGACGTGATCTTAAATATATAAGAAAATACTGAGGTTTCAAGATTAAGGTAAAAGATTAATAGATAATTAAATTATCTAGTTCCTTTTCTAGTTTTTTTGTCATCACTCTCTTACGAGTTTACACTTTTAAATGTTTACATATTATTTCCTTTACCTTGTATATCATATTATTTATTGTTTACTGATTTCTTTTTCGTTGTTTTCAATATGATTCTTTTTGTTATTGTAAATTATAATTGCTTTCACCTATTTCTTATATGCATTACTTGAGTCGGACATTTATTGATAATAATCTATTTGTTGGGTTTATAACACTATTTACCTTCATAATATAGGACTAAGGTTGTGTACATGTTATCCTTCCAAACTTCACTAATCGCGATTTGTGAGACTGTTGAAAAAGGGTAAAAAGCATACATTGCATATTTAAGACCATTGTTCTTTAAAGTCGAGCTCATTAGTTGCCATCAGTCGTTAAACCTATAGATGTCCTAGTCCCTACAGTCGAATAACAAGTTGTTATAAGAATTCACAAACTTTAAATTCTGAATCTGCCTATTATTATCCCACAAACATAATTGGACCCTCTTATAGGGTAAACGACCTTGCCAAGCATAGCATCTGCACATCATAGACATTATATCTGCAAATTTTTGAAGTGCGAAAATGTTATCTTTTTTAGGAGTAGAAATAAATGGACTTTTTATAGATAAAGGGCGCATTGTGATTACTGAATTTACATATCTGTGGAGATTTTAGTTCCATCCTTAATTGTAGAGATTTATATACGTTATCTAAATTAGATGTATCAAAACTCAAATAGAAACTGACTATAACTCAAATTGTTGTTTTACCGAGACACAAAATTAAGCAGATGAGCAATTTGTGGCAGCAATAGCTAAACGTTACGATTGATTTGGTGGGGTGCGCCAGGCCCGTGCAGTAGTGCAACACATGGACGACACTTGAGAATCCAGATAGCAAGCTACCTTAATAGACTCTCCCCTTAAAAAATTGAGTTAATATCGTGTGAATCAATGACTCACATATCAGATATTAAACTGATAAGAACAGATACTACACTTGATCTTAGCCAAAAGGCCGAGAAAGGTATGCTTTGTAATGAGGCCCGTTTGGAATTTTATAGTACCCAACAGATTCCTTCTTATACACTCTGTGTGATGATGTGGGAGTCTTGGACAAACTCACTACATTTTTTCACGTGTGCTTATTATTTGAAAAAAAAACATACCTAGCGCCTATTATTTAGATTGACTTATTTTAGATGTTTCAAGTATTTTTATATTGATTGGAGTAGAATTAAAAAGATATTTTAAATCATTTATAATAATGTCGAAATAATAAAAAATAAGTTGCAAGTCATAATACAATATTTTATTATGTTTCTATTTTTTCTTTTGTATATATCTAGAAATTTGTATAATGTACAATAATTTTGGTATATATATATCATAATTATATATGTGCATCTGTAATTTCATGTTTTTTTTATAAAAAAAACATTAATGATTAAATTGATTGTATATTATTCATTTGTTAATTGTATATATAGTAAGCTTGATATATGTTTCTATACTTGAGTGTGTAACGTTTATATATACAATATTTTATTATGTACATAATTTTTCTTATATATCGACGAATTTGTATAATGTATTATAATTTTGTATATGTATTATAGAGTGATTTTAACAAATTTCTGTATACAAAATTAAATAATTGTATATAAATAGCTATTGTCTTATAAGACTTTGTATATGTTACCTTAATATACAACTCACTATATACATAACTTTAATAATTGGTATACAACTAATAGAATATACAATTAAGAATTTGTCTCATAATACTTTGTACGGAAAAGGACCTAAAATGCTCTCAAATTATTGTAAATGGTACAAAATTATCATTCATCCACCTATTGGCTCCAAAACACTTTCCACCTATCTATTGATTCCAAACTACTCTTGTCATTAACCTTTATGTTCAAAATTGACTACTTATTAACTGTTTTAAATTTAAGTTATTTAAATATTTTTTAAATACATGACGCTCAACTATTTGTTATCATTTAACTTATTATTATAATTTATAAATCAATCCACTATCCACCTGTTACTAATTAAACCCCTTCAAATTAATAAACTCGTCACATTACTATTGCAATAACAAAAAAAGTTACTTCCAATGAGTGTACTTAAAAATTTGAAGTGAAAATATCTGTAGAAGTAAATTATTATACATTCAAGTTCTAAATAAAAATTACCGATAAATTTAAAACTCTGACTTTGTTCATTTTAATTATTATTTCATCTCAATTATGTGATGTTACTACATAGATAACTTTTTTTTCAAAATAATATATTAAAGTTTTTAAAACAAAATCATAAATATTTATAAAATTATATTTTAAAAAGTGTATGAATTAAATGTATTACTTCTTTACCTTTAATCATAAATTTCTAATTAAAGCTTGAAAGAGAATCTTATTGAAAATGTCCTCCTAAATAAGTGGTTCAACCTAAATTTAGTTGGGACTTAGATTCTGACTCGAATAATTTTGGATGTTATTTTTAGGAATATATAATTTCGTCTTGTTTTAGTAGAGTTTATGGCGATTTTGATATTATAATTGGTTTATTAATTGGGTGGTATTTAGTTAGTAATTTTTGGGTAGTGCATTGATTTATAAATTATTTTAATAAATTAAATTATAATGAATAGTTGAGCGTCAAGTATTTTAAAAAATGTTTAAACGGTTTAATTTTAAAAGAATTAATAAGTGGTCAATTTTGAACCCAAAGGTGGATGACAAGGGTATTTTGGAGCTAATAGGTGGATGAGAAGGGTTTTTGGAGCCAATAGGTGGATGGAGGGTAATCTTCTACCATTTTCAATACTTCGAGGGTATTTTAGGCACTTTTCCGTACTTTGTATATATTACCTTAATATAAACCCACTATATACATAACTTTGTAATTTGTGTATAAATTACACTAGATGTTTTTTATATTCTTCAGATTTGTCTAGCTATGATGAGGTAGATTCAATCTCCTCTGAATCAATGTTTATGGCTTTTATCTTATTTTCGCCTTCAACAATCTTAATGCCGCTAGATTTCGCGTTGTTAATGCTTTATGAATTGCCATTAGGTTATTTTTTTCATGGATCCCAATTCTTCAATAGATTGTTCAACTTGAACTTGTTTATGTTTTGTCATAGACCTTACAGTGACCCCAAAATCCTGAGTTAATCCAATTGAAACAAAGGTGGATTATCAACAACATTGACATGCAATGACATACCTCTCGTAATCCCTATAGATGGAGAGAAATCATTCATTCTGATTTTGAATGACTTGTAATCTGATAAGTAATAAAGATTTTTTTAAAACTAACAATCATACTACATATACAAATTATTGAAGAAAGAATTAAGAAAAAAAATATTGAAAGCCATGAATTTGGCGGTTACTATCGAAAAGTGAAAGAACATCGAAGGAAGAAGATCAAAATTTTCCCAATGGAAATTCAAATTAGAAGGGAAGAGTAATTTTAGGAAAAGATATGAAATGAGAATGAGAGAGATAAATTTGATTTTGAATAAAATTATATAAACATCTTTGAATGAATATTTTTATCCCGTATATAAATAAATAGTGAATCCTATTAATTGTGACAAAAAATAAAATTATATTTACTGACAAAGTGACAGTAAATAAATTAAAATATAACCTTATTAACTAATTACATAGGGACGTTTGACATCCTATGTAATTTTCCTTTAAGACAATTAAAGCCCGTAAATTGTGTCTCATGGCCAGTGGGCCAATTAACACTGACGGCCCAACGCCCATGTCCCATCTCCCTCGTCATTCGACAGGGTCATTTGCACTTTTGCTCAAGTCAATTTTTAATTTTGTCCTCTAAAGTAAATAAATAATAATAATAATAGTTATGAGTCATAAATTAATATATACTAAGTCCTTAAAGAAGAACCTCACGTAAATATCATGGAATAAGGTTTACATCATAATATATTAGGGTAACTTTCACATATAACAAATAAAAAATTTATATTTGTATAATATAGCAAACTTTGCATAATTGCGCTCCATAGCAAACATAAAAACTGTATAATTCGCTATACATATACAAGTGTATAATTCGCTGGCCTAAATTTATAATTTGCTGGCCTAAATTGTATAATTCGCTGGCCTATTTCGCTGCAATTGTATAATTTGCTTTGCATATAGTTGAATCGAATTAAAATGTATGTATATTGCATAATTATAAGTTTATAGCAAAAAGATACATGTTTTTCTCGCTTTATACAAAAACAGAAACACAATATATACACTTCTATTGTATAAAGCTAGATAAAAATGTATTTCACTGCAATTGTATAATTCGCAATTGTATAATTCTTTGGCCTTTTTCTCTGCAATTTTTGAAGTAAAATGTTAGTAAATTGTATAATTAAGTGTATAACACGAAGATATACATTTTTGCATGTGTATATACAATTTTCTCTCGCTTTATACAAAACAGAATCAGAATTATACACTTCTGTGTATAAAGCGAGAGAGGTGAGCGAGATTCCTGGGAGAGAGACGCTTGCAAATTTTAAATAATGTTTGCTATGGAGCACAATTAAATCAAACCCTAGCTATTCTATTTAATTTAGGTTATTAGTTTGCTATTTTATACAATTTTCCCAATATATTATGCCCATAAGGAAATTATATCTCACTGGATATTAGTTTGATTTGTTAAAATAAAAATAAGAAAACAGATCATTTAAAGAACAATTCGTAAAATTAATAGCCTTAGAAATGTTACGATTCGTAAAACTTTATATATACTTTGAACATTTTGAAACTTTAATGAATAATGATATATTAATGGTGTGAGATTGTCCCGATGACAAGCCAAATGATCCTTAATGCGAGAAAAATCAAATTTATCATTTTTCGCGTATTATAGTCCATGCATTTTTGGTGATACATGATCTCGACTTAATTAATAGCGTGAATTGAAATCGAGGGACGAACAGAGACGTTATCAAGCTCAAACAAATCTCAATGTAGGAATATGTAGATATAAAGACTGTAATATATAACAGATACCAAAGTCCCAAAACAAGTGATACTTCAAACATGTGTAACACTTTTTAAATTTCGCATCAAGATTTTATTTGGCTACAAGTTTCCCAAAACTATGCTCATATATCATTCAGATACCTGCTTGGTATAATCTAAAATGGTTTCCCAAAACAATTCTCAATGCGGGAATACGTAGCTTGACTTATTTTAAGCTGACACTCATCGGTAAGAAATTCTTACGACTATTGGCTTATAAGCCCCTTCAAACATGCTCTTATTGTGTTTTTTTTCCCTCTCTCGGCAAGTTGTTTCACATTCTGAATTTTAATTACATTTCTTAGAGTGTTTCCTGATATGGTGTATTTATTATCATAAAAGGTTATGGTTCTGCTATCTTGAGTTTGAACCTAGAGTAAAGAAAAATTAATTCTTATAATGTGTACTTCTCCCTTAATGTGTCTTGTGTAGTATGAATTTGGATTAATTGAACTTTAATGCAGATGTAGAATCGAATGAGAAAACAAAACAAACATCAAAGTTGAATAACGCATAAGAGAAGTTAAAGATTTTAGAATAAAAGAAAGTATGAGAAAGAGTCTATGTCTAATTCTTGGTGAACACTACCAGCATAGGAGATATAGAAATTTCATGAAATTAATCGAAGTGAGTGTAAACTGACACAAACACCATGACTATCAAAGAAAAGAATCAATAATAAAGTTTCCCAACTAAATTCGAAAACGAATGTTACTCTACAGCGCATACAAAATTACCAAAACCTAGAAAAGTTTTTGAATACCATTATATTGCTCAAGTCCAAACACTGAATCCTTAGATCTGATTAAACCAAATTTGGTACATGATGTTTCCTCCTACTATTGGTCCTACACAGAGAGTTAGTGCTGGTAATTGATTGATGGCTAAGTACTGAAAACGAATGAAAAAAATAAATTGATAACACAATGTATAATATGTGACACAAGAATTTGTCACATTTCATTGACAAATTCAGTTTTTATGACTTACTTTATAATTAGGATTTTAGATGTGATATTTGAAGCTTAATAAAGACATGATCTTTGAATATATAGAGGAAAATATCAAGATTGAAGATTAAATCAAAAGCAATTTGAGCTTTTATGGGTCACAATGACTAAAATTTCTGGACTGAATTTGTGGGGTGCGCCAGGCCCGTGCAATAGTGCAACGCATGGGCGACGCTTGAGAGCCTAGATAGCAAGCTACCTTGACAGACTTTCCCCCTTAAAAAATTGAGTTAATATCGTGTGAATCGATGACTCACATATCAGATATTAAACTGATAAGAACAGATACTACACTTGATCTTAGCCAAAAGGCCGAGAAAGGTATGCTATGAAATGGTGCCTGTTTCGAAATTTGTAGTACCCTACAGATGCCTTGTTACTCAGTCTGTGTAATGATGTGGGAGTTCTGGACAAAACGCATCACATTTCCTAGAAAATCACATTTATTATTTACATGAAGGAGTAGTTATTTGAAAGAAAAAGAGCTTAAAATATTTTAAATTATTTTTGTAGCGTTTAAAATAAGATTGAAAATATTTTTAAATGCTTATTGTTATATCAGTAACAAAAATAAGTTGTAAGTTATATGTTAGAAATCTTTACTTATGACTTTTGGCTTATAAATTCGTTCAAACATGTTGTTATTGCGGTTTTTTTTTTCCTTTCCTGAGCAAGCTGTTCGAAATTCTTAATTTTAGTTACATTCCTTAAGTGTCTCTCAGTATGTGATGAAATGAATAAGATCTCTCTCGAGTTTGAATTCTGAGTATAGAAAAATTAATTGTTATAAGGTGCACTTCTCACTTTAATGAGTCTTGTTGTGACATGAATTTAGATTAGTGGGACTTCAAAGTAGATATGAAATGAATGAGAAACAAGAAAATATCCATGGTTATTATAGATTATATTTTTTTGCATAAACTTTTCTCACATTCAACAACTAACTTAAATAATGCATAGGATAAGTTTAGATTTTAGAATAAAACACTTTAAAGTCAAGAAAAAGAGCCTTTGATGATTTTCGGTGAATAGTACTAGGAAATGAGAGAAATTTTATGAAATTAGTTAAGGTGTACGTAAATTAACTCAAACATCAGATGATTATCAAAGAAAAAAAATCATAATAAAGAGTTTCAATTCAATTAAATTTGATAGTGAATATTATTCTGCGGTCCATATCAAAAGTGTACAAAAACCTAAATAAGTTTTTAAATCGCTTAATAATTAATACCATAATTAACTTCTAGATCTGATTTAACCAAATTTGGTGCATGTTGTTTCCTCCTAGATTGGTCCTACATAGAGAGAGTGGGTGATGGAGGTTGATTGATGGTTAAGTACTGAATATTAATGTAAACAATATGCCCAAAAAAAAAAATAGATCACAAGATATGTGACACAAGTACTTCTCTTATTAATTTATTCTTCGATATTAGTAATATATGTTATTTCATAATTTACTTCACATGACTTTTTCGCTACTGTAATTGTTGTACATATTTATTTCCCATTGGTGTTACTTGAGTTGAGTATCCACCTTCATAAGCTACGGTAAATCGACATGCACACCACTCTTTCAAACCCCACTAATAATTATGAGATTCCAAACCTCAACGTCAAAAATTCACTAATATGAATTTTTTTTTTTTAACAAATTTTATGTCTCCATCAAAATTAATTTTAGGAAAATTCAGATATCAAATATTTAAAAATGTAAGACTAGCTGATCTAATACGCAGTCTTACTAATTTCGAGAAAATTACGTGACATGTTATTTACATCAAATTAATAATTCAATTTAAAAAATCACAAATTAATATGAGATCACATTTTTCTGAATTATATTTAAGTCATGAATAATTATTAGGCAATAATAGTACAATTTTTGTTTTATCCACAAGTATTTTGCTCAATAAAACAAAAATGTTTGCCCTAACAATGAACACAATTAAAGCCTGTAAATTGCGTCTCATGGCCCAGTGGGCCAAATAACACTGACGGCCCAACGCCCTCACGTCAGTTTTTAATTTTTGTCCTTTAAAGTAAATAAAAAATTATGAATCATAAATTTATATTTTTACATCATGTTCTAATAAGGAAATTATGTATCACTAGATATTAGTTTGATTTGGAAGAATAAAAAATAAAAAACAGTTCATTTAATAAAATTTATAGCCTTAGAAATGTTACAATTGGATGAGTTGGCCAATGGCCAACAATCACCAGAAGGAACAACACAAATTGGAGAGTATCGGTTGATCCGAGGGGTAAATAGGCGCATTTTCAAGTTTATACGATTTTAATTTTTTATTGTACGTGATCTCGCTTTGTTTTTGGTCGAAATGTTTTATGGACGTCTATTAGAACCTTATTAATGGCATGAGTTGGTCCTGTGAGGTAGGCATACACATTTTTTAAAGTTCAAACGAATCACAATATCAAAATGAGTAAATATAAAGAGTGTGATAGTAACCCTTAAAATAGATGCATGGGTGACTTTTCTCTCTCTATATATATATAATTAAATTCACAAAAGGCTGAATTTAAATATATATATATATATATATATTGTGTCGAAATTGTTAATTTCGAATAAATACATTCAATTTTCATGAAATGCAAATCAGAAATTTCCCAAAATTGATTCTCTCTACTTGAGTTTGTTCAGCCTTTTGTGAATTTTAGGATCTTGTTTTAATTTAGGCCATTTATGAAATGCTATATTATTAGCTAAATGTCTGAGCTTCAATTTGAACTTTAAAAATGAAGCACTTCTTAATAAGGAAAGTTTATCAAATGGCTTAAAAATAGCACTTATTTATAATGAAAGCTTACCATTTGAAATAATTAAAATGATAAAGCTTCATACATCAAATGGTATAAATTGAAATTTATCTTCTCTTTTTCTATTTTCTTACATAACTATTTGATATCTCAAAATCAATTGATCCTTTTCATTTAGACACTTTTGAAATAAATACCAAAAAATAAAAAATTTCTTAATATTCATGGCAAAACTTCATAAAAATAACGTAAATGTCATCAAAACAATGATATTTAGTACAAGATTTCTTACAAATAATGACATTTGAAGGAGAACTTCATTAAAACAATGACATTTAATACAAATTAAAGTCAAAAAATTTAAATGTGATATTATTAATCCCGCATTACCAATATTTACACCTAATATTGAAAATTCATTTTTAAAAAAAATTATTTCGTCATTTCTTTATTTTTAAACTCTAGATCCTTCTTATCTAAGTTGACGACAAATTCGTCTCATATAATTTATGGGTGGAAAATTGTTGTTTTCTGTTCAAACTTTTTAATTCCAGAACTCAAACGGCCTCAAATCTATAATTAATGATAATTTTTTTTTATTCATTCCGTCATATTTTTTGACTACAATATTTCAATTTTTATACATCCTTCATCGACACAACTAGTTTGATCCGGAGCTTAAAGGGCAAAAAAAAATTGACAAAAATTTCAAAAAGGTATATCAAAAAATTTTCTAATAAAAACGGTAAAATTTTCTAATAAAACGATACATCAGTAGCAATTTTACCGTTTTGATTAGAAAGTTTTTTAATATACCCTTTCGAAAAAAATTTTCAATTTGTTTTTGCCATTTCGGCTCCAAATTCCAACTAGTCTCACCTCCCTTGTCCATGGATCCTACCTCTTAAGTCATAAAAGCATCCACTTGTTTTCCCCAACCTCCAAACACCCCCTACACCTTTGCATATATTCTTGTTGGATCGGGTTTTTGATTTCTAATTCGATGTTTGGTATTAGAATTGAATTTTAACTAAACATAAATTTACGCTAAAAAGTTTCACATTAAGGATTAAAGGATGAACCACTAAGTGGCGTACTACCCACCTTTGTCTAAGGGGTGTCAAGCGACACTCTTTCGTTGGAAAATTACATTATATATAGAGGTTAAATTTTAGTTTAGTAAATTCATAGGTTAGCATTGACACCTCTTGATACAAGTTAAATATTTAGTCTAGTGATTAAAGTGTCATGAAAATTCCTTGAAGCCGTGGATTTAAGTCATACTAGCCTCATAATTATATTTTTTAGTACAACTATTGACGCCCCTTAGTATTCCCTTCCAATCTCGTATAAGTTGGTGGGTTAAACTGGAGATGGTATTGTTTCAATTTTTTATATTGAAAAAATTAGTTTTAAAAAATTTATATTTTTAACCTTTAATTTTTTAAAATTATTTAAGGGTATATATGATCTTTCTACCAAATTTTAAGGTATATTTTAATCTTTTTCATGCATAAGTTATTGTTTTGACTTCTTTGATTATCATCGTTGAATTTCTTATTCTTATTTTATTTTTTTCTTTCTTTTACTCCTTGATGTAACAAAAAAAATGTAAACAATTTTTTTGCTATATTATAATTTTAAACTATTTTTCGGCTATATTATAATTTAGTTTTTATATTTGGGAAAAATTGGGTCATCTATAATAAATTTTACAAGAATATTAGTGAAACATAAATAAATTTGATCATCAAAATAATAAATTTAAATTAGTCATTGAAACAAAAAAAAATTAAAAAAAATATGTTTGAGGAGTATTAAGTATACCCATATGGGATTATATTTTGTTTTAAAATATTATTGAAAATTAAAGTGAAATTAATTTTTTTCACTTCCGTTAGAGAAAAAGTTATATGTGAGTTATTTGTATAATAATAAGGGTATATATGAGTCACTTTATTAACGAGAGGTATATTAACTCTAAATGACAAAATGACAAATTAAAAGGTATATCACAAAGAAGGGCTTCTTAATTTTATGATTATAAATTAAAAATATATTAAATATATTAAAACAACATTTAACTTTATGATATTAAACATGTTATTTAACAAATTATAGATTTTTTTAAAACTAAAATGGACTAAAAAAAGAAGTAGTACAAATAAATTAAAATAAAAGTATATTACTTTTGGAAGTTGCAACATTTATACTTGTTTAATTTCTTTCCTTTTTCTGCCTCGTAAAAACATTTTTTTTAATCAAAATTTTCTCTACCAAAACATCCTTCAAATGTAGGTATTTTTTTTAAACCTCAATTCTCAAATGTCTGCTTAATTATAATGTAACATTATATTATATGATCCAAAAGTTTAATTAATTTATAATTACTAGATTAGTATACTTTAAAGTTGTACTGCAAATCTAATTAATGTATCTAAAGCCCATGTTCCAAGGGGGAAAATCATGATTGTGGATTACAAAAACAAATTATACTTAATAAAATAAGGTCATTAGCTTTTCTTTTCTTCCAACTCTGCATTTCCCAATAATTAACATGATCTGCACTACTTTTTTTCAACAATTTCCTTCTTTACAGGTAAAAAAAAAAACATTACTTCAAATAAACTAGCTAAACACCAATATTGACAACCCATTAATAATTTAAGGGTGATTAATTAATTATTCTTTTATATAAAACAAAATAATGTATTTAGTGAAATTTCATAGGTGGGCTTTGAGGAGGCTAAAATGTACACATATCGTAACATTATCTTGTGAAGATAGCGAGAGACTGTTTTCGGAAGGCTCTCGATAGTAAATAAACGGTACAAAGAAGAGGACAGTGAAAAATACATAGCAAATAACACGTAAATAGTGCAAAGTCTATCATAAAAAAAGCAAAATAACAAAAAAAAAGTGATCAATTGATTTTCTTATATTCTTTCATTAGAAACTTACTTTATACATAAATATATATATATATATATATATATATATATATATATATATATATATATATATAAATTCAATGTGTAATATTATGGCTATTGAAACCAATTAATACAATGAAAGTCTCAAGTGTTGTGGCTAAGGGAGAATGAGAATTACTTGGACTTCCCACGAAGGGTGCCGATGGCGTGTATCGGATCCTTCGAAAGTAATTAATTCAATTTTGTAGGATTTAATATACTTGTATCAATAATTTTTAGAAAGTTCAAGCAGCATAAATTTTAGATTATGATCTTGACTCTCGACAGTTATATTAGTATTTTTAAAAAGTTTAAGCAGCATAAATTATAGATGATAATCATTTAACCGTTGATCGCATTTTTTTGGGTTTGTGTAGAGCTGGCTGGACCCATGAGGACCTAGTTTATATTTTGTGTGTGTGGCTTCATTGTGAATTTGATGATGAATTGAAAACTATAGGTTTAAATAATTTGCATTGTTTTGGGTATAAAATCTTTAATGCTCCCTTAGAAATTGATGAACATCAATTGGTACATGCACATTTAATGAACAAACCAAATTCATCATTCTTATTTTATGTTTAACATACACATCATTATCACTCTTCAATAAGAAAATAATGAATGGCTCTGGTGGAATTTGCTGCAAATTAAAACTATGGAGAATTTTTATTTTATTTTAGGGTCCCCATGTAGACCTTTTGCCTACAATAATGAATAAGCAATCTACTAGTAGTAAAGAAGAAAAATAATAAAAGAGGCCATTGATTTCTTTGGTATACCTTAATTTCTGTAAGCTTTATGTGGTGCATATATATTTTATTTTATTAGTACAAGTAACTGACAGCTTATATTATTAGAGTGGGTGACATATAATAAAAGTCAGTATATGCTAAAGTCTAACTACTTCATTAATCGAAATCAAGGAAAAATGTTTTTATGAGTTTCTTTTAGTCCGGTGGAATGACCTCACACTCATATAGTTAGTTTCGTTTGTCAGTTAAACCCTTTTATTTATTATTTGATCAAATAAATACTTAAATTTGATGAAATTATACTTTCTAAACCCTTTCTCATTTGTTCAGTGTGCGTGTGATGCAATTGGTAAAGTATCTAACATGTATTAGATCTTGTGATATTTTTCATAGTCCGAACAATATAGAATTTTAAAGGAAACACAAATGTGAGCATACACGCTTTGTTAGGTTATTAACATTTTAATATTAATATTTAACATATTAAATTATTTTATTTTGGAATGACCATTGATAGACATTTGTGTTTTAAATTATCAATTTAATCGTGCTATTCATCTTTGACTTGATAGCCATGTAATGTCATTACTTTGGGCTTTATTGACTGAATTCATTGTGAGATAAAAACATTTCAATAAACATTGGAATGGATAACTTTTACATCATCCATTAACATTGGTTATTCATCACTTTATTTCATACTTAATTCCTCTATTACTCTTTGTAACCTATGTAACCTATGAAACTCCTAAAGCCATTGTTAGGAACACTAATAGTGGTGGTCTTCATTTGGTTTGGTACACACAATACATAAGAGAAAAAACATAAAGTGAAAGTGTTTGTCTAAAAGAGAGTTCTTATTAGTTGAAGGGAGGTGTTCTTTTTTGTGGAGTTTTGTACTCAACTCTTGTCCAGAGTTGTTGAGTTAATTTGTGAAGGCTGTTGTATCCTGGACCCCACAAGTCAGCTGGACCGATGAAAATATTTAGTGCAGTAGGCTTGAATCTCCTTAAAGAGAGCAAAATATCTACACCTCAACCTTAAAGAGATTTACTTTATTTTTTATTTTCAATTGTAATCTTATATCTTTTATCATCTAATAAGTTTTTCACTAACACGTTTTATGCTTATCAAATCTTATTTATAAGATAATTTATCGAATATATTATTATTGTCGTAAGCATAGATGCATGTACAGCCAAGACACCCTGGCAATATGCAATATATTGTGGGCCTGCAAGCTAAGATAAAGATGTTGTAGTTTTTATGTATTTAATTGAGATCTCTATTTAATTTAATTTGCTCTCTAAATTTGTTTAATATTAATGGTGACAAGTTTCCCAAGAATCTAGCTTTTTTGCTTCCTCCCTTTTTCAGAGTCCATAAACTGAAGAAGAAGAAAAAAATAAGGGGAGCAAAAGGGGTACAAAAAGTGGGGCTTTTCTGGGTCACCTTTTTTTTATTTTTCACTGAAAACCAGGGAACAAAATTCTTGATTTATATTCTTTTCCTCATCAGTTGTGCTGGCAGAGCTTTTTTTTAACTGATTCTGCAGACTCAACAAATGTTAAAGTTCATGCCTTTGGCATTTTCTGTCAGATTATATTTGGATAAACAGAAATGGTACCACTGATTCAATTACTGGAGTTGTTTTTTGTCCTTTGAGCCATTAATGTTAGCTCAGAATTGTGGGGTTCTTGTTTTTTTTCCAGCTGAAGAAGAAATCTTCTTGATTTGTAAGTTTTCTGTTTTCTTGAATCTTGATGTTATATATTGTAGTAAAGTTTCTGCATTTTGTAATTGTTTAGTGGTAGGTTTTTTAAGAATGTGATTTCAGATTCTTGATACATGATGATAAGATTGTGTTTTTTTTTCTTCTTTTGTTTACTTTCCAGTATTTAGCTTGGACCACAAGAAGTTGCTCTTGTCTCTTTCACTTTATCATGTTTTATGTTCTTCCAAGTTCCACCTCTTGAACTAAAATGAAATTTGGGATCTTTTTCTTTTTTCTTGTGTTTGTAACTTAAAGGGGTCCTTTTCCTTCTTTTGTTCTCTTGGTTTTTTCTTCTAAATATCCCTTTTCCCCTAGAATTTTAGTGAGGAGGTGATGATACTTTTGAATTGGTGATTAAGGAGTGGCTTATGTTTAGGCAAATGCCCTGATGACTTTCTGAATTCTGACACTTTTTTTTTTTGTCTTCTCAAGGGAGAGAAGGTTAATTGAGTAATGGATGAAAAGGGTGTCTTAAGTTCCTGTTTGATTACATCAGAAGGGAGAAGGGAGAGCTTATGTCCAATTTTTTTTGGTGTTTCTTGTGCATTTGTTGCTCTGGGGCTATTACCGGAGCCCGAAAAATGTGATGAGAGTTTGTTAGAAGTGAGGAATAGGATGCTTCAAGGAAGTGCTCATCTTTTGGGGTTGCTTGTGTGGAGAGTACAGAGGTATGAAGCACGAAATGAAAAGTCTGAATTGTTACTTAAGTTAGCGAATGCAGAGAAAAAAATCGAAGAACTGAAGGGGTTAAGAAGGGAGGATGCTAAAGCAAATGAGAAAGTTGTGTGCATATATGCAGCACAAGAACAGTGTTGGTTTAATGAGAGGAAGAAACTTAGGCAGCAAATTGGTGCTTTTATGAATGAGTTGAGAGTTGTTGAGAAGCACAAGGACACCCTTGTTGCTGAATTAGATTGCAAATTGGAGGAGAGTAAAGTAGTTGTGCAGTCGAAAGATAAGATCATTGAGGATGAAGGGAAAGCACGTCATGATCTTGAAGAGAAGTTGAAAAAGGCTGAAGCTGTAGCAGAAGAATTGAGGAACACCGCGAAATTTGATGCTCAAAGGCACTGTAATGAGATATCCAAACACAAAACTGCATTCATTGAACTGGTGTCTAATCAGCGGCAGCTTGAAGCGGAGATGGGGCGTGCGCTCAGACAAGCTGAAGCAGCAAAGCAAGAGGTTACTTCGGTACTTGAGCAAAAGGAGCAGGCTATCTTGATGACCCAAAAACTATCGATGGAGCTAGTCAAAATGCGGAAGGATTTGGAACAGAAAGAACAGATTTTGTCAGCTATGCTGAGGAAGTCCAAATTGGATACGACAGAGAAACAAATGCTTTTAAAGGAGATCAAATTATCAAAAGCCAAGAGACAGCAAGCTGAGCTAGAGACTGAGAGATGGAAGGCAGCTTCAGAGTCTTGGTATGAGAGACATTCACTAAGAAATATGCTGTACAAACGGATGAGTCCGAAGTTGGAGGTTGTTCCCAGTGGGAAAGGGATGCTTTCAAGTGCAACGATGCTACCAACAGGAAAAAGCAGATCACACAAGGTTGATTATCTTCTCGACGAGCAACCTGAGGGTACAAAAGAGCCAGAACTATTTCCTCATGTTCCTGATAAATTCTTGACTGAGGATGCTGAAGAAGAAAGTAAGACCATATTCGCGATACACGTGTTCTGTTAATAGCATATTCATCAATCTTAATTAGTGATAATGTTCATTCATAGCATATTCATAATCTTGATTAGTGATAATATGTTTCCTACTTTCCATTGTTCAGAATTTCAATATATGGAGTTGTCATTCTGTTTATTTACTATGTTATTTTTTGTGTTCACTTCAATCTTCTGTGCAGTAATCACAGATGATGTCGAGCACTTGGAGAATTGGGTTCGATCAGAGGCTGAAAAGTACAGTGTTGCAGTTGAGCACAGGCATCATCGGGAGCTGGATGCTTTTGCAGAACAACTGAGACTCAAAGATGAGAGGTTAGAAGCTTTTCGATGGCGCCTACTCAGTATGGAACTTGAGTCAAAGAGGTTACAGTCACATATTGAAGTGCTGGACCATGATCTAGCTCAGCTCCGGCAAGATAATATGAAGTTGGATGCATTGCTATTGAATCGAGAAGTAGAAGTACAATCCCTCAAACAGCAACTCACGGAATATTTTCACCTTCCTGATTCCCAGAAGTCCAATGCAAATGCTTGTCCAAAAGAGCAGGACAAAGCCAATCATACAGTTTGGTCCAAGGTGACGCTTATAAAGACAAAACTAGGTGAGAAAGAGCAAGAAACAAAGAACCATCCTGAGGAAACCTCTCAAAAGGTAAAAAATGGAAGAAAAGTTGAGACCAGAACAAATAACCCACAAAAAGACATAATTTTGACTCTACAGTATCCTACAAAGGAGATTGGTGAGGCGAAAGATGGAGTGTCACATATGAATGCTTCTAAGACAGAACACTTCAGCACAGAGGATGCTCGGAATGCTGAAACATCAACTTCAGAATGTGATGGCGAAATTAAGAAAAATAAGTCACTTTGGAAGATGGATTTACATGCTCTTGGAGTTTCATACAAAATCAAGAGGCTGTCTCAGCAATTTGTCATGCTTGAGAGGTTGACCAGCAAACAAGAACCTGCTGGAAATAGTGAAAACAATGATAATGGACGATCTGGCATGAGAGGATTCCGTGCATTGATGTCTTTACTGAATAAACAAGTTGCTCGTTACGAGTCCCTTCAGGGGAAAATTGATGATCTATGCAAGCGGATGGTATGTTCTTACTAAGTATTATCCTTAACTTGAAAAATGATCTATTTTGTTGCTTGACACATCAATGCTAATGACCTCTTGTTGTGTAATATGCAGCATGAGAATGACCTGAATGTAAATTGTGAAGGTTCAGTTATACGAAAAACGAAGGAAGAAACCAAGTTGCTAGAGCACTTTCTTGAAGAAACATTTCAATTGCAAAGATACATAGTTGCAACAGGACAGAAATTGATGGAAGTCCAAACAAAGATTGCTTCTGGATTTGTCGTAGCTGCAGAAGAACTTGATACACCAGCAAGCTTTGATGTCAAACGGTTTGCAGATGGCATTAGAACTCTCTTTAGAGAAGTTCAAAGAGGCCTTGAAGTTCGTGTATCTCGAATTATAGGTGATCTTGAAGGAACTTTGGCCTGTGATGGCATCACATATTTCAAGAGATAGTGCTCATGGACGCAGAATCTTGTTGCCCTTAATCCCTAAGGTACTTTCCTGGTCTTCTTAGCTTAACATGAGACATAACATTTACATGGTGCAGCAGCTTATTCAAAGAATGTTTTCAGTTTTATTGAACCAAATCATTGATCCAGTCCCGGATATACATGTAAATATCCTACAAGTATAAATTCCAATATTTCGCATACTTAGAGAGTTGCTGCATCATCCGTAGCAGTATCAGTGTTTCACTTATATTCAGCCATTGTTAATTTTGCTTTACATAATTCTCTAAATAAACGAAATTCCGCTTAAAGGGGTTACAACTTGTGCATGAATCTCTTGGATTTACTTCTGTACATGATCATAATATATAACAGGAGGAATTACTCATTAATTTGTCTTCAAATGACAAATTTAAATGTTCATTTCCATGAGGACAGACAGACAGGGGACAAAGCGACTTTCTGAGATATTAGCTTTAAATTGATTGACCATCTGAGAAATTAACTCGCAAATTTAGCCTTATTATAGAAAGTTTACTATATTGCAACAAGAAAACTAACTGTTCCTATACTTTTTTGGTTCATGTAATGTGTATATGTAAATCATTCAATTAATCTTGTCAATATTCATTTCTCATTTGCCTTTTTTATACATGAGATCATTGTCCTTTTAAGAAAACATTATTGACTTGTTATAATCTTGTTGATTGCTTCTGCAGCATTTTTCAACTATTACATGAATTATACACTTATCTGTAAAATTGCAAGTCATCTTATATGCTATCACTTCAAAAAAGAAAAGAAAATGAGTGCTTGAAGAAGTCAAAAGAATGTGGAGCGGTGTACATGTTTGACTTGACGTACCTTTTAAGTTATGCAAAATTATAATAAAAGAACTATCTGAACAATAAGGGTATATAAGTATAAAATAATTTTCTAAACTGAAGGAGTAAAATTGAACATAGATAGCAACTAAAGTTTAGGTGTAATTGTGTTACTACAAGTCGACAAGTATGTATTTTATTAGCAGTACAGTCACCTTCTGTTTAAAAATAAGTGTTATCGTAATAAAAATTAAGTCTTAGAAAATTAATAAATACAATGTTTAGTTTACTAAACTTTCCCTCTGAAGGTATTACTGAAAAAATATATACTACTAATATTCATCTTGAATTTCTAAAGTAACAGATATTTTGAGATTTTATTTTCTTTTTTTAAGATAACACTTATTTTAAGACGGCAGAAGTATAGAATTCTCACGAATTATCCAGAAATGTGCATAGGAAATCAATAGTAAAAGGTTTGGTCATGAAAAATACTTATTTGCACCGGATATATATTAAATAATAATAATTTTTGACTTAAAAATCATAAATATAAAGTGAAATTTATATCACTTATAACCAAATAATTTGGAGACTTAATGGGCTTACTATAGTCTGCATCTAGGTAGGGCTGTTGTGACCAATATTTTCTTCTTGGGGTCGACTATAATAAATGAACATGGACCTAAGAGCTGTAACACACATTTAATTATTCCATGAGTCATGTCCAACATCTTGTAAAAAAAACTTATTAATCGAAATATAAAAGAGAATACATAATATCGAGAAAATCAATTTTGTCATATGGTTTAAGCCTCTGTATATTCGATTTTCTAGAAGACCAAATCGAATTAATTAAGCTTTTCTAGCTTAATTAAGTTGTATTAGTATTAGCCTGATTGAATTAGAATGGTACAGATATTTTGAACTGAGATGTGACCAAACCAAATTAATTATTGATGAATTCATTCGTTAATGTAGATGGTTAAAGTATTAATTAAGGGTGGAAAAAGAAATTAAGATATTTTTGGTCATCCCATGTGGGAATGAATGTCCTCTATGGCTTAAGCCATCTTCTTTTGTCCCTTCTTTTTGAAACATCTTTTTTTTTATCTGATCTCGATGTTTGATATTTATATTGAAATTTAATTAAATTTAAATTAATAATAAAATTAGCTCTCTGCAATTACGACTACAAATAGTTATCGATAAAATTGATAGAATTTAATTCATGGATATCTCCATTGAGCAACACAAGT